>NW_023495254.1:0-600000 GCF_904425465.1 Colossoma macropomum | reverse complement strand
AGGTGAAAGCTTGAAGTGCTGTTTAACTGATGGAGGGCAGTTTTGGTATCTACCAGGTCTTCCAGGTGGTTGTTAGGAGTCCTGTTTTTTTCTGACTCTTTCATTAATGTTTTAAACTCTAGTTTTGGGAACTTTTATTTTTTTTACTTAATTTTCTTTGACTTTCCTTTTAAGTAAGCAAGTGGATTATTTTATATCTAATCTTATCAGAAATATTTCCTAAAAATGAATAAACTGTACTTTTGGAAAACTGGAAATTAATTAAACAGGGTGTTCTCTGACTTCTGCACTACTTATTATATTAAAAAGTGGATCAAAGTAGTGAATCAAAATAAATTAAAATAATGTAGATAAGAATGGAAGTTTATGGTCCACCAATTAGCATGATGCTAACAGCATGCCTAAACCATCTCTCATATAGTTCCTCTGTTGTGTCTACCAATGTGGTGATCTTGGTAAAGTACAGAAGTGGTTTATTATTGCCTTCTTGGATTGATGTCTTTGCCGTTGTCACCTCTGGGGTTATTTGCCGATTCCATCATCCTAGATTGCTGCTGTCCAATATAGGGATTAAGTTTTATCTGGCACCTTTGCGAAAACCTTTCTGCCATGGGAGGAAGTCCAGGCACTGTAGCGCTCTGCTTCTCCGATGCATGCCAGCCTCCTTGCCTCATCAAGGCACCGTGCCATGAGAAGAGTTGAGTTGTTAAGTAATCTCAAATAGACTTGTTTTTGTGGGTTCTGGCACAGTATGACATACGGAACATAAATATGGACTATATTTGGGATAAGAGGAAAACTGTGTAACTTAGGCCAAACCATCACATTATCATTTGAAAAGCTGCCAGTCAGTTCAAAGGTTTAATGTTCAGTGCTACTGGAGTTTTTAAACACCTCAGTGTCACTGCTGGACTGAGAATAGTCCACCAACCAAAAATATCCAGCCAACAGTGTCCTGTGGGCAGCATCCTGTGACCACTGATGAAGGACTTGAGGATGACCAACACAAACTGTGCAGCAGATGAGCTATCGTCTCTGAATTTACATCTACAACGTGGACTGACAAGGTAGGAGTGTCTAATAGAGTGGACAGTGAGTGGACACAGTGTTTAAAAACTCCAGCAGCACTGCTGTGTCTGATCCACTCAGACCAGCACAACAGACACTAACACACCACCACCACGTCAGTGTTACTGCAGTGCTGAGAATGACCCACCACCCAAATAGTACCTGCTCTGTGAGGGTCCATGGGGGTCCTGACCACTGAAGAACAGGATAAAAGGGGGCTAACACAGTATGCAGAGAAACAGATGGACTACAGTCTGTAATTGTAGAACTACAAAGTGCACCTATATAGTAAGTGGAGCTGATAAAATGGAACGAGCGTAGAAACAAGGAGGTGGTCATAATGTTTTGCCTGATTGGTGTACGTAGGCATGCAAATTCCTGCTGCCTGCCCACACAGATGCTTCCAGGACAAATTTGTGATGATATTCCTCCTTTCACCAAGCTTTTTCTCCACTTCTGCACTGCTGTATTCGGATGATAGTCATTTAAATTACTGTGCGCACTGCGTACACTGTGCATTTTCTACCATAAAGAGATTAGACTGGCATTCAGAACAGATGGTTCTGTCTCTCTCTCTCTCTCTCTCTCTCTCTCTCTCTCTCTCTCTCTTTCTCCATTTCTCCACCCTCTGTATTCCTCTGAGAGCAGATTGTGGGTTTGTAATTATAATGTTTCAGGTGCAGGAATGCGGCCCCTCACCTTTCAGGAGCATTAGCCATGTTAGCGTTTTTAGCACAGTTAGCGGTGATATAGCACTCAAGTTAAACATTATCTCCACTCACTTACATCAGCCAAGGCCCAAGGCGTGATCTGGACCATGCACCCATTTCCTCACGCAGTTTACACCATCTTAGTTTATGACATATTTGCAGGTTCAATATGATTTTCAGTCAGACTTTATTTGGATGGTCCGCTATAGCTACTCTACAGATACTTAAATAATTAATAGACTTTCTGGTGATGTTCAGTTGATTATCAACAACATTATGGTTAGGTTTAGAGTCAGGAGTAAGTATAGGTTTTGCCTTGAGGTTAGGGTTAGGGTTAGGTTTAGAGTTAGGAATAGATTTAATAAAATCATTCATACTGAACTTGTAATTCAGTTGCATTTAATGGAGATTTAGTTGAATGTTACTTATAGACAGACTGAGCATTTACAAGGCATCTACAGTGGACCGTCCAAATAAAGCGTTACCTGATTTTCGATTTTGCTGGCAACGTTTGATTCAATTTCTGACATTTTATGTATTTAAAATGTCTTGATTTTACACATACTACACAGGTTGGATTGGCTTAACACTTACAGTTTTTATTTTAAAGCAGGTGATTGCAAAGTAGCATGTCCTCATGCAAAACACTGATGTTTTAAGATCGTATTTGAGCTCAGTTTCAGACCTAAGACTTTATTTGTCTCCTGTAGAACTTTCTGTTAACAACCAAGTTCTGCAATAACAGTTTAATATAAATGATTCAACACAGCTCACAGCCAACGGCCTCCGTTCCACCTCTTCATTTCGATCCATCATAACAAATCGTCAGAAGAATCAGACACTGGTCACTCTGGAGGAAGTTTCGGTAGCTGAGCTGGTTCTTATCTTCGTGCCTGACGCTATAGCGGAGAGTTAGTTATGTGTATGTAGGCACAAGAATTTTGGAAGCTCGCCAAAATCAAGGCCATGTCATTATCTGCGTCTGTCATGTTATCACTGCCATTTCCTTCTGAGGAGTGAATCATGAGGGCTCTGAAGCAGCAGCCTGACTCATACCATATATAATGCATTAACCTGCAGATAATGACAGGGGATACCAGGCTTGCGTCACTGCAGAAAATTCCTGTTAGCACAAGATCTCAGTGTACTACCTACTTAAAGGCAGCGCTGAAACGTTTCTTCTCTCGTTAAACACAGTTTATTCAAGATTAAACAGCTGAGGCATCGGCGGTTCTAAGCCCGTTCCTGGGGCCTCCTCGCTTTGTGCATTTTTGTTTTTTACTTAAACTAACAAACTTGATTCAGCTCATCAGCTAATAAACCTACAACAATGAACACTTATTTCTAATACAAAGAAAAACATTACAGTGCGGATTGAATCTGCTCCACTGTGCCTGGACTGATAGTATGCTGCATTTTTTAGCATCTGATTCACCAGTTATGGGTATTTAGATAACTGGGCTAACTTACACCCAATTCAGTCCCAGTTCAGGGGCTGAATCTACGAAGGTTGCGTAGACCCATGAAAGCTGAACTGAAATGCGACGGTCTACTTTTATGGCGGATTTCTTGTTTGTGTCACAGCACCGCTGTTCCCGACCTTGCCGGTGTGTCACGAAACGCCGCTCTTGTTAATTCATTTTAAAGTTCTTTAAAGACGGAGCCAGAAACTTCGATTTTTTTATTTTTCATTTATTAGAGCTGGAGACGCTCCTTGATCCCTAAAACTAAACAAAACGCTAGCGGAGGTTTTGCTTCAGACCACATTTATTGGTGATCTCTTTTTGTTGTATTCAAGTAAACCACCATTGCCAGTCCAGAGTGTTTTTAATCAGTGAAAGCTAAGTGGTAATGGGAAACCTTATGAGGTTCAGATTCATTGGTAGATCCTTTTGTAAAAACGTGAGGCTGCTCAGACTGTGAGACAAGCGACCAAAATTTCTAACATGTTAGAAATCCATCCGACCGTCCGACTGCTCAATCGGAGCTTGTTTGGGCAGTTAATTGGGCATCGTTTCTCCTCTCACACTGCACGGCAAACGACGGCCAATGAAACTGAAATTCGGCCCAATCAGAAATTCAGCCGGCTCCAACCAAATCGGGCTAAAAACAGGCTAAAATCACACAGTGTACGCCTGGCTTTATGGAGTATAGGGTCCCCAGAACTGGCTTTGGCAACTGTTGGACAACTGTTATTCATTGCTAGCCACAATTTTGTTTTTGTGGCTGGGGTGGCAATGAGGAAACACTGTGCTTCATGCTGTTTTCCTCCTGCTCACTAACAGTTCCTGCAGGTGTTATGAAACAGAGTAGTGCTTGCCAGTAAAGTAATGAGGCCTGGAGCAACACTGCAGAGTAAGTGTGCGTGTGTGTGTATTATACAAACAGTGGACAACCTCCTACTCAAACAAGCACCTGCATTATCAAGAGCCTGAAAATGGATGCCTTCACATGAACTGCCCTGAGTGTAACCAATCACACCACTCCATTAGCGCGGCTAGCCTTTGACCTGACCAGAGATTAATCAATATGAATGGCAAACATCACTTAAAAACCTTTTGCTGACTTAGAACTGACTGCATGAAAACAAGAGAAAATTGTTTCTCCTATAACCCCAAATGTAGTCAACCAGCCAAAACATGTTTGATATCTGAAATTTGCTTCTTTAGTTTTGTGCTGGAGCTACAAGGCTATTGTAGCTAACAAGTAATAAACCTTGAACCCCTCCAAATAGTATGGTGTCAACAAGGGATGGGCCCCTCAGTCGAATTCATCTTTGCATGTATTGAAAAACATTAAAAATAAACCCCAACCAAAAAAACAAAACAAAAAAAAAACCTAAAACAAAACAAAAAGCACACCAGATGTGTCTCACCATTACTGTACTATATTAAAATCAGACCCATGTCTATTAGGGATTACTAAAGAGCCCAAAACAGTTTGAGGAGAGTGTATGATGATTTAGACATGCAGTTAGTGCAATGTGACCAGATTTATGAAATCAAAACCAGGAACTTTTCCAGTTTGGCGGTCAACATATCATTAAAATATCCAATGCTTTTATCTATGGAATAAAAACGGGGGACACTTTGAGTTTCATGTATTTTGATCATGGTAACTGTTGTACTGTAATTAACTTTGGTGAAGGCCAACTGGTCAAATTCGGTACTAACTAAGTAACTTTGTAAACTGTGTTAGAAAATCATACAGTAACTACCATAGTGAGTGTAGCTATGGTAAACCAAGAAACACCCGATAAAGAAAATGGTCAAACTACAAAGATTCAGTACAGATTCAATACAGTAACTCACTCCTGCCTGCATGCACACAATGCGAGGAGAGAAAGAGGAAACTCACTGCTGCCAGAGGAGCTGCTGACTGAGATTGACATTAATGTTACTCTGAGCAGCTGCATGGGAAAAAAATACAATATTTCTATAAAATATTGTTATATTTATATATTGTAATACAAGTTATATTTTTTGCTTTCCCCCTCGCGAGATTTGTCACCCGTTACTTTTTAAAAATAAAGTCGGTAAGTAAAAAGGGTCTCAAATGTCACTAAGTCTAGCAGCTTAGTCAGGGATGAGCCAGGGGTACGTTCACCACAAAAGATTCAGTGGTTTTATAAGCCCAGTATTCAAATTCATATCAAATGTTTTGGCAGTAAAAAGAGATCTGTGAATGCAGAAAAAAGACCCTGGCTATAGCCCAATAGCCAGACCCTTAACACACCCCTGGGCAGCTCCAGATCTGGTAAGACATATACGGCTGCTATCAGCATACGCCATATGCCATATATGGATGGATGAAAAGTGGAAATTTAAAAAAACGATGTAATATTTGTAGATCGCATGGTAGCTACATTCAAGTAGATTGTATGCCTATACAGATCAGATAGGCTACCTATCACCTGGTATAATTCAAATCCCGTAACCCCTGCTTTTAATCCCAGAGTTACCTGGTATAATTCAAGTCCCGTAACCCCACCCTTGCTTTTAATCCCAAAGTTACCGACGTTTGTGGTGATGTTGTGGACTCGACACTTGCTAGCTTTTGGTCGGGTTTTACGGAGCAGTATTCTCTTAACTTGGCAAGCAAGTGGTAGAAGTGGCTCGTAGAAATCAGCAGCTCCCTCTGTTTGCCAAAACAAGCACAACATGAGACGTCTGCCCGTCTGCTCTGCGGCTAAGGAAACAGGAGGCTGTGTAAACTGGATATTTAATGCAATCTAATGAGTGCAGTTTGTGTCATGTCTAACAATACTGAGCTCTGAATTCCCCATTAAATGTCACTGCTGAGTAAGCTATGTCAGTGAGGTTACATGTGCGTCACACTGGCGTGGTGTCTGAACCTGTACAGTCACGTCCCGTCTCTCTTCCGCAGATCACACACACATTTCCATGCACTTCTCCTGTTATTATTTGCATTATAAACACGGTCAGTCGGGTGCCCTCTGGCCCAGTGTGAGCGCTGTAGTGTGTCAATAAGAGACAGAGCAATGTTAAACTATAACTGCTGCAGGCATTCAGTGCCTCTTCATGGAACTTGTATTTGTGTTTTTGAGCACAGCGTCATCATTTGAGCATATTTAGGGCTGTCTGTCACTATCAGTTATGTTAGTCGTCATTAAGGGTGTAACGATTCACAGAATTCATAATTCGATTCAATATGATACAGTGGTGTTTCGATTTTATACATATTTCAATACAGAGTGGCTGAAATGTAAACCTCTTCTTATCCCTTAGAAATAAAAACGGCTGATTTTCTTACTGTGCCTTTAAGACTGATGTAAATGAGCTCTGTTCTGATTGGCTGCCCCATATTATGCCTCATTCAAAAAGCACTCTGGGCTGAAACACCGTTTATAACTTCAGCATGAGTGGATGGAGCTAAACTGCTGTAGAGTAAATAGGCAGATGTGTATAAAAGTAGTGATGTTTATTACACCACAAAATCACAGAATTCAAAACAAGCTTTGTTTCTATATATGAACAGTTCAAAAACAATAAACTCCATCCATAAAAAAGCCATTATTGTCCAGTGTCAAGAATTGTAAGTTCATGTTTTACGGCAGAAACAGTCAAACACCAGCACTGTTCTCGAGCAGAACCCGATAAATCTGTTCAGCGAATCGGCGCTGAACTGTTTTAGGCAGAATCTCAAACGGCTCCCTTCTCCCTACAAAGTGCAGCACGTAGGTCTTAAAATAAAGGTGACTGCATCTAAACAGAGCACAGTGTGTCTAACAAAGAACCACTGTGGATTCAGCCATGTGTGCACAGTTCATACTGGACATTAAGTGCAATATTCGGGTGGTAAAGCCAAATCTGTATATCTTACATAGTGCACTATATAGGGAGCAGTGAGCCATTTGAGATTAAGCCTTAGGATTTTTCAAGGTCTGATCTGTTTAATATCTAAATGTTAAATATTGATGATAATGGGGTGTTTTTTTTTGTTTGTTTTTTTTTTGCAAATTTTAGCTCCTTACCTGCATGTTTTATGTTAAAGAAAGTTAAATATTGCACTTACAACCTTGTATCCATTGCTTGGCTTTGTTTAACTCTGAAACGTGAAATGACCACTGGAGTTATCTGCTCTTGCTAAAAAGTTTTCAATAAAGTTTAATGTTGTAAGTTACCTGTATTTTGTTATTTTCACTCAATCAGAACAACCCAACTGCAGTTTGATTCATATTACCTGGAATGCACGATAATAAAAACATGATATGAGAATTCATTAAAATGGAGATATTTGTTTTCTTCATATGGACTGGGGAGTGACCGGTCAGTTTTGAAACTTTTACAGTGTTTCCATACTAAATTCCATAAAAAGCAAGGAAACGTCAGTTTTCCATGATATGATCCCTTAACGTTTATTAGAGAATTTAATCTTAAAAATGTACAATATTTGAAACTAAAGCTTGTGATTTATAGTGTCTCGATCTAGTGCTTTAGCCACAAGCTAATATATTAGCAACAATACAATGATATGGTACAATAAAATACAATGTTGTATTGTTACATCATGATCTCTGATTATGTTTTGTGATTATGTTGTGTTCTCTGATGATGTTGATGATAATCAGGATGATGTATAATCAAGGGGTAATCAAAGCTGAGCTTCTTAAAATAGGCCGGACAATAAAAATGGACTTTGAACAATGAAAACCAGGCAGAGCCTTTTAGAGATTCAGAAAGTCTTTGCTGGAAAAAGATAAACTAGGAAGCTTTAAAAATCCTTCATTAAAAGGGATACAGTGATAAATGTATATAAATGGGTGAGAGCAATAAGAAGATACATTTTATAATAAATAATTAATAATACTAATCATGACAACCCCTGATATGCTCTGTCACGCATCATGTTTGCACTGGTTTGAATAGTTTCAAGGGACCATATTATTGAAAACAGACCTTTCCCACTTTTTGTGAAATAAAGTGTAGCATAAAAACAACATTAAAGTTTCAAAATGTACCTTTCACCCCCAAATATTCGGTATACAGCAGTTTAGCCCCACCCATTCACACTGAAGCTCAGAGTTTTTCAGCCTGAACTGCTTTCTGAATGAGGGAAAACTAGGCAGCCAATCAGAACAGAGCTTGTTTACATATATCAGCCGTAAAGGCACAGTGAGAAAAACAGCCTGATTCTAAGGGATAAAGAGACGATGGTCATGTACAAATGAACCATTATTGGTACATAAATAAACCAAAGATGTACAAAATGTTAAAGTTGATTTAATGGGGGGAAAAAAGAAAAATACACAGATAAAATGTAGGACATGTGCTTGACTCAGTTTGAGGCAGGTAAGGACTAAGACAAGGGTATCAAACTCTAGTATGACACAGGCCCCAAATACCAAATGTGTTCCGAGTATTGCTTATGGTTCTGCACATGCTAATTCATGTAACGCTGATCTTGGCTCTGAGTGAGTGTGAACTCCGAAGAATGGACATGAAAAAACAAGCCCTTTTTTGGATTTGCAATCGGACATGAATGAGCAATGTTACTGCACTTTATCAGCGTGAGGGACTAACCCAGCAGCAGCAGCCGTGTTTATTCAGCTGAATAGATCCCTCCATACTGCAGACAAAGGCTATGGGCAGCCAGTGGGAGCTGGCCTTAATTTACTTTAATGGAGGTTTTAATGCATCAATTATTTTGCTAATAGCAGAATGGAATTCTGATTGAGAGCATTTTGGTCAAAGCTGAGTCACACTGCTGCTTTCAGTAAGGTCACTTCTGTGTGACTGTGTAGCACAGATGAATCTTCTTTGTAAGGAAAAAATCTGGGGTTTTAACTTCAAGGTAGCGCAGTTAACGTCCACCAAGGGTTTCAAGACTCAACACCGTCACACTGTCAGCTTGATCGAACTTGTTTCTACACTCAACTCAGTCTGGCAAAGGAAGATGCTTTAAAGCCTCTGTGGTTCCTTCATCATCTTTTCCTTCAGGTTCTTAAAGGCTGTTCAATTCCAGGAATTCCAGATGGTTTTCCATACAATTATTTTCTCAGGCCATGATTCCAAAAACCATGACATAAGTCCTTTTCACACATAGGGTTTTATAGGTTATGAAATAACTAAACGTGGGGAGGAGCACCACGCTTGAAGCTCCTCCTCCTTCCATTCTAGCTTCCTATACGTTTCCAGCTCTGCCTTCCAGTTCCTATGATGGATTTTTCACACCCCATCAACTCCCCAAATGATGATTTTATGTATATTACTATCTCAATGAATGCCTTGGTTTTAAACAGATCATAACATGAACCTTGTAAATCTATAAAATCTGAATACAGAATGTATTTAAATTGTTTTTTCTACTGTGGGATTGCAGTTTGAACTAATTCGGTAGAATGGTCCTTGGAACTTGTAGAGAGGAGAATTACCGCTCTGTAAAGTCTTCCGGGTTTCTCAAACGCTAGAGGGCGCTCCCGAGCGAGTCCACAATGAATGGGTTAATATGGAGCATTTGAGCAAAAATCATAGTTTATAAATGCTTAAATATTTCCTGAAAACTGAATATCATGAAACATTTTAACACTGCTGTTATATTTTTGAGCGCTCTTGAACTCGAGTTATAGGGGTTTAAAATGGCACCTGTTAGCACAAACAGCCAATGAGCTGCTCCGCCTGCTAACCAGTCAGCACTCAGTAGCAGTAAAGCTAGTGTTCCACTGCCCAAAACCCATTTGCTGTAGAAAAAAAGAAACATACAGGTGAGTTTTCTTTGCTTTTTTAGTGAAATCCTTGCGGTAACACTTTGCTGTAGAGTGCTGTTCATAAGGCTACATGACACCTACATGAGCCTGTCATGATAACTGACATAACCCTTCATAAATGTTTAGAAATGTTTATTCCAATATGTGTCATTTTCTATAAAGGTTACATTTACCAATTTTGAACAAAGTTAGCCAAAGTAGCCTTTATGACAGATAATGCCTAAGCATTTATAAACAGTTATGTGGGGTTATGTCAGGCTTATGTAGGTGTCATGTAGCCTTATGAACAGCACCCTACAGTAAAGTGTTACCATACTTACTTCTACTTTCTAAAATTAAAGGAAATTTCTGGGCGAGTGATTAGAAACTATTTTGACTTTTTGTTTTTAGCCGTTTAGCTCCATTCACCCCCCATTCATTGAGGACTCGCTCGCGGGCGCCCTCTGCTGTTTTGCTGTCCTGTTTTTGATATAACGGTGGAAATAGGAAGAGGCCTCCTCATAAACCGACTCTGGAATGGTTCATACAGAGCAGTTGGCATGGTGCTAATGGCGTGATCTCAAACAGGCATGCTTACATGTTTTCTGACACTGTATGACATACTGTGATGTAAAAGTATGAACAAAAGGAGGCTTCAAGAGTTCTACTGCTACTATTTTTAGCTATGTGATCCATTCTTTCCATGTTTATAGATAACAGTATGTCATACAGTGTCAGAAATCATGTGAGAAAGTCTATTAGAGATGACTTAACAGCTTAAAAATGATTTAGCCATGCACTTAGATACATGCTAATTGGTGGAAATAACAAGCTTCCATTACTTATTAGCTACATTAGCCTTATGCAGGGAGATTCACTCGAAAGAGGCCCCGAATATTCTGTAATAACTCTCGCTAGGACGAAGCAATCTGAACGAAACAACTTGCAATGTGCTCCTCAGTATATGGAGCTTCGAACAAGCTGGGATGCCTCTGCGTTGGAGCAATGAGGTTGGCGCCGGACAGCTGTTGCTACGTTTAACCTCTCTAATGTTTGCCAGTACGTTCAAGAACATGGAGCGCCGTGCCGAAATGGGTCTGGAACAAAACAGAGATCACTTCCAGCATCGCATGTAATGCAATCGTTTACGCCTACATCAAGGTATGTATTTTTTGGTTCAGATTGCAACAGAATGTTCGGGGCCTCTTTCGAGTGAATCTCCCTGTAATTCCTGTGCTAAAACTAAAGAAAGTAAACTTCAGATGCCAAACATGTCTTGGCTGAGTGACCGTATTTAACGAAATGGGTAAATTAGATGTTTGTTAACTTAAGCTTCATTTTAAGAGTGCTTAAAAGTTGAAAGAATCTAATTCACAAACATACCTTAATAAGTCACTTTCACAGCTCTCTTATCTCTCCTGATCGCTTGTTTTTCCACTCAGCGCACTTGGTGCAGTCTTTAAGATTGTGCAACCTGAATTCTGTCAAAGTGAAAGTGTGTAAACACACTGTTTTTTTTCCCTGCATGCTCTAAGTGTAAAATAGGTCAACATGCGCTGATCACCGCGTATCGAGTGTTTTTCTTATGTGGGTATGGCTGTGTGTTTATCAGAGGTGTGAATCTTTCATGGAACTTTCGGCATGTGTCATAAGGACGTCAGGTCTTTCTGAAATCATGAAGCATAGTTCCCCATTTTTGTTTTTTTATATATGCAAATGAGGTCACATCAATTGGAACCACTGTGATTATGATGTAACAGCTGTATTGCTGTTTTTAGTAACACTAGATACCATAGAATCACCTTTGAAGATGAAAAACCCGAAAACTTCAATGATTTGCTTCGTGTTACTAAAAAACAGGTTATGAGTAATGCAGCTGTTATATCATAATCACAGCAGTTCCAAATAATGTGGCCTCATTTGCATGAACAAAGTGTGTGTGTGCCATATAATATGGAGTTTCGTGTTATTGAATACGTGCTTCAGGCTTTGAAGTGTGTGTGTGTGTGTGTGTGTGTTCTAAGGGGGGTCATCTGAGTTTACTACAGAGTGCCTTCAGAATCAGACCTCCTAATGTCTTCTTGTGTGATGCAGGCCTAAAAAGATTTGAAAAAGAGAGATTAATTTTTTTACACTCTCAGAAATAAAGGTGTGAAACTGTCACTGGGGCAGTTCCCCTCTTGTCACTGGTGTGGGACTCTCAAGGGTACATCTCAGTATTTTTAGTCAGGGAACATAACTGTACCAAAATCCATTGAAATTATATTTTCCATATTGTATTGACTCCACACACCCCGTCTCGTCTCCAGGCTTTTATTTTATTGTTCTGTTTTAAAACATTAGATTATGAAGAGGTACAAATCTGTACTTTTCACCTGGAAAAACCTATTTAAGGTTCACAATTGGACCTTAAAACCACTGTTGTACCTTTGAGGGCACATTTACATTGTTTGTACCTTGATGAATGATAAATGTACCTGCACAGCACCTTTATTTCTAACAGTGTAGCGCTGCATCTATCAAATATTCATTTTCCAATATTCTACTGAATACCTCAAACACAAGAGTGCGGGTGCTACTATTTGTGTGGTGGATCGTTCTCAGCACTGCAGTAACACTGACGTGGTGGTGGTGTGTTAGTGTGTGTTGCGCTGGTGCGAGTGGATCAGACACAGCAGTGCTGCTGGAGTTTTTAAACACCTCAGTGTCACTGCTGGACTGAGAATAGTCCACCAACCAAAAATATCCAGCCAACAGTGTCCTGTGGGCAGCGTCCTGTGACCACTGATGAAGGACTAGAGGATGACCAACACAAACTGTACAGCAGCAGATGAGGGATCGCCGGTTCCTACCTGGATGGGTAGTGTGTGTCTGTGTGTTGCTGTCTCTGGGAGGGTGGGATGGTCCTTCCTCCCCCTGCCATCACTCAGCAGTGCTAGCCAATGCGGGCGTCCAATAGCTGGCGAAACAGAATAAGCAGTTAGCATTCTCCTCCAAGCGTGTTGAGCTGTCCAATGACATTTAGTTAGCAGCAGTTTGAAAAATGTGGAGGAGCTTCAAATGTGGCAGGAGAAGCATGTGCGAGCCTCACCCTCTCAGCCTTGTACCATCGTGTGATTGGAGGAGACCTAGCTAGCAGCTGGAAACTGCCATGGCTGAAGTGGGGAGAAAAATTAAAACAACAACAGTTTTTTGTCATTAAGTGTGAGAGTGACCACAAGAACCACCTGCTTTGACAGGAAGAGGCCATTTGACTGACATACGAAGGGGCAAATCATGTTTTTGTCTGAAAGGCTGTTTGTTTCAGTGTGCAGCTGTGCAGACAGCTTCATACCACTGGTGACTAGCATTTGTTTGTGTACCATCTGAATGATAAAAACTGGTTCTCAAAAAACTGGTGATAAAAAGAAGAGGACCCAGTACTGAGCCCTGAGGAACACTAGCAATGATAGAGTTTAAGGAGTTAATGGATATAAAATGTTTCCCATTGGTTAGGTATGAAGTAAATCATTTGTGAGCACTATAAAAAAATGGGGTGTGTCTGGGCTGCCTTAACTTTTTTTGTTATTTTAACTTTAAATAATAAGTTGACAGGCATAAAACACAGCTTCTTGCTCCATTAACTTACTATTCAGTGAACTCAAAAGTTTAAGGCAACGCAAAAACGAACTAGTTAGCAACAGTTTTTTACAGTATGGAGGGAAGTTGAGCTAAAAGACGTTTAGACTGTTTACATGCTGAATAAATACATGTAAATGTAGTGTAATTGACGGGCTTTGTGTGTATGTGCAGGTATTACCCGGTCCACCAACAGCAGGGTGCGGAGGCTGGAGAGAGGAGATTCTGCTGGTGCTGCTGGAGCTGGTGAGTGTGGAGGCTGTGATTTACACTCGTCACTAGATGATAGGCTACTTAATCCTATGAGCATGAACACTGAAAAACAGTGATGCACTGAATTTACTATCAAGTGTGTACATCATTTCTACATTGGTAAAATAATAATAACATATTACATAATAAAATGTTACACCAACACAGTTTTGTCTCGCAATTTACTAACTGCCATTTACTGGCCGCTTTATTAGAAACACCTACCTTGAGCTTCCACTCCCTGGCCACTTTATTAGAAACACCTACCTTGTGTCCTGCCAATGAGAGAGCTCACTTTTCTTTATCTACCCAAAAAACACAGAAAAAAAAAAAATATTTTTCACTGGGTGTCAAGAATTTAACTTTATTGTTTTCAACCAAAACTTTACAATATTCAAATATTGAGTTCAGAAAATTATTGCAGTACTTGCAAAGTTTAATTTAAACATGATTCTGTTGAATAAAAAAGAAATAAAAATGACAGTTTTTATTTTTTTAGTTCCCAGAAATGGAGCTCTAGAGGGCACTGAGGGTTCCTAGTATAAATCAACCCCAGGAGAAAGTGCTTAGCAGCTGTTGCTATCTGGCATTGCCTTAAGCCTTCAGTTCATTATCAGTGCACTCCAGAGCTTCAGTTGTGGTTAAAAGATGTAGCTGGGGACGTTTAAAAGTGAGATTCTGTTTCATAGAATATGTCATTTTCTACCCATCCCAGCCAAAAACCCATTTAAAACCGTTGTCAGTTTTCTGCAAATTTGGTACTTGCAATGCTTTTTTTTTTTTACTACAAAGGCTGAGATGAGCTTTGTGAAAGTGTTTAACATTACTTTAATGCATTGAGTCATCAAAGGTAAGACATAAATGGATCATAAATGTTTTTCATGCCCACCGTGACAATATGCTTTAGCCTAGGATAATTTGGTTTAGGTTTTTTTAGGTTTATTGTGTTGTTATTTCTCATCTTTGTACATCTCAGCTATCAGATGTGAACTCGGTTATGTCATCTTCATTGGTAAAACGTGCCTGTGGTGAGCGGACACATTCTTTATATTAAACGAGTGTAAATGAGTGTTGCAGTGTTGGTTGTGTTTATGTGAATCCAGCTTTCTGGTTGATTGCTATTGTTTTGTGTCAACATCAGATAGAATAGGCCATTAGCGGGTTTGGAAAGGGTATCTACTAAATTTGCCCTCACACTTTTTCACAGGCCTACCCAACAACTTCTCTCTGCCTACGCCAAATACATTCTTTCTTTTGTTGGTGTTTGTGTGACTGCATGTGCATGAATGAGTGGTAATGCGCAGATATCATATGGATGTGTGTGTCTGCTAGCAAGATGACAGCGGCATATTCTCTTCATGGAAAGACCAAATGTCTTCTGTTCTTCTGTTCTGTGTTGTTGCTCTGTTCTGTGTGTGGTGATGGCTCATCTCTGAGGCATCCTCTCCCACTGAACTGTTTTTGCCGTGTCAGCTATTTCTGCCTGCCTTGACTGTACTGAGAGTACACTGCTCTATTAACTCACAAACACACACCCAATAATCAGCTGCAGTCTGCTTGTTGCGTAAAACTTTATATATATATATATATATATATATGGATTTTCTGAGCCATATTCAAAGCTGTAAAGAACTCCATATACACACATTTAAATAATCATTGATCATTATGTTGCTGACAGCCACAGCCTATTGTTAACAATCTACATTGCTTGGCAGAATAATAATGAATTGTGATTATTATCTGTAATACATTTATTTACAGCACTGTGTGAAAGTCAGAGATCACACTTCATTTATTTAATTTCAAGTTAAAAGGCCATTAAGTACAAATTATTCATTTTTCAGTATTTAGTATGTCCACTCTTTACCTTTATTACAGCTTCCATTCTTTTCAGGGGACTCACTTTCAGTTTTTCAAAGAAATCTGCAGGGATATTTTTCCAGTTCAGTCTTAGAAGCTGGTTACATTTTCTTTTTCTTATGATGTAAAATTTAGTCTCATCAGTCCACAAAACTTAATTCCACGTCTCAAGTGTCCAAATTCTATATCTTTGTGCACAATGTTCTTCTCTTTTGTCTATTTCTTTTCTCAGTTAGGGCTTCCTGACAGCTGCACATCCTTTCAGACCCATAGTGCTGAGTTGTCTTCTCACAGTGGAAGGATGGACAGAAACACCTGTGGATGTTTTCAGATCTGAAGCAGCTTGATTTTCTCCTCTCTCTCAGAGATGAAAGCTTTAAGTTCTGTTTATCGGATTGGGGCAGTTTTGGTGTCCAGGTCTTCCAGATGGTTGTTAGGAGTCCCATTTTCTCTGTTTTGAAAACTCCTGTTTTTTTACTTATATTCTTTGACCTTTTCCTTCCGTATGCAAGTGGGTTATCTTACATTTAACCTTCTCAGAAATATCTCCTAAAAAAATGAAGAATTTGTACTTAATGGCATCTTTTACTGGAAGTATTTTTATAGAACTGTATGTATAGATATGAGCACAATATGGGCCTTTTAAGGTTACTCCACAAACATTTGGTCCAGCAGGTGGTGCTGATGAGGCAGTGAGGTACATGCATTGCTTAAGGTTAGGATGAATTAGGTAAGAATGTTTTTGGATTCACTTCTGATCAGTAGCGTGTAGAGCTTCCGAAAGCCATCATCCAGTAAAAGTGTTGAAATAATGACTGCAATAAAAAGTAAAAGCACCTTTTCAAAAGTAGCAGCTCAAAACACTGCTAAAGTATTGAGTAACTCACAGAATTGAGGTGGAACGTCTTAATACGTCCATCCTATATCAGTATAGAAACCTAAGTTTATTAGGCTTAATTCTTATCTTTTTAGATCGTTTTAGTCTAAAATAAAAAAGCTCCAAACTGAGAAGAGTGAGAGACAGTAAAGCAGTTCAGGAGCTGAACAAATGAACAGAATGAAATTAAGCCCATAAGAGGAACTAGGAATGTAATGTTAATGATTAAAATGGTATTGAGTAAAAAGTATACGCTAATATTCCCTGAATAGATGTAAAAGTATTAGCATTTGAAAATACTCAGGAAAATACAAATACATTAAATTTGTACTGACATTACTACACACATCTGCTGCTGATTATGCTTTATATAGAAGTGTGAATATTTTAGGGATCTTTTTAGGTATCTTAACTTTTTGTCTTTTTATAGTCAAAACTTAATCAAACTAGTAAAGTGAGCTTTATATTACTGTCTAATTTCTTCCTATTCACACATATTGAGCTCTATAAAGCCCTGTGTATTAAAGAGGAATTCCATCGCTTTTGAAAAATTTCTACATTATCCTTTGATTGAGATGTGAAATGTTTGGTTTGATGTGAAATGGTTCATTGTAGAGAAACCAAATTTCTTTAGTGGTGGTGATACGAGCCAGAGGTCGCCATGTCTACAACACAAGTATAGCCATTTTATTTAATGTCCAAAGCCACCAGTGAACCTACACGTGTCCCCTGAGTGTTTATATGCAATGTTGGTGAGGGTAAAATAGGAAAATCTGAAAAAAAGAAGTTTTCTTTGGGGACTGTTTCCTCACAACACCCTGCATGTATCCCTCAACCGTGATTGGATTAAAATGACTGTATTAACAAGATGTTTTAGGCAAAACCTTTATCACAAAACTACCATAAAACAATGTCTCAGACATCAGGCAGCATATATCAAACCATTGCGTGTCGTAACTTTCTGTGAGGGAGCTTTTAGAGGTGGACGTCTGGTTCCTATCACCACCACTGTCAAGAATTCCGACTCGGTAAGTTTTTCTAGTTCGGAGCCTTTCACACCAAACCACCCTGAATGATCTTATTTACATCTCAACCGTTTAATTATGCAGAACTTTTGAAATGTAACTACATACATACATCATCTAAACCGCTTATCCTTCTGGGTCGCAGTGGGGTGCTGGAGCCTATCCCAGCTGTCATTGGGCGGAAGGCAGGATTGAAATGTAACTTTTCCTGCAAATTGTAGTGCACGATTTCAAACATTTTGGAAACACACACACACACACACACATGTATGTATGTATGTATGTATGTATGTATATATATATATATATATATATATATATATATATATACATATATACATACAGTGCATTGAGATGTACTCTGTAGAGGATGTATTAACCTTTTTTTTTTTTTTTAACAAACCATGTAATTCAACCGGGGTGTCCAAACGTTTTTGGCTTGTAATAGAAGCCAGTGTGGCAGGGGTTGTTGAAATGATTGAAACTGTTGTCTGACAATACAGATGTGTCAGATAGAGGTTGGAAAACACTGGAGTATTCCTTCAGTGAATGTGGGGGTTTACAGTGGGTGTAGATGTACGAGCTCTCATAGAGCCGGCATTGTTCCTCTGTCTCAGAAGCCTTTGGGCATTTCGCTTTATGAGTCAGGAGATATTTGTCTGTAATACGAGCACAGCAGTGTACAGCTTCAGTTACAGATTAACTAAGACGTTGAAACAATGGCTTTAAATATTGTTTTTGTGTGGTTTTATGGCAGTTTTTTGTCTGACTCACTGCATGAGTGCTGGAAAACAGCAACTGACATGGAATATCTGAACGTTTAAAAGCGTAATCTGTTTAAATCGTTCAAGATTAAAGAGGTCAGATCTTATTGTGTCTAGACCAAACAACTTGTGCTTCAGATGTCTAAAAACCTCAATGATGACTTTAGATTCTTTGGGCATCTTTCATTTTGATACTTGGTTTACAACTGTTCTGAACAAATGAATTGACTTAATAAATGCAAAAGAGTTGAAGAAGTTATACTTTTTTTTTTTATGATTATCTTTAAAAACACAGCTGGAAAAGATTCAGCTGCACTGGTAAAAATATTCTGCATGTTTTGTCACTTTGCATAATGATTTGCTATCAAATAATTTGACATCAAATGCTTGACTGAGTTTTGATATACTCTTTGATTTTGCCCATGTGCCCCAACCCGAATTGTAATAGATAAAATATATAAAGGTATGTTGCACTAAAAACAACACTAAAAGCAATAGCAGCGGCAGATCTTAACGTCTGAATGAAGAAACCACATAAGCAAGCCTGTTTGAGATTAAGAGCCCATGTGATGGAAAACTGAATTTTCCTTAAAATAACGTTCTATGCTGGTACATTTTTCATTCATCAAGATACAAACAATGTAAATGTACCTTCAAAGGTGCAACAGTACCTTCAAAGGTGCAACAGTTTAGCCCCACCTACTCAGCATACAGCAGTTTAGCCCCACCTACTCAGCACACAGCAGTTTAGCCCCACCTACTCAGCATACAGCAGTTTAGCCCCACCTACTCAGCACACAGCAGTTTAGCCCCACCTACTCAGTACACAGCAGTTTAGCCCCACCTACTCAGCATACAGCAGTTTAGCCCCACCTACTCAGTACACAACAGTTCAGCCCCACCTACTCAGTACACAGCAGTTTAGCCCCACCTACTCACTACACAGCAGTTTAGCCCCACCTACTCAGTGTACAGCAGTTTAGCCCCACCTATTCAGTACACAGCAGTTCAGCCCCACCTATTCAGTACACAGCAGTTTAGCCCCACCTACTCAGTACACAGCAGTTTAGCCCCACCTACTCAGCATACAGCAGTTTAGCCCCACCTACTCAGTACACAGCAGTTTAGCCCCACCTATTCAGTACACAGCAGTTTAGCCCCACCTACTCAGTACACAACAGTTCAGCCCCACCTACTCAGTACACAGCAGTTTAGCCCCACCTACTCACTACACAGCAGTTTAGCCCCACCTACTCAGTGTACAGCAGTTTAGCCCCACCTATTCAGTACACAGCAATTTAGCCCCACCTACTCAGTACACAGCAGTTTAGCCCCACCTACTCAGCATACAGCAGTTTAGCCCCACCTACTCAGTACACAGCAGTTTAGCCCCACCTACTCAGTACACAGCAATTTAGCCCCACCTACTCAGTACACAGCAGTTTAGCCCCACCTACTCAGCATACAGCAGTTTAGCCCCACCTACTCAGCATACAGCAGTTTAGCCCCACCTACTCAGTACACAGCAGTTTAGCCCCACCTATTCAGAACACAGCAGTTTATCCCCACCTACTCAGTACACAGCAGTTTAGCCCCACTTACTCAGTACACAGCAGTTTAGCCCCACCTACTCAGCATACAGCAGTTTAGCCCCACCTACTCAGTACACAGCAGTTTAGCCCCACTTACTCAGTACACAGCAGTTTAGCCCCACCTACTCAGTACACAGCAGTTTAGCCCCACCTACTCAGCATACAGCAGTTTAGCCCCACCTACTCAGTACACAGCAGTTTAGCCCCACCTACTCAGCATACAGCAGTTTAGCCCCACCTACTCAGCACACAGCAGTTTAGCCCCACCTACTCAGTACACAGCAGTTTAGCCCCACCTACTCAGCATACAGCAGTTTAGCCCCACCTACTCAGTACACAACAGTTCAGCCCCACCTACTCAGTACACAGCAGTTTAGCCCCACCTACTCACTACACAGCAGTTTAGCCCCACCTACTCAGTACACAGCAGTTTAGCCCCACCTACTCAGTGTACAGCAGTTTAGCCCCACCTATTCAGTACACAGCAATTTAGCCCCACCTACTCAGCATACAGCAGTTTAGCCCCACCTACTCAGTAGTTTAGCCCCACCTACTCAGCATACAGCAGTTCAGCCCCACCTATTCATGAAGTTATAAGGAGTGTTTCAGCCCGGATTGTTTTTTCGGTGAAGTCAACCAATGAGAACAAAGCTAATTCACATATATCAGCCTTAAAGGCATAGTAAACAAGGCAAGTGATGATTCAGACATGCAGTTAGTATCATGCTAATCGTTGGGGTATAAGCTACAATTACCTGTTAGCTACATTAGCCTCGTAGCTCCCGTGCTAAAATGAAAGAAGCAAACTTCAGAGAGCAAATATATCTCGGCTGGTTGGCTGCATTGGGGGTAAGTAGTGGGGTGGAGGTGATTTGGGGGCTTGATATTTCACCAAAATTATGACGTTAATTGTAAGAGCAGAGAGGTGGTCAGATAGGAGAGAGAGAGAGAGAGAGAGAGAGAGAGGGTGGCCCGTCCTCTCGGTGCACTCAGACGAGTGTGTGTCCTGGGTGTGTTTGGGCCCCGCCTACCAACCAAATGACCTTTGACTTCTTGAGAGTGCTGGCCTGGTCAAAGGGCATCACTTCCTGAGCAAAGAAAAGGCCTCTCCACTCTAAATACCTCCAAAAAGCCATGTTTGCTCTGCTTGAGCAAAGCAGTGGAGCCAATGGAGGAATGAGGGGCAGTGAATGTGGGTGAATGGAGGTGTTTGCGCGCAGTCTGGGTTAATGTGCATGTGTTTGGACTGCGTGGTGTTGGGGAGGGTAGAGCGGGTGATCGATGTCTTCTTCGCCTTGTTTTCATCACCTCTCTCGACCACTCGTTCAAACAGACACACACACACACACACACACACACACTGAACACACCCCGGGGAAGATCCTGGCGTGGCTGTCGTGGATTCCTCATGCCACTGAGAGGAGAGAGAGAGAGAGAGAGAGACAGAGATATTTTGGGAAAAGGAGCTCAAATCACATGGCCTCGAATTTCCATCTGAGATACAATACTGCTTCAGTGTCAGAGGAGAGAGAGAGAGAAAGAGAGAGAGAGAGAGAAAATAGAGAAAGGGAGAGTGAGGGATCTAAGAGAGAAAGTGTGAAAGAGAGTTAGAGAAACAGATAGAGTGAAAGAGAGAGAAGGCATAGAGGGAGAGGAAAAGAGAAAAGAAAGAGTGAGAAAAGAGAAAAAGAAGGAGAAAGAGGGAGAGTGAGAAGAAAGAAAGAAGGGAAAGAGAGTTAGAAAAAGAGAGAAAAGGGAGAGGGATAAGAAAGAGTGAGAAAATAGAGGTAAAGTAAGCATCAGAGAAAGAGGGAGAGAGTGAAGGAAGAGAACGAAGAAAGGGAAAGAGGTTAGCAAAAGAGAGAAGAAACAGAGAAAGGCAGAAGGAAAAGAAGAAAGAGGAAGAGGGAGAGAGGGAAGAAAGAGAGGGGGAAGAAGAAAGAGGAAGAGAGAAAAGAGAGTGAGAGAAAGAAATGGAGAGAATGAGGTAGGAAAAGAAGAAAGAGAAAAGGGTGAAAGAGACAACAGAGAGGAAGATAGGCTTTGACTTTAAGAGGCCTTTAAACATCATTCAGGAAAAGATTCTACAGTTTAACAATTGTAAAAAGAGAGAGAGACACAGAGTGACAGACAAAGAGAGAGAGAGGCAAGAAAAAGCACTAACAAAAGCTCCATATGATCAGCACATGGGTATGCTGTAATCCTGGATGCACTCATTATCACAGCACACGGAAGAAATTAAACCGAGGAGAGAGAGAGAGAGAGAGAGAGAGTGAGGGAGAGTGAGTGAGTGCCGTAGGGGGAGAGAAAAGGGAAGTCCAAGAAAACGGTTGGAAGAGAAAGGCTGAGGCTACATGTGGCTGTGGAGGGTGGGTGCGTGCGTATGCGTCCGGCAATGGAGGGGGACAAAATCGCAGGTAAGTCGCCGGCCGAGTGCCAGACTCTCTGCTTTTTTGGGGATCGTGACCTCACAGCACCTCGTAGAGTGATTTTCCGGTATTTTCTGCTGCTTTGTTAGAGAGCTGCCTTGGCTTTTCTCTGCTGTGCTCTGCTTTATGTGCCATTGACCACAGTTGAATAGCACTGATAGGGTTTCTCCAAATCTACACATGCCAACACTGTCACTTTCAAGACTTTTATTAGTTTCTAACTCTTGGTGTGTGGAAAAAAAAGACGTTTATCCTGTACTACTTTTGTCCCTGGTGGCGTTGCCGCTGCGGCTGCGTGATATGTTCCACTGGCGGAGCTGGATTTTCCATAGGCTTTGACTGGGAGAGGAAACCAGCCAGGCTGTAATAGCTACCCATAAAGAGTCTGTGTAATGCTCTTAGCCCACTAGCCTGTGCATGTGATGTGTCAGTGAGTCAATGCCTTTAGCGGCCGCTCTCTTTCTGAGTGAGGAGCTAAAACAATAAAGAGCAAAGTACAGAGCGGCTTCAACACCATCACACCACCACAATCAACATCTACTGCCTGTATAACCACCGGCAGATTACAGACCCTCTCTCGCTGCAGAGCCAATGGTTCTGAATGAGCTCAGTCTCTTGGGGCTGGAATACACGACCGGGGTTGAACTTTTGGAACTGGATTGCGCCACAAATAAGAGCACGGCCCCCTCTAAAACCCACCCCCAAATTCTTCTAGCACGCTCCCTCTAAAACCCACCCCCAGTTCCGGTAGTCTGACGTGCGGAGTAGACTTAATACAAACGAGCAAATCAAGCTAGCTAGTGAAACATTATCGTTAGCAGAACTGTTAGCAGAAATGTTCATTTTTACCACATATAATGTTTCTCAGCACATGCAAAACACATCTGCATGCTTTTTGGAGGCACCTTTCAGGCCTGCTAACTTATCGTCGCTGTTGCAACGAAACTTCGTATCTCCAAAAAAGTAGCTTTACAGGAGAAGGAAAAACTTTCAGTAACATTTTACTGTAGGGTTCTGTTCATAAGGCTACATGACACCTACATGAGCTTGTCACCCCTGCTGACATAACCCTACACACATGCTTATAAATACGTTTTCCAATAGGCGTCATTCACTGTAACGGTTACATTTGCCAATTTTGATCAAAGTTATCTAAAGCAGACTTTATTACAGATGACACCTACTGGAATAAGCATCTATAAACATTTATCCAGAGCTTACGTAGGTGTCATGTAGGCTTATGAAGAGAACCCTACAGTAAAGTGGTACCAAGCTTTCTTAACTTTCAACATAAGCTAATAAAACCAGATTTTATTCTAAGTCGTTTTATTCTTTTCGACAATAAATTTTGACCCAGTGTACAGCTGGCGTTTTTAAATCTATGTACAAAAAATGAAAAACGACAAAAACTGAGATGCAATGTTTAGTTCTGACGTTCTGACAATATGTTGCTAACAACAAGCTGGTTGTCCATTGGACAGTGTTGATGCGCACACCATCACCCCCTACTTTGAGCTCCACCTCACAAACCATTGGGTTCATTTATAAATTTCACGTTCAGTTTGTTGCCATCCGAATAACTAGCATGAGCTATACAGAATAGATCTTTAATCAGGTCTGAAATGTTGAGCATCCAATTATAGCCTGAGAACATTCTTCCCAAATTTCATCCACAGCACCAAATAAAAACATGCTTGTTAGACTCAGGTTGGAACTGAATTTTGTCTGACTAAAACACGTGGCGGCCGTCTTCTTTTGCAAATTTAGTCATTACACACTTATTATTTGTAAAAATGTTCAGCATAAACGTGTAACGGAGCATCAGTGGCCACAAATCCATAAAGAACATTGCAACACACTGCAGGAAACGTAGGGGGTGATATAGCTTCTGTTATTCCATTTAATAAGCACTCTATAATGGTCTATAATGTTCATAGGATCTACCCGGTCATTCTGACAGATTGTAATACATTATAGGAAGGTTAGAGGGCGATATGTATTCTATTGTTTCAACAAAATGTGCTCTATAATGCTCTGTAATATTAATATGTTCCACACGGTCATTCTGACAGATTGTAATACATTTGAGGAAGTTTAGGGGGCGATATGCCTTCTGTTTTTATTCCCCATTTTAAAAGCGCTCTGTAATGTTCATATGATGTGAATATGATCCACAAAGTCATTCTGACAGATTATATTACACTAGGGGAAGTGTAGAGTTTGATAAACTTCTGTTGATTTGTTGCATCAAGAAGAGCTGAATTGAATAAAAGAAGAATTGTTTCACAGAACTTTGAATGATGCAGTTGAGGGAGAAGAACCAAACAAGGCTCAGTAGTTAGATCTATAGAATCAATTAATCGAATAATAGTCAACTAGCTCTAAGTTTGACGTTGCTGATGGTTGTGCCTGTTAGGCTACCTTGTAGTGACAGTCAAAGCCATAATCAATCACTGACAGAAAACACTGAAATTCATACCCTAATTTAACAGCTAATCAAACGTACTTTGAATAATCAAATTTGCTTTGACTAACATGGTAAAAAAATCCACCAGTAAGAGAAACACAAGCATGAAATTCAAACTCGACCCTGCCAATACTTGAGAAATGATGACGGAAGCCAACCAAACTCTCTGACGGGAACAGTCAGGTCCTGTGGCATCCAGACAAATATTTCGAGCTGTAGTGCAAGACGCTCCGAAGACTCCAGTGATAGATTCTGCAGTGAGGCTGGATGGGGACAGGGAGAGAGGGATTAAATGGGGAATAATGGAGGGACAGATGGAGAACAGAATGAGAGTAGATGAGTGTAGTCCGGTGGGATGGTGGACACTGTATTTGTGAGGAACTCCAGGCAACCACGAAGGGGAAGTGCGTTCGCAGCTGCGTGTATGGATCCACTCTGCAAGCTGTCCAACAACAATGCATTTACACTCCACACACACACACACACACACACACACACACACACACACACCCACACACCCACACACATACATGCTAGAGCTTAAAATATTTGTCTGAACCCAAAGGAATCTGACTGCTCACATCAGGCTCAGGTCAAGTTCAAATTTCACGTTCTCACAGCCGACCTCCCGCTTTCAGCATTTTTACCCTGTTTTACCCTGAATTCACCCCTGCTTTACTTTCTCTCCTTACTTTATTCTTTCTTTGTTACCTGAAAGCAATGTAGCCTTTCTGAAGGCCCCCTAGTGGCCATTCCACCAGTGGATTATTAGATTAACCATTACACTGTTGGTTTTTTGTGCATGAAATTTTGTGACTCTGTGTTGAGCTGCTAGAGAGCACTGAGGGGGATGGGGAGGGGTGAGAACACCCTACTGTGAACACAATTCACACCTTTCCACACCTCGCCATTTTGTGGCTACTGTGAAAAGTGGTTAAATCTGTCATGCTGGAGTCAGACGCTCTTTGTTGCTGACAGAATTTAACACAGCACAGTGTGAGAACAAAGCATAATGTAGTTAAAGTATAATAAAACTTATTCAGACTAAACACAATGGGATGTTGCTGGAAACATTGCTAGATTGATAAATTTAATGAAATGGGATTTAAACTGCATTTTGGACAACTGCTTATAATTATACAATATAATTATTTTGTCATATTTTGTATAATTTTTACATTTTATTTATCCATGGAATATCAGGTTTGACACTGTGGGTGTTGATGGGCTGGTTTGTGTCTGCTTCAGACTTAGAACTTAGTGATGTGATTCAGGCTGGGTCAGTTTCAGACAGAATTCTGTTGGGTTTGGATTGGTTTCGGGCTAAAACTTCATGACGTGATTTGGGCCGCGTCAGTTTCAGACAGAATTTTCTTAGCCTCGGGTCGGGTTCGGGCTAAAACCTGATGATGTGATTCGGGCCAGGTCAGTTTCCTGGATAATTTTGTTGGACTTTGGATTAAAAACTAATGATGTGTTTCAAGCTGGGTCATTTTCTGACAGATTTTTGTCAGGCTCGGGTCAGGATCGGACTCAAAACTCGATGAGGTGGTTCAGGTCGAGTCAGGTTCAGACAGAATATATCAGGCTCTGGCCATGTTCAACCTCAAAACTTGTTGATGTAGGCCGGGTCGGATCAGGCTTGGGCTGAAAGTTCGGGTTTAGACCACAATATCAGGCCCAAATTAAGGGACTCTTTCAGCATTTTTTAACCTAATGTCTGTCTCCTGGATCTTTAGCAGTTGGTCGATTACCACAGAGAACCATTTCTCTGTTCTTAAAAGTAGAACAAAATCATTTCAGCGCTTAAGCACCTGCCCACTGGTTCTTTTATAATATTATAAGAGGGAAAAATACAGTGAAACATGGATGTGGTTTATAATCTGGCTCTCTTATCTCACAAACCAAATAATTGAAATAGGCCAAAACTAGATATAACAACAGCTCAGGGTGTCATGGTACATCATGGAGTTGTGTAATTGGTAGAATGCAATATTATTATAATCGTCAGACAATTTGTTAAACATATAATGAATGACTGTACTAAAGTTTATTTCTTCTCAAAGAGCACAAAACTTTAAAGAACGTCATGTGAATAGAAATTTAGATGATTTCTATCAGTTCATTTGTTGTGTTCAAGATCATCAAATTTATATTTTTGTCAAAAAATAAGGAAATCACAGAAATCCTCATTTGCACATAAACATGTTTTAGAGCAGTTCATGCACTGCCCTCCAAAACTACTCCATTTTTCTTCAGCAGCACATGTGACTGCCTTTCAACAACTTTTCCAATCATTAGTGTGACAAGCAGCCTTGCAAGACCTGCTATGCTAAATAGGATGTTGATGACCTTCATACTTGAGGAAAGAGCACAAACAAAAACTGTACTCCTCTGAGGCCTCTTTCTAGTGACTTGATTTCAAGGTTCACGTCCCTTTCATTAACAACATAAAGCAGCTGACTTCAAAATTGCAGTTTGTGCTATAAAAAACAGAAAAGCTCCCTCAGAATTAAATCTCTCACTCTTAGACAGAAGGTAATGAGGTACAGCACTGTGTATATATTTCACAGAAAAAGACACAGAAACCTCAACTATTAAATATAATACTAGATTATTGTTAATGTGGCCACTCTTTGCCTTTGCCACATTATTTTCAGGAGACTTGCTTTCAGTTTTTCAATGAGTGCGTTTACATGCACTTAATAACCCGATAACTGCAGAAAATCAGATTTTGTCAGTAATCCGATCAACGCACTTGAGTAATCAGATAATGGGAAAACTCCAGGTCTACATGAGTCAGGCAGTAATCAGATTTCTGCTTTGCAACCAGCCAATAAACTCACAAAAGAAGACGTGATGTAAGCGTAATGTAAAACTCAAACTTCATGTCGCGTTTTTTTTTTTTTAACATTGTGCCAGTTTGAAAATATGAACATACATCATTTAGAAGATGAAGAATATTTAAATCCTGTATTTAGTTGATAATGTAGTTTCAGCGTCGCTCTAAAAGTGTTTTGCTGCATCTTGCAGCGACGCTGCTCGCTTATTTCCGGTACAGCCGTCTGTTTTCGCACATGCGCAGACTGAGAAATCGGAAAGAAATCAGAGTAAGAGTTCACATGCACTGAGAAATCTGATTACTCAGCTAAAATCCAGCCTCTTTATCAGATTTCTTAATCATATTTCTACATCGGAGTATGGTGTTTACATGACCATTTGAATGGCCAGTTGGATGACTGCAGAAATCTGATTATGATCAAATTTTTGTGCATTTTTGTGCATGTAAACACAGTCCGTGAAATCTGCAGTGGTATTTTCCCAAACTTTCAAAGAACAGCAGCAGCTTCTTTGTTTAATGTGTCTGTCTCCTTTTCTCAGTGAGGTTCTTCTTCTTCTTTCTTGGCAGCTACACATCCTTTTAGACCCATAGCACTGAGTCGTCTCCTCACGGTGGAAGGATGGACAGAAACACCTGTGGATTTCTTCAGATCTGAAGCAGCTTGATTTTCTCCTCTCTCTCAAAGAAGCTTTAAGTGTCTTGCAGGTGGTTGTTAGGAATTCCATTTTCTATATATCTTTTAATACTTTTTCGGACTCCAGTTTTGGGAACTCCTTATTTTGGTGTTATATTGGTGACTTTCCTCTTCATTATTCAAGTGTATTGTCTTATATCTCTTTAGAAATATCTCACAACTAGTATTCAGTGGCCGTTTTAACTGGAAATTAAATAAACAATCCGTCGTCTCTGACTTTGGTACATGTGCTCCCCTTTATTTTTAGGATTTCCAACTGATGGAAAGCTGTGTGCAAAGTCACAGGCATCTTATTGCGTCCCTGCTGCATCTGTTTTCTCTCTGATATTCTGAGTTATAGCATCCACATTCACAAAACTATCATAAATGGCTTTTCATCTCATGTGACAGAACACCCAGCTCATGTGGCCCGCAGCCCTCACGCTGCAGGAGGTCTCAGTGAACTTGTGTTTAAGTGTCATAGTGTTGTGCTACTTTGCTTTACCACTAGGGGTCAGTGCTGTTCTCCAAAACATAAAATTGACTTTTTTTTCATTCTCTGAAATGTTAGTTGGCAAAGTTTTTAAAAGCTTTTTTTTCTCTAGCTCATTTTTTTCTTTAACCATTCTATGTTCATGCAGAAACCTCTCCTCTGCTCGCTCGTTTCCTCTCTTCCCCTGTCTCAAGCTCTAACTCTCTCTCTCTCTCGCTCGCTCACTCGGCCTCTAGACCTAGATCGTTTTTCCAGCGTTCTGCTTTTCACAATTTTATTAGGGGAAACGTTAGTCCACTTGACTTCCTTCTGCTGCCACCGCTTTGTTTTAGGCAGGCTGGCACCAGAAAATAAAGGGAATCAAATTGAGAATATGCTGCTGAAGAGCTGAGATAGAGCAGTGGTCACCAACTATGGTGGTCCTGGAGATAGAGCTACCTTCCTCTCAGCTTCCTTCCACTTGCTCAAGTGTATTCCCTCTACAGAAGTCCCTGATTGGCTGGATCAGATGCATTAGTGTCCGTTAGATGCAGATTGGAACTGAACTCTCCAGGAAAGTGTTCAGATTAAAATTTTTTATATGCCGCATAGAAATATTCATGTGCTGTGTACACGATTCTAGGTAAATCGTTGGACTTTGGGATTAAAACATAGAATTTAGTTAGGGCTGCAACAAATATTCTATACCAGTGTGCAAAATAACCCCTGGTATTTGGGGGTCCCTTGTTGGCTGGTTACTCCAGCAATGGCTGGCTGCTAACTTACTCGCCATAGTGGCGCTGATTCTAGCTTCACTGGCAACAAAATGTTTGGTTTATTACTTCTTCTTTTGATCTTACACATCCCCCTTTGGTCTTCCGTTTAAGGAATGAATAACAATTCACTCTTTCCATGGAGCTCTTGCGAAATTGGGCAAGTCTTCAGATTTACAGCTATGCTAAGGCATATTATAACGTTTGTCAGAGGTATCCTGTGCATAGTTACTGTTGCTCTAGGCTATGAAGGACCAACTTGGTGAACCAGTTTGCTGTGGCAAAACCCTGAGGCAAAACAGTGCTGTTAGTTAAGAATACCAAAGAAAGAAGCTCTTGGATTTTAGGTGAAGCAGCTAAACAATGAGCGTTCCCTGAATTTGAATGAGGGCATTTATTTTACCCTAACAAACAGCATAACTTCATAATAAGTAACTTCATAATAAGTTTATTTTCAGGGACCCCCCAGAATTTTGATTTTGAGACATTCAGACGATCCAAGAGGTTAATTATGGGGTCTTGGACCCCCAGGACCCTCTGTATTTCACACTTTGTTCTATATAATCAGATAAAATTAAAGTAATGAAAATATTATGAAAAAAACAGAAAAGCAATTTGAATAAGTTCACCCATTTTTACGATGCCTTCCTTGCATCATTTATCAGTCCAACTGGGAACTTGTTTATGAGCTAAATGATAGCGAGTCACCAGTAGTTCTCAGTAGTAGCTCAACCTAAACAGAGCAGGACAAACTGCCTGAACATCACACTAAAACAGACCATTTATGGTCAGGCTTTTTCGTGTCAGTAAAATTGTCATTTCTTTTCAAAGCTGCAGTGATATCTCAGCACTAGTCAGAGGTCGGGTTGTTGAGATTCCATTCCTGACTGTCTGTAGTAGACCGGCCGGTTCAGTCCCAGCTTTTTCTAATATAGCTAGCTAGTATGCTCTCCACGGTGTTTGTTTCAGAGAATGAGATGGGACAGTTTGGCTCGGCCTCGGGTATAAAGCAGTTTGGAGCAGCTTGAAGATGAAAGAATCTATGTAGAATCTAAAACATTAAGATTAAGTGACCCTTATTAGTGCCACAACGGGGAAATTTCACCTCTGCATTTAACCCATCCGTGCAGTGAAACACCACATACACACTAGTGAATGCACACACTAGGGCGGAGCGGTGGGCAGCCCTATCCGCAGCACCCGGGGAGCAGCTGGGGGTCAGGTCCCTTGCTCAAGGGCACTTCAGTCACGTGCTGTCGGCTCAGGGAATCGAACCGGCCACCCTTCAGTGACAGGGCTGGTTCCCTAACCTCCAGCCAATGACTGCCCCCATGGTCACCTCTTCACTCAGTGACAAATCTTTAAGGCAGTGTGGTTAAAAGACGTTGTTTTCTCTGATCTTCTGCACTGAAACACTGTCAGGGTTGCCAGATTGAGCAGGATCCCCTGCATTGCATTTTCTACTACTTGCTCTGACAGTAATTGTTTATCAGTGATGTTTTTGCATTACTTTATAGTATTTCAAGTTTCATTAATTAATAGTAACAATAATATCACTTAAATAATAAACATAATAAACTATAAAAATAACAATAAATAATCACTGAAACACGTATCTTGAGCTTTGCTAATCTTACAGAATATTTAGATTTTGAGATGATATTTAACAGAATATTCAACAATTTAAAAATATCAAATAGTCCCAGATTTAGTGCAGCTACAAAGTACATGTGCAAGACTTTTCAGACCCGCCCACACACACCCACGCGCTCGTGCACACGCTACGTGCCAGTGACCGACAGCTGGGTGCACAGCTGCAAGTATGGGACATTTATATCTGTAACCTGCCTGCCTTAATTATTCCACACATTTAAAGCAGTACAGTCAGTCAGCCAGGACATGTTTGGAGTCTGAAATTAGCTTCTTTAGTTTTAGCACTGGAGCCATGAGGCTAATGTAGCTAACAAGTAATACATGTTTACACATTACCTATTAGTGGTAACTGCAGCCTAGATCATCACACATCAGGTATAATTCAGCTTGATACTAGCTTGGGGCTTGACCACTTAATGCAGGGTGCCAGACTGCCTGTACGTTGTGGTTGTGATGTCACAAAACATGGAGGTTTGGTTCCCTCTGATTGGTCTATCTTATATAGACAGTTGTCAAATTCTGTTATTTGGTTAAATTTTCCCTCTTAAAACTTACGACACCGTTTTTGATGTTTTTAGAGAAGTTGCAGCTCTTGCGATTTGAAAACTGCACTCCCTTAGATTGTGATTTCGATATACAAGCGATTTATCTTTCAGCCCTACCTTAATGTTTATTTGCACTTATTCTAATGCTGTATTGTGTTTTAACAGGCAAAATATGCTTATTGCCCAGATGAATGGTTTGTTTAGGTGTCTAGGATTTTTACACAGTACTGTATATGGTAAATATAGGTTCTACACAATCCTTTATTTATTTCATTTCCAGATAAAACATTAAGTTCAATTCATATAATTCAGCAGTACTCATTTTCCAGGAGATATCTCTGGGGAGTTTAGTTATAGGAAAATCCGCCTGCATAAAGAAGGAGAAAGTCAAAGGAAAATAAGTGGAAAAACAAGAGTTTGCAAAACTCGAGTTCAAAAAATGATGAATAGTAACACAGAAAACAGGACTCCTAACAACCACCTGCAAAACCTGGTAGACACCAAAACTGTCCCCATCAGATAAACAGCACTTAAAGCTTTAAGCTCCACCCCTGCTTTAGATCTGAAAACATCCACAGGTGTTTCTGTCCATCCTTCTACTGTGAGAAGACAACTCAGCGCTATGGGTCTGAAAGGATGTGTAGCTGTCAGGAAGCCTCACTTGCATGCAAACATTTTTGCCAATCCAACTGAATACATTCCGATTACAGGTTAAGACTGAGGTGTTTATTTGCTCTCTACACTCAACAATCTGATGGAAAATCTTCGTTTACATGCTCACTACAAGTAATCCAATCGAAAATGACACGTACGCGTGGAGTACCACTTAGTGTAGATGTTACCATGACAACGAGCATCACGTGAGTCCAGTCAGAGTGAGATGAGTTTTCAGCTGGTGCACTTGAGTTTTTAATTACTTTAAAATGATGTCAGATTCAGAAAAAAACGTCCTTCACATGTCCTTATTAAAGAAGGCCGAGAGGAAGACGTCGTGTTCTGAGACACATAAGCTGGACGTCCGTCCCACCGTCTTTTAAAGCTCAGAGCATAAACTTCGTCTCCTCTGTTGACCAGTCTCTGCTCCGCCATGTTGAACGTTATAAACTTTTGCCAGAGCCGGTTTATGAGTTCTGTGCTTTTGCCATGATGCGACGCACATGCGCAGAACATACTTACACGTTCCGACTGGAGATGTTATCAGATACAGGCGTTTACATGGCTATTATTCTTCTATTTATCTGATTATTTACAGGATTACCCACCTCATTCAATCAGATAGAAATCGTATTCCGAATGGCCTCAATCGGAATAGTCTAGTCTACATAGTCTACAGTCTACATACAGTATACATGTACGTGTTCTATTCTGATTGAGCTATTAGTCAGATTATTAATGGATTATTAGGTCTCACATAAACGTGGCTACTGAGAAAAGGAGACAGACACATCAAACAAAGAAGCTGAACAATGGACTGACCACCCCAGAGTCCAGACCTCAACATCACTGAATGTGTTTGGAAATACATAAATTGTGAGAAACAGAGAGTGCAACCAACTTCTACGACTGAACTTTGGAGGTGTGGAAAAATATCCCTAGAGATATAAAGAGTGACTCACTAAATACTGAAACAATGAAAGACTGAGAAATGGAGAATGTTGTTGAGGTGGTCTGTGTAATATCTTCTTTACCATGACTGGAAATTACAAATGCAAGACCTCTTTCAGAAGTATATATAACATATGGGCTCTTCGTCCTCGGCCAGGTGAACGCTGGAACGCTGTCTGATATTTTGTCGTTGCCATGTAAACACGGCCTTGTTGTAAAAGCAGCCAACACACTCAGCACAGAGTACACAGCAGCTGGAGAGCAACTCATGTTAGAGGTGAAGTGTGTGTGTGTGTGTGTGTGTGTGTGTGTGTGTGTGTGTGTCTAGCCTTATGTGGCAGTTCTATTCAGTGCTGATGTATCTCCACAGTCAGCAGCAGCACAGAGCTGTAGGTGAAGTGCGGACATGTGAATACGTGTGACGATGATTGGTGGGGTTTAATGGAGAAAGCATTTTGAATCCTTTAATGAGATTCATCATTTCCAGAAATACTTATCTCAGTGCTGAAGCTGTGCTTTGTTCTATTTGCTGTGTGGCACTTCTCGTCCAGTGGGCAGTCGTCTTGCTATATGGCGGCTGCTCTAGTCTTTCACCAGACTGAACAGATTAGAATCTCTAACCAGTACATAAGAGGCAGGCCCTTACTCTGCCCTCTAGTGGAGAACAGAGTTCAGACATCTTATGGTTCTTAAATATGAGAAGTGAAACATTCTAAACAAACTCATTTACTATTTGAAAATTCAAAATTTGGACACATCCCTGTTTCAAAAATGACCAAAGACAGAACAAAATAAGCTAACTTGAAAGACCAGGAGACTAAAGAGAACAAAGCTCATAAACTCAACAGGAACTCGGTCTTAACCCAAGAAAAAACTCTGCCAAATGCACTGAAAGCTAAAAAAAATGGATTTGTGACAGTTGGCATGTATGTGTCTGGCACTTGTCGCTGACCCTTTGTTGCAGTGTGTGCTGCTGGGACAGCTGCTGGTTGTGTATGTGTGTGTGAGTGTGTGTTCCCTAGGACAGCCACAACAGCTGAAACACAACCACATGCTGAAAAGGCAGCTCCATCTGCTTTAAGCCCGACTCCTGCAGTGAGCCTGATAACTACATTATGATATTTGTATAGAAGTCACTGCCAGCCAATCAGCAAGTACTGCTAGCAAAAAATACCTAAGTGTTTCTATTTGGCTAATAAGCTCCACCTGAGACAGCTTATATGCGGTAGAAGGTGATTGAAGCAGCCTTGCCTTAGGCAGAAGAGTCAGCTTAGCAATCAGCCTATTTTTTCTGTTAAAGCAAACAGCCATGAGAGGCTGTAAAGCACAACCTCAGTGGCTCATTGCTTTCATAAAACAACAGCAACATTTCATTAACATTTTGTCATATAATCATGAAAATATAACAGAGTTTTAACCCCTTAAAATCCCAGTCTTATTACATACTAAGGCTTATTACTCAGTAACTACAGGGACTTCAATGCAAACTGGCTGAGCTATTATTTGATAATAGAAGTGTGTAATAATGGGTCCTGGTCATTTAAGGGGTTAATGTAGAAACCCCCACCTTATGGGTAGGTTTTTCTCATCAAATTACCGCCGGAGCAATAATACTAATTTCTGCTAGTGTCTCTGTGCTATTTCCTTTGTTGTGTTAGCATCAGGCTAACAGTACCATCAATTTCCACACACTTTGGGTTTAATAATATGCATAGCAGATCCACCAAAAATAGCCATTTGAAGCTTGTAAGACATTCAGGTCACATATTCTTGGCTATATGTGTTACAGTTTTACACTGAATTCTACAGTAAATACTTCAGTTAAGAGCCTAACACTGAAAACTGAAAGTGGAGTTTTAGGTTTACGCAATAAGTTTAAGTAAAACCAGTTTCTTACTGAGGTTAAGAGTCATGTGAGGAAGTAAGTACATCCCATGAAATGTTTCCCTCTCTCTCTCTCTCTCTCTCTTTTTATTATTATTATTTTTTTTTCATATGTGGACATATCAGTATTTGTCAATATTTGATCCCTGATAGCAAGAGTATTTTCTGGGCAGCCCATAGGTGGTTAAGCAGAGTAATAGACAAAATTCCACTTACTATCATTCTTTTTCCACTCACAGTCAGTTCCTTCCTTTCTTTAGTTATACTTTGTAAATTAGTTTAGTACATAATTTTAATCTAGCTTAGTTTCAGCAACAACATTTTCTATAAAATCATTTTATATCAGGCCTAGTCATTAATTTTTTCTTTCAGTTGTTTTCAGTTGTGATATTTGTCTAAGCCTTTTTAGAAAATATTCTAATTATTATATTCTTATCAAGACAGCGGACCGATATATGCTTGCAATCTGGGATCATCAGTTAAACAAGTATGTATACCAAAAACAAGGGAAGTTCAATGGAAATTTGACTTTGCAATCATTTATTTTTTAGTGAGAGTCATTTTTTTTATGTTGAAAAAATGAGTATATCCCTGCTTTCAGCAACTAGTACTGCGCCCTTTGACAGAAACAACTTCATGTAGATGTTTCCTGTAACCATCTACCCATCTATCTCACATTCTTTCAACTATGTAATGTTCGAGGGGCTTCTTGCATGTATAGCCCATCCCCGGCCCGCACAGCATTTCAATGGGATTCAGGTCTGGGCTTTGACTAAGCTATTCCCTAACCTCCAATTTCCTCTTTTTGAGCTATTCCTTGGTGGATTTACTTGTATGTTTAGGATCATTATCCTTTTGGATGGTCCACTGCTTCAGCTTCTGCTTTTTAACAGATGGCCTCACCATCTCCTTCAGCATTCTCTGGTATGGAAGAGAATTCATAGATGATTCTGTGAAGTTAGCCAGGCCTTGAGGCAGCAAAGCAGCCCCAAACCATAACATTTCCACCACAATGCTTTACAGTTGGTGTTAGTTTCCTCTGATCGAATGTAGTCTTTGTTTTTACCAAACATGGCTTTTGGTACTGTGGCCAAACAACTCTATCTTTGACTCGTCTGTCCATAGCGAATTGTTCCAGAGGTCCTGGTCGTTGCCTAGCTATTCTTTAGTAAACGTTTTGGAGTTCATAGAGACTTCTTTTAGCATCTTACGGTCTGCTCTTGGGTTAAATTTGGTGGGACGGGCTGGCCTGGATATTTTGGCTGTGGTTTTAAATTTTCTCCACTTCCAGATGATCTTCCAGACAGTGGAATGATTGATTTCCAATAGTTTGGAAATCTTCTTACACCTCTGAGACTCATAGGCATCTATAAATGTCTTTTTTAAGGCCCTCAGAGAGCTCCTTTGATCTAGGAATGATGATACCATACACTCCAATAACAGTTATATAAAAGATGACAAAAATGTTCATTTTAAGTGTTAAATCACCTTAATCTTTTAATACCAGGTATCTATATGTCCAAATATGATGAAAAAGTCTTATTAAAGACTTATTTCTTCACATGACTGTATGTTTAGTGCTGTTTTAGGCCAGTTATTTCATTGACACTGTTATTTCATTGACACGCTGATGCCTGGTATCATTATGCTTATTGGTCCATGCGAGCAACATAACAGCGTATAATGCAGAATCCAGTTGTAGCGAGGCGGACATTGGTGTGTGCATATCGAGTATTTTCGAAGACTGCTCAGCCAATCAGTCTTTAGCACCAGAACTGTCCATTTTATAACATACATTTTGGGTCTGTCTGTGTGTATTTATGAGTGAGAGAAGAGTGGGGGAGACCCAGCGTTTGCCAGAAGAGCAGAAAAATCTACAGCGTGATTACTCACATAAGGACCAAAGTTTTCCTGTTTATGTAGGCCTGCAATGCATCATGTCTCAATGCAGCCTGCTTTAGTATAACAAGCCAGTGCTTTTCCAAACAGCAGACTCTTACTGACAGCCGAGTGTATCCATAGAGAGAAAGCACACAACTACACAACTAACCCCGACGCTGACATCTGTTCAAATACTGTAAATTCAAACGTAATTAAATTTTCCCACCTTGGCCCAAATGTAGCCAAGTTCATGTAGGGCTGCAACTGTCGAACATGTTCATTTGAACAGAACGAACATGGAAGTGATTAAGGTTTTCAAGCTGCTCAAAACCGGTTTAGGCTGGGGCACTCGCCAAACTCCATGCTGGCTTTAATGTCTGGTGCTGTATGAATAATTTAACTTCTGCTCTGGACAGCTAGCTAGGCTGTCTCATGTATTCTCAGTAGTAAATAAAACTCAGAACACGCCAGCTAGCTAGCAATCTGGAGCAGTCGACTTTTGGACTGCATCTGGACTAATTCTGCTGCCTCAGACTGCAATAGTCTCACAAGTCATTCCAAATAACAGTCTCCCATGAATCTGGTGTGCTGAGCTGTTAGCTGTGTGCTACTTATGACAAGATAGTGATTAGCTTGATAAACAGATGTGCGTGTTGGGGTCAGCTGCTTCATGATAAACGTGTCTGTTATTTGAACAGCTTTTCTTTTTGCGGATACTTATCGAATCAATCGAATATTATCATCACAGCTTGACAACCAAGAGATATTTGGTGTCTGAAGTTTGCTTTTTTAGTTTTAGCACATACTGCTAATGCTAAAAATAGACAAATGTCAGCTAAAATTAGGCTTCAAGATTTTGGCTACTGTTCTTAGCTAAGTGATGTACTTTAGTCCATTTTTATAGACAGTATGTCATAGGGGTGCCGGAAAAACTCGATTCTCAGATGCATCGCGATGCGGACGTGAACGATTCTGAATCGATTCATAAATGTCAAAAATCGATTTTCTAAATATTTTATTTATTCCGTAATGTTGACGGAACGTAAAATGCGGAACTTGGAAGTGGGTAAGTGGAGCCGAGATGCATCGATAATCGTTTTATAATCGCATCACAGCCTCTGAATCGTAATCGAATCGAATCGTGAGGTGCCTAAAGATTCCCATCCCTAGTATGTCATATAGTGTTAGAATATATGACCTTGGGTGTCTTATTGCTTTCATAAAACAGCATTTCTTCAACTTTTTTTTTCAATTTTGTAATATATATAATATATATTATCTATATATTATATATAATCATGACAACATAGCTGTGTTTAATGTAGAAACCTCCAACTTCAGTTATGGGTAGGTTTTTCTTATCAAATTACTACCGTAGCAATATATGCTAATTCCTAATGCTATTTCCTGTGTCATATTAGCATTAAGCTAACAGTGCCATCCATGTTCCCACACTTGGGTTAGACAGTATATAGTAGATCCAACAAAAACACAGCCATTTGAAGCTCGAAGACATCCAGGTAACGTATTCTTTGCTTTCTGTGTTACAGTTTTACACTGATTCATACAGTAAATACTTCAGCTCAAAGCCTAACAATGAGTGTGTTTACATGAACTCAATAATCCGATAACTGCAGAAAATCAGATTTTGTCAGTAATCTGATTAACACATTTACATGCACTTGAGTAATCAGATAATGGGAAACTCCAGGTCTACATGAGTCAGGCAGTAATCAGATTTCTGCTTTGCAACCAGCCAATAAACTCACAGAAGAAGACGTGAACGTAAACATAATGTAAAACTCAAACTTCACAGTGTGGCTGAGCCACTTTACCTGAAAATATGAACTTACATCGTCTAGAAGATGAAGAATATTCAAATCCTTTGTTTTGTGTTTGGTGTCAGCGCAGCTCCAACAGTGTTTTGCTGTGTCTCGTGACATCCACCGTCTGATCTCGCGCATGCGCAGACTGAGAAATCCGAAAGAAATCAAAGTAAGAGTTTACATGCACTGAGAAATCTGATTACTGAGCTAAAATCCAGCTCTCTTTATCGGATTTCTTAATCGGATTTCTAGATCGGAGTGTGTTGTTTACATGACCATTTGAATAATCAGGTAACTGCAGAAATCCGATTATGATCGGATTGTTGAGTGCATGTATACGCACTCACTGAAAACTAAAAGAGGAGCCTGCTAGCCTGTTGCTAGCGAGTTGATCTGCCTAGTTCTAGTTCTAGAAGATGATTTTAAACAAAATCAGGTTCTTACAGAGGCTACAGTCATGTGAAGAAGTAAGTACACTTCCCCTGAAGTGTTTCTCCCTTTTTATTATTATTATTTTTTACATATGTGCACAGATGTATACAAAAAAGAATGGAAATTTGACTTTGCAGTCATTTATTTAAAAAATGTGAGTCATTTTTAGGCCAGGTACACACCTGGTACAGGTACACACCCCCTTTGACAGAAACAGTTTTATGTAAACGTTTACTGTAACTGTCTACCAGTTTCTGACATCTACTGGGAGAAAGTTTGGCCCACTCCTTCAGGCAGAATTCTTTGAGGGGTTTCTTGCTTGTACAGCCTGTTTCCAATCCCCCCACAGCATTTCAATACAGATTAAGATCTGGGCTGGACCAACCAGACCAATCCTGTAGTCTCAAACTACCATAAATTCAGGAAATCTGCTCCTGTTTTCAGCTATGTGATCTACTTTAGTCCATTTTTATAGATAGCAGTATTTTATACAGTGTGAGAAACCACTCTGAACAAAACCTCGTATCTCCATTTCTGTCGATTTTAAGTTTTTGTCATATTTTGAAAGTGCCTGTTGCCCTTATGTTATCTTTAAATTTCAGGATAAATGCACCAAAAGAAACGGCCCAAAATGACTTGGAAGAAAGTCTGGTTCCATTGACTTACATTAAAAGTAAAGTAGGTTTTTTCCTTCTCCTGTAAAGTTACCATTTTGGAACAACAGCGATATTTAAGACCACTTAACATGTTTTGAGGCGAGTGTGTGATGATTTAGAACTGCAATTAGCACCGTGCTAATTGATACCTATGGCTTACATTACTTGTTAGCTACATTAGCCTTTTTGCTTCAGTGTAAAACTAAAAAAAGCAAACTTGGCACACCACAGATCTCCTCAAACGTCGTTTTTTTGCGGAACTATAACTACTTCCTCTGAGGTTTTTTGTGTGTGGGACTACACTGTGCTTTAATGTACTCAGTGGTAAATTTAAATGGATTTGTGCTTCCTGAGTATTTTCAAATACTAATATTTTTAGCTTTACTCAACTATAATAATGAGTAACAGAATCTACTTTCCCCTTAGTTCCACTTTAGGCATTAACATTTTGTTTCTAATTCTTGGGTTAATTTCATTCTGTTGTGTTGGTTCAGCTCCTGATCCGCTTTCCTGTTGTTTGGAGCTTTAGCTTGTTATTTTAGACCAAAGGCTAAAAAAAGAGAAGAATTAAACCTGATAATCTTCAGTTCCTGTATTCATAGATGCTGGATGTTCTCAGACGTTCCACTGCAGTTTTGTAAGTTACTCGACTGCTTCTTGATTGGTTTTATGAGCTGCTGCTATTTAGAGAGGTGATTCTGCTTTGACTGCAGTCCATATTTACCTGCAGTAACAGTGCTTGCACTGGAGGAGGGTTTGGGACACGCTACACACCTGCGGGTGGAGATGGTGGCAGACAGAGCTCTGATAGTGTGAGAGCTGGAGACGTTGTCACTGATTCAGAGCTGATTTATGGTGTCGGAGCTGATTTATGGTGGCCTTTGATTCCAGCGGCCCTTTAAGAGCTGCTGGCCTGAGGCCGCGCACAAATTCAGGAAACTTCAGGGGAAACTGCAGCTTTAACACAAAACCAAGAGCAGACTGGGCTTCCTCTGGACTCCTCCTGAAAAATGTGCAGCTGTGAACTGGATTCTGTGCTGTTATTCAGACTCTATATCTATCTATCTATCTATCTATCTATCTATCTATGTATCTATTTATCTGTTTGTCTGTCTGTCTGTCTGTCTGTCTATCTGTCTATCTATTGATCTATCTATCGATCTGGCTCTGTTTCTCTAGCTCTCTCTGATTCTCTCTCCACTCTCCTTTCTCTCTCTCTTTCACTCTCTTTCTCTCTCTATCAACCTCTGTCTCTTTTTCTCTTTCTCTCTCATCTACCTATCTATCTATCTACCTATCTATCTATCTATCTATCTATCTATCTATCTATCTAGCTGTCTCTTTCTCTTACTGATTCTCTCTCCATTCTCTCTGTTTCTCTCTCTCATTCTGTGTCACATTCTTTCTCTCCCATTCTCCTCTCTCTCTCTCTCTCTCTCTCTCTCTCTCTCTCTCTCTCTCTCTCTCTCTCTCTCTCTCATTCTGTTTCCACTTTCTCTGGGATCTCTCTTATGCTCTTCTCTCTCTGGGTTAATGAACTTTATCCACATGATGAGGAATTGAGTCACTTGTGGGGAGTGTGTGTGTGTGTGTGTGTGTGTGTGTGTGTGTGTGTGTGTGTGTGTGTGTGTGTGTGTGCGTGTGTGTGCACTGAACTCTCAAGAAAAAGTGGAGTGTTCACTGGGAGAACCATTTCAGGCAGAGATAAAAAGAGTGGGAGAGAGTGAGAGAGAGTGAGAGAGAGAGAGAGAGAGAGAGAGAGAGAGAGAGTGGAGAGAGAAGAAAGAGAGTGGAGGAGAAGAGAGTGGGACACAGAGAGAGAAGAAAAAAGAGAGAAAACAAGAGAGTAGAGAGGGTAAAGAAGGGGGTAGAGAGAGGAACAGAGGAGGGATAGTGTGAGGGATTGAAGGAGGAGAGAGAGTGATTGAGGAGAGAGAGAGAAAGAAGTGAAGGAAGAGAAAGAAAAAAAGAGAGGACAGAGTAGAGACAGTGGAGGGAGAGATAGAAAGAGAGAGTAAAGAGAGGGGAGTGAGAGAGAGAGAGTGGGGGTGGGGGTTTGTCATCACTCGCTCGTTCTGGAGTGCTGGAGGGAGGAAGTGGAGGAAGAGAAGTTTTGTCCTTTAAGAAGAAAGCGCTGCTCTCGGTCTGTGTCCAGCGGCGAGAGCTAGGCTGAGCTTTTTTTTTCCCTCCGTCGCCTCCTAATTTGGGATTTGTTTGGGGGCTGGAGACCGGAGTGCATGTGAGAGAGACAGTCTGCCTCGCTGGGAAAGTACGGAGCTTTAACATTCGCCCGGAAAATGTCCGAGTCCAGCGTTAATGTGCATTTGGAGGGAATTATTTCAGACTTTGAAGGTCAGTTTTCTTCATTTCTTGCACTGTGTGGGCAGCTTGGCTTTAAAGGAATAGGTCAACTAAACATGATTACATGGCTGAAAAGGAATGAAAGCTAGTTGCCACCAATTAGCTTAAAGATCCTATTTACATGGAGCTAATTGGTGGCTATTCACATCCATTCATTGTTAGCAGTGTTAGCATTTTTAACTTATGTATTCCTGAATGTATTTATAATGTTACATTTGTTTGTTTAGGGTATATATTAACAATAACACTTGTGGTTGTTACCGTTTATAAAGCTCGTGTTGTTTTTTTATGTAGTTTATTCCCCCCCGGGGTCCATTTATGTACCTTTATGCACCAAAAACAGTCATAGTTCATTTTTAGATTCCTCTGTTTGTCCTTAAAAATTACAGAGGCCATTCTTGCTACTGTGACTTTGATACTGAAATATGTGAGGTCTGTTTTGATTGGCTGTCCTGTGTTTGTCCAAAAAGCAGCTTTTATAACTTCAGTGTGAGTGGGCGGGGCTTAACCACTGCAGGCTGATTATGGTGATAAACACTCTCAGAATAAAAGGTACGAAACTGTCACTGGGGCAGTTCCGCTCTTGTCACTGGGGTGGAACCCTCAAGGGTACATCTCAGTACCTTTAGTCAGGGAACATAACTGTACCATAATCCATTGAAATTATATTTTCTAAGTTGTATTGACTCCCCACAGCCCGTCTCGTCTCCAGGCTTTTATTTTATTGTTTTATTTTCGGTTACGAAAAGGTAAAAAGGTACAAATTTGTACTTTTCACCTGGAAAAACTTATTTAAGGTTTACAGTTGGACCTTAAAACCACTGTTGAGTTGGGAAGCTACCACCAGTTTGGCTCCATCCTTATGCACTGTGAATTGGGTTGGAGCATAAAGATGGATCGTTTGGTGGCACCGGTTTGAAGATCCCTGTTCTACAGGGAACAAACTGAAGTAAATATGGCACTTTTCTAAACACTTCAGTGTACAATTTCTATTATTATTTACTTGCTGAGTTTCACATGTTGGAAAGAATAAAACATTAAATATAAAGTGTGCCATAACTTTTGCACTGGCCACATTTTATGTCAGATATTTTTCCCAATATTTTAAATTCAGTAAATAAACAGTAACTGCATTAAAATATGCTGAAGTGTGTCCTCAGAATTTGACCAGGGGGTGCCAAAACTTTTGCATACGACTGTATATCATGATTAATGTAACAGCTGGTTAATAACTAATAATCAATAACTAAATTAACTAAATACATTTGATATATAAAGTATTCTATCCGTATTTCTACTTGAGTAAAAGTACAGCGTACTCATAAATGTACTTTAGTATAAGAGTGAAAGTACTTTGAGTATTTGAAAATATTGTAATAAGTTACTTTGATGAACTAGCTCTGTTACTAGTTTTATTATTATCTGTGTAGCTGCTGATATGAAAAATGTGTTTATATTATGAAATAATATTGTAATTGTACTTTTTATCTTTCATACTGAAGCTACTATAGCAAGTAGTTTTGTGCTTTTACTCAAGTAAAAATACAGATAGAATATTTTTACTAGGAGTGCTCCATCTACCTCCGAGCGTTAGTCACTGAAACTGTGCCTGTCTGTCCGTCTGTCTGTCGGTCGGTCTGTCTGTCTGCTGTGTTTGTGTAGCTTTGCTGAGTGTGTGAGTGATGTGTATCGGGGAGGGGGTGTGTTTGTGTGTGTGTGTGTGTTGTGTGTTTGTGTGTGTGTGTGTGTGTGTGTGTGTTTGTGTGTGTGTGTGTGTGTGCGTGTGTTGTGTGTGTGTGTGTGTGTGTGTGTGTTGTGTGTTTGTGTGTGTGTGTGTTTTTTCTCTCAGCTGACAGTAAAACTCCTCACAGAGATAAAACCAGAAGAGCCTCACAAACCACAACCATAGAGACTGTAGAGAGAAACACCTGGACCCTCCTCACTCACTCACTCTCTCTCTCTCTCTCTCTCTTAATCTTTCTCTATCTCTCTCACTCTCACTCCCCTCTTTCTCTCTCTCACTCCCTCAATCACCCTCTCTTACTCTCTCTCTCTCAATCTCTTTCTCTATCTCTCTCTCACTCTCTCTCACTCCCCTCACTCACTCTCTCTCTCTCACTCTCTCCCTCACTCTCTCACTCCCCTCCCTCTTTCTCTCTCTCTCTCTCTCTCACACACTCACTCTCTGTTACTCTTTCTCTATCTCTATCTGCTCCTTCTTTCTCTCTTTTCTCTCTTCTTTCTATCTTTTCTCATGTGTCTTTCTTTCTCTGTCTTTTCTCTTTCTCTGTCTTTCTCTCTCTTCTCTCTTTTCTCTCTCTTTTTATGCTCTCTCCTTGCTCTCAATCTTCTCTCTATTGTCTTTCTCTCTTCTAGCCTCTGTCTTTTCTCTCTGTCTTTCTTTCTTTCTGTTTCTTTCTCCTTCTGTATTCTCTATTTTCTTTCTATCTTCCCTTTTTCTCTCTTTTCTCTATCTTTCTCTACTTTTTCTCTGTCTCTCTCTGTCTTTCTTTTTTCTCTCGCTAACTCTTTATTCTTTCATTTCTTCCTCTTTCTGCCTCCCTCTCTTTCTCGCTCTGATTCACTCTGTCATCCCTTTTTCTCCTCCCCTCTCCCCTCTCCTCTCTCAGCGCCTCAGCTGGATGAGCCCCTGACAGACACGCATACACCTCACAGCTGACACCCCCTCCTCCCTCTCTCTCTCTCTCTCTCTCTCTCTCTCTCACTCCTCTCTGCTCTTATCTGGTTCTCTGTATGTCATCACTTGGTATACATGTGTGTGTGTGTGTGTATGTGTGTGTGTGTGTTTCTTCCTCAGTGTGTCCAGAGACTTTGCGTTTGCTCTAAAGTCTTCATTACTGCAGGGCACGTTTTGAGCAGGGAGCTCTGGGGCTATAAAACATGCGAATATTGTAGCATATATCCATGTTTTTTAGCGCTGAGGTAAAAAGTAAATAAAACTCCTCTAAAAGTTAAAAGTCATTTTAAGTGTAAAGAACAAGTAATGCAAGGCATATTTGTTTATACAGCACACTGCATACACAAAGTGCTTTACATAAAATCAAAACAAAAACAGCATAAAGAGCATAAGTCATATTACAAACAGCAATGAAAAGTAAAATTCAAAGAAAAACATCTGATCAAAATACAATCAAATCAGAATAGAGTAAAACTAGGGCTGGGCAATTAATCGAAAAGTAATCGAAACCGGCATTCAGAACCTCTGACCGACGTAATCTTGCCCATGTCGGTTATTTCAATACCGCGTGTATGGTCACGTGACTCCGCCCCGTCCAGTCTGTGACATGGAAGCTAAGGCTACGTTCACACAGCAGGTAAAAGTGGCCCAAATCTGATTTTCTCATCATCAGTCATCAGTCCGAACAGATCCTAAACTGACCCGCATGCGCAAAAGAACAATATGTCACGTTGCTGCTTGTTGAGGTAAACAATCATGACTATGAACGAACACCAGTCGCTTCCGGAGCTTCAGTTTCATCTTCGCCAGCATCACAGGAGCCATCATGAAGCTTCACTGACTGACAGCTGGGCTCATCACTCAGAATGTGTTCAAGCTCGCCGTAAAAGGGGTGCGGTCACTCCTTTGGTTTGTGTCCTCGGATTCTTTAAACTTTACTTTCAGACTTTTAACTGTTCTTTGATGCTGCAGCCTCGCTCTCCTACAGCCGCGTTTGGCCATTTCTTTCAAAATCTCTTCAAACACGGAGGGTTTTGGGTGATTTCTACATTATGTCTTGAAACAAGGAAAATAATCTGCCACTAGAAGAAGACCGGTAAATTTACTTAAGACCAGCAACAAACCAGAAATAATTTGAATAATCTTTAATGGTGAAACGATTCACTCATTTTTGAATGCATCATTTATAATTCCTCCCAAAGCAGCTGTATCAATTGTAAAAGAGGACAGAATGGAATCATAGAAGCGACCGAATTGCAATTTATTAACAAAACAAAACTAGATATACAAGATTGTAAGTCATAATTATGATATAAATCATTATTATAAGATATTAAGTCATAATTCTGAGGAACTAAGTCATAATTATGAGGTACAATCTCATTATGGGATAGCACTTCATAAATACTACATACTTAGTCGTAATTATGAGATAGAGTCTCATGAGATATCAAGTCATAATTATGAGATTATAAGTCTTAGGATCATTAAGACAACAAAAGTTATAATCATGACATATTATCTCATCGTTAAGAGATAGGAAGTCATAATTATGAGATAGTAGTAATTTTAAGATATTAAGTCAAGATCGTGGGAAATTTTCTCATTATCAAAGCTTACAGAATGTCTTTTTTTTCCAGTGGCGGAAACAGAATTGAAAACCAGTGAATCATGAATTGAATCGATTCACTTTCAGCTCAAAGACTCACACCTCTAATATCCTCTTTACAGCCTCCTAATGAGAAACATTAGACATGTCGACTAGATTTACAGTGTTTTCAGCATAGCATCCGAGATGCCAAGGAGCTGAGTTGAGTTGAACGGTGTCTACACACTGTAGCTCTTAGGGGAGAAATTACAGAGGAAGAGCTGAGGCCTTTAGGTCACTAAAAAAGCCTCAGAATGTGTTACGTCCTTCAGTTTGGTGTAACTCTCACCACAAACACTCAGCATAACACCGACTCTGTGGCTCAGTGATAGCAGGTAGACAGAAGAGCTTTTTGTGTTTGTGCTCTATGGGTTATAATCAAAAACACTTCCACTCTTACCAGCTTATTTATCTGAAGCTAAATCTGTCCGTCAGGATTGCAGGCTGGGCGGCCTAAATCGGCTTCTTTTGGGAATTTGATGGACAGTCATTCCTTGCTTCAATGCTGACAAGTTGGATGGGCGTGATAGCTGTTGGGTCTTCATTCCTACAAAAAGAAAAACCCTAATTATGCAGGCGTTCAGATGCTTTCATGTTGCAGAACTTGGCTTTTTGGTGTGTGGCTATTTGTGGAGCTTATATGTTGAACTGACCACATTGTAAAGCTAATTATGAGTCCCTTTTCTACCTACTCTCCAATGCAGCAGTTTGGCGAGCTCAGAAAAAAACAGATGGTCTACAGTTAAGGCGGGTCAATTGTTTTGACTGTTTGTGAATTAAAACGTCAATGACAATTATTAATGCACTCACTCATGCAATCATCTGACTTGCTGTCATTGAGATTAGCTAGAGAAATAAACATCTACCTGCTAGCGAGGGTGTTGCAATAATAATTGTGACACGCTTACTTGTTATTATGTTACTTTGATGCTGCATGATTGCCTTGACTGTGGTGCCAAGGATGTATTTCTAAAGACTCAGCTGAAAAAGCTGAGGTAGGGCTTGTACCTCTAGCTAGGTTAAATATGAAAGCGGTCGTTATCTAGAACTAGAAATAGTGAGATCTCTTCTCACAGTGTTACCTTGACAAACGTACTGCACGTGAGCCACTGAAGAGAAAGCACTTCATGCAGAAGACACAATTCATCAGCACCTGCCGCTGCACTGGTTAGCTCTAGTGTTAGCTCTAGTCTCCCAGACAGCCAGCGCATATCAGTCCGCTGGCTTTATTAAGTCGGCACCCCGCTGACTGTTGGCCACTGCTTGTCCACCCTCGGACCACCCACTTTACTGTCTAGCGTACAAGCTCGAACTAGTTTTCAGTTTCCTCAAACAGATCTTTAATGCTCACAGCCTTTTATTTTGGAAAATAAACTAAGACAAACATTATGAACAACAAATGAGAGAAGAAAGGCCTAAAATAAAATGATTCAGTTGAAAATGTTATTGCTGACACTGTGCTAGATTAACCCTTGTGTGGTATGCAGGTCTGTGGGACCCATTTTCTTGTGATATTTGAAACAGCTGGTATTTTTACATAAATTGTTATGGCTTTATTGATTTTAAAAAACTATGATGCGGTGGGTCAACCAGACCACTGAGTAACAAACACATCAACACCACACAAGGGTTAAAATTACATATATCATACAAGCCGCTTATCCTTCTGGGTCGCTTACACCCTGGACAGGTCGCCAGTCCATCGCCAGTCCATCGCAGGGCAGACAGACAGACATACACAATCACACACAGGGGCAATTCAGCAAGTCCAATTGGCCTGACTGCATGTTTTTGGACCGTGGGAGGAAACCCACGCAGACACAGGGAGAACATGCAAACTCCACAAAGAAAGGACCCTGGCCGCCCGGCCGAGAATCGAACCCAGGCCATTCTTGCTGTGAGGCGACAGCGCTACCCACTGCGCCACCGTGCCTCCCCACAAGGGTTAAAATGATTTATTAAACTTATTTTAGAACGGAAAACAAAAGAAAGAAATGAAGGAAAAATCAGTAAATTGGACTGTGAGTGGAAAATGAGTGATGAAAGGTGGCATTTTGTCTAACGGTCTGCTTAACCACCAGTGGGCCACCAGGAAAACACTGAGGAAAACACTAGTGAACTGCCAGTGGTCCACTATACTCTTGCTACTGGTGATAGCTTTTGTTAGTAGTTAGCTCTAATGTTAGCTCTGATGTTAGCTTAGTGTGAACATGGTCTTAGCTCTAGTGTTATTTCTAGTGTTAGCTCTGTCATTAGCTCTTTAGCTCATCTGAAGGGGCAGCCTCCGTTACTCTCTTCGCTATTTTTAATATAATAAAATATATTTCAAATGTGTGCATTGTCCCTTGGTGCTACTGAAAGGTTTGGCCTGCAACACCAGTTCCACTGAGCTTTTTTACCTGCAGACAGACAGGCAGGCTAATCCCTTCAGCGGAAGCTGCCAGAGGAAACAGTCTGCACACAATCACTCAGGCTGTCTCAGAAACTCACTCCAATTCACTCAGACTGTCTCCAGTCTTATCAGGGCTATCAGCTCGCTGCTTACCTACTGCCCGCCACTGTTTTCCTGTCTAACGTTCACGTCTCCTTCAGTGGAGCGAGACGCAGCATTCCGTTTGTGCGTGCTCTGCTACCGCTCTTTGTTTTTCTTCTGTTTTGGACGCACAGGCTGAAATTCATACCCACTGTCTCTCAAACTCGTGCCAGATGGAGCAATGAATTACTTCCCTTCATCTGGAGTAGGTCTTGGCATGTGGGCTGAGGATTTGGGGAGAGGACAAACCACGTAGACTCAACCTGTAATTGTACACCTATGGATCTTAACAAGAAAAACATTATTACATCTATAATGTACAGTGAGTTATTCCCAGGCCTGGACTGCCCATCAGGAGTACCAGGAGGTTTCTCATTGGCCTGGGCTGGTCAGGCAAGAAGTAAAGACGAACTAAACTAGAGCAGCTACCTGTAATCAGATGTCAGCGAATCCTTTCCCCTGCCTCTTGGCCCAGTATTTCCAACGCGATTGGTTAAAATGACTTTAGCTCTGCTGCTTCTTCATAGCGTAGCCATGTCTTTACCACAATTTTTGCCCAACCAGTACCCAAGAGAACTAATAGTCTTTAATCCAGTGTAACCCTTTTGTCCACATCTGTTGTGGTTTCTGCTTAGCCTTTTCAAAGTGATGAAGTCACCCCAGCAGTCATGTATAACAGATGGAATAGTTTGCTCCTTAAAACCCTTTCTGAGCTTAGCAAATTGAATGTTATCACTTTGGAAATATTAAATATCTAAAATAGCTCATCTAATAATGTGGTAGACGGTTGTGACAAAATGATACATGCTGGTACCTCAGGGTATATTTACATTATTATTTGGTGGCATTTCGACACATCTTACGATCCATCGCAGTCATAATACCTAGCCTTATTATTATAATATGAAATTTTGTTTATTTAATGTAGGCATAGTACAACCTAAATGACACATACAGCAGTGGGGAGCCCTGAAGGCCTTCATGGTATTCAGAAATGGCCTAATGATTTCTGTGCTATAAAAAACATACATGTCTGTTCATTTTTGGCTACGTTCACATTACAAGCCTCATTGGTCAAATCTAACACGATGGTTCACACTCGTTTAGGTAAGTGATTCAAATCTGTCATTAATGTGAACGAACCGCAGTGGAAAAAAAAAACACACAAATTCCGATCTGAGCGTCACATTAAGGTCGCATGGCCACGAATCGGATACGTGTCTGATCTAGCACCACATATGAAAGAGGGTCAGGTCGGATTTGAAAAGGTCAGATATGCGTGTCCACACAGCTCTGAAAACATCAGATCTGAGTCACATTAGGGCAAAAAAAAGGATTTGTGCCACTTCAACCTGGTAATGTGAACGTAGCCATAGTTTAATATAATCATCATGTTTGTTGTATTTAAACTATGCATATAAGTTACGTTTAGGTTGGAAACATAAGGGTTAAATTCTTGAAGTGCCCAATAGAAAATAGGCTAATAAGGATTCTTTTCTTGGTGGTAACTAGGTAAATACAGCTAAGCGAGCTCTCCCATTGGTTAGGACTCCAGAAGCTGAACTGAAGGCCTAATGTGTAAGATTAAGCACTAACAATCGGGAATTGACAGAGGAATCAACCAACCATGTTTTGATTTACAATGGATCAGACCAATTTTGTGAAAAAATAATGTCACTCTAGACCTTCCTGAAACTTAGATATGTCACTGAGTGTGAGTGGTTGCCTCTCCACTGATGTACAGTTAGAGGAAAAACAGAAGCAGCTCTATGTCAGAGCTCTGAAAGAGTCACTGTGAAACTGCTACAAGGTAGAATATATGTTAATATATCTTTTACAAGCTTCAAATGTCTGCATTTAATCTAGAATGGCTAAACAATGTTCAATCGCTGTTAGCTTAGCGTCGACATCCTACCAAAATCCCACAAAGGTGCTAGAAGAAATTAGCATTAATGCAGAGATGTTTTTATACCTTGTTTTTGACCAAGTGTTGACATTTATGGCCTGACGTGAAGGCCTAGCTCTAGTAGTCAGGGGTCGCCTCTGACATACAGACCTGTGCGCTGGCAAATGGCAACTGCATCTGGGGTCAGTTCACCTGGTTATGATGATGACTGTCATTTGTAGAACTGTCCCCACCAGCAGAGCAGAAGGCCTATGTGTTGTTCATTGCCAGTTGGATTAAAAGGCAACATTAGCATGGAAAATCTCATGATAAGCATCAGAAAATGTCATGTGGAGATGTGGAGAATAAATAGGTGAGGGGGAAAGTAAAGAGTGGAAAAACGATTGGTGAGAGAAAAAGCCAGCTGAGGACACAAGAAAGAAAAGCTGCTGATAGGACCTATCAGACATGGACTCGTTATTTTCATGCTTTTGCCATTACTGGAGTGATCTTTGCTGTCTTGGCTTAGCCACAGAGAGAGATACTGCAGCTTTGAAGCTCAGGGGGAAGTTTCTGGCCTGAAGCAGGGTCAAGGCTGGGAAAGTTTCTCATTGTACTCATCTCATTATCGTGATATTGTTATTTTGGTTTAGGATACTCTGTGCACAGCTGCTACTGAAATGTTTAGCAGAACTGTGCTGGAGCTTCACAAGCGTGCAGGTGGGCTGCATGATACACTGTAGTTTTACCATTATCGCAATATAAGCTTCCACGATAAACACATTGTTAAGGGCTGCTATGACAGACTAGATCAAATTACCTCACAAAACCCTCTAATAGTCTAAAACGACTTTATCCTGAACTACAAGCCTGTAAAAATGCTTCAAATGTGTTGACTGTTTTTAGTTCCAAGGTTTGATGTCAAATATATGGAGCAGTAATGGCTTCTGTCACAACAAACCTGCATTACCATACGTAACTTTTTAAGTATATATATATATATATATGTATATATATATATAATATATATGTATATAATTTTTTTATTTTATTATTTTATCAGATTACACAGTTTACACAGTAAATTAATGAAAAAAGCAGGGCAAAAAATAAATAAATAAATAAATAAATAAAGAGGCTGATTGCATATTTGGAGTGAATCTCTACTGATCTCAGCTGATTCCAAGCGTGCACCTTTTTGATTTAAATTTTGATTTCAGGTTGACTTTAAAGCTGCTGTGCAAGTTTCAGGGATTTTGGAGACCTCTCTGGTGAAAATGTGTAATTGCACGCCACATGCAGAAGAACATTTTGTAACACGGGCTGTGCTTTGGACCCCTTCCCTGAGCGGATGAATCTGATGTTTGCAAGCATGTTGAAAGAGTACTCAAAGAAAACTCAGTCAAAACTTGGTGACGGATGTGTCTACTGAGGATGTGGGTGTGTGAATTACCTACTGTTGTCATCATATCTTTATCAATATAACGTTGATAGTGAAATTGAGACCTAAATATCAAGCTGGACCTGCGTTTGCATGTGACTTCAAGACGTAAAGACGTATGAATTTTAACAAAAAAGTCATTCATAGTGCAGCTTTAAGCAGAAAACTATTTATATCTTGCCATTTTTGCCATCGTGCCAACTGAAGGAACAGCCTACTGGGAATTAGGTGGCGTCAGCACTCATCAGCACTCAAACCTACCAGGTGTTTAAACCACCTCTGGGCTAAAAGAGTCTCACTATGGTCTTTTAACAATAGTTTGGATTAGAAAACTGTCAAATCATTATTTAGACAAAATCTGCTCTTCATACCAAGGAAGACACTTTGAAGAACGTGAAGCTGAACGTTGAAGCTAAATATACCCAAAGGCTCAGCATATTACAGCAGCTTTATGCTACTGAGGATTTGCTCTTTGTTCATTGAAAAGTAACAGTGAAAACCGAGTATTAGCTGGAAAATTATAAAGGGAAGCTAGATGTGCCTAAAGGTTTGCCAGGCGTTGTAGGTTAAGCGTCTTCCGTTTGTTTTCACTGAAGTATTCTAGGCCGTTTTGCGATGCCGGTCTGGTAGACATAATGAAATGCCTGGGCCGTCCGCGGTTTGTGTTTCAGTCACACGATCCTGGAGTCCTCGCCACACACGGCCAGCTTTAGCTGAGCCTCTCTCTCGTTCCTTCACATCGGCCATACACAGAGTGAGCTTATGTAACAGGGTTGACGTGTCTGCCTCGTGTGTATCTGTCTGAGAGGTGTCAGGCCTCATATGGTCAGTGTGGAGAGAGAAGACAGTGCATGTATATCTGGAGACACACACTACGTCAGCCTCTGAGTGTATATAGGGCAGCGGTTCGCATATATAGACCATTCTAATGAACTAGTTCAAACTGGGATCCCCAAAAAGAAGTTAATCAAGAATTCAGACCTTAGATATTTACATACATTATGTTATGATCTATTTAAAGTAGTAATATATTAATATAGTACAAACTGAGATAGTGAAAAGGTGAATATGTACAAATATGTACAATCTTTCATGGGGTACTTTCTCTTGGGGGGTGTCAGTCCCAAACCCTAAACCCTAAATTTACACTTGTGATGTTTTTTACTTTTTTAAAGAGAAGATTTAAATTATTGTGAGGTTATTTATTTAACAAAAATATTCCAAAAATGCTGTCCCATGTTTTCATGTCACTACCAAAACACTAAGTTTTAGTAATAGGCGGAGCCTTATTTTAGCCACACCCCTGCATTTTAGAGCAGGAAGTGAGACTGCGTCCCTGTCCCTCATGACCACAGGTGAGCAGTTAGACCCCATTGTTTTTGAAGTAAATGTGTCACAAAGTCTGAAAATCAGTGTGGTCACCACCGAAACACATTTTCTGCAATTAACTCAAAGTTTTTGTGTTTTAATGAAAAATATTATGATTTTTTTTTGTGCAACTGTTTAAAGCTGCTCTCACAGTACATACAACCAACATTTGTATTTTCTTTGTATATAAGTATATTATATTTATACTTGCACATCTTTTTTTTTACTTCTCTACCATCCTCAACTGTATATATTGTAACCACAGCATCACTTACCACGGTTACCTCCTGCACTTTATATGTAAATAATACTGTATTTTGCACTTGTGGTCAGATGCTAACTGCATTACATTGGCTCTGTACTTGTACTCTGCACAATGGCAAAGTTGAATCTAACTTAATCTAATCTAAATCTGTGTTTGCTACCCATGTACTGGCTAGCGTTTTTGAGTCCTGCTCAAAATGTGCTAAAACTGTCACCACCAACAATTTCAGTCACTACTGAAACATTTGTTAAGGTTTCTGTAGTGTTATGATAGTGACAAAATGGAATGTTCTATCATTTGTTTTAATACGGTCAACATAATTACGGTGTAGCGTCAGTCTGCATCCAAGGCCCAATCCTCACCCCTCGCCCCTACCACTTAGCCCTTAGCCCTCTGTTTTGCGCGTTCACGTGTAGGATTAGGGTGTCCTGATTTTTGTTGCGATAGAGGGATACGGTGAAGCGTTAGGGCTACATGGCTCTCCAAACGGAGGTTTTTCAGAGACACTCCAAACAGAGTGTTATGAGAAAATAAGAAAAACTGGTAAGCAACCAAAGAAACCCACAAATGTGAGAATTTTCTCCATTAAAAAATTACGATAACCACTGTATATCTTAGTTTAATGTCGTTTCAATGTGTTATGGTCCTTTTCTTCATAACAAGCATAAAAAATCGTTAATAGCATGCTAATGTTTCGATAGCTAGCAGGCTAACTTTCCCGTTCCACCTTAAATAGTCCAGCAGTTGTAACTGCTGCACCATTTAAGGTGGAACGGGAAAATTCGAGCAAGAAGCTGGCGAACAGCTGACTTCAGCTTTGTATCACCAAAGAATTAGCGGTGGGCGATAATAAGTAATTGTCTTATACCCCCTCTTTGAAGGCCTATGATGCACTAAATGTAACTAAAGTCCAGCAGTGAAAAGCTGAACTTTTCTCTGCTATCACTGAATACAGGACAGGTCACCTACGGAGCAACGCTAGTAGCCTGTTAATGAAGTAATGTTGTTTTTTTTGTTTTTTTTATTTGAGGGTCCCATTTCGTAGGGCAAGATTTCAACCACTACTCTTTGTAACTCAGTTCTAAGGGGTTAGGGTGACACTCGGAAACAAGGGGTAGGGGTAAAAAGAAGAAATGGGATTGGGCCCATCATCTAAAACTGCTAAATGTGTTTTGCATTCTGAGTTTCAACCATTATGCTAGAATCATCCACACAGGGCAGTGGTCTTTATATATACTAGTACACATAAAAATGTTTGGTTCATATTTTAAATAAAAACATATTATAGAAATGTTAGCTAACACGTCTCTTTGCATTCAGTGCCCTTCACTCATGGAAAAGAAATGTGTGAAAAAGGAGTCTCCTGTAGTTTCTCTGTAAAATCAACCAGAAAGACAAAGTAGACTTGCTTAAGCCTCTCCTGCTGCTCTGATATTTCTCCTGTGCAAGAAAGCCTCACACGTGTCTCCTCTTGAGAGTTATTGTTTTTATCTTGGCCAGAAGTATCTTGTGTCTCCTTTTTCTCTAATGCTATTTCTATTAAAGGGCCCGTATCCTACATGACTGTTGTATATTTGTGTTGGTTTACATACCAAAAATGGTAATAGTTCATTTTATATGACCATTTTCCAGCCTCTCTTTATCTAATAGACTGTTTTTGTTACTGTGCCTTTAAGACTGAAATATGTAAATAAGCTCCGTTCTGATTGGCTGCCCTGTTTTGAGCCTCATTCAAAAAGCACTCAGAGCTGAAACACTCATTATAACTTCATGCCTGCCCATTTGTCCCACATCCAGCACGTCGACTATGAGAACTGACTGTTCGCTTACTGTCTAATATGTTCCAGACCTCGACACGGACTGTTATTATGACATAATCAATGTTATCTGCTTCATCTGTGAGTCATCATAATGGTTTGGCTCATTGGTGTAAGTGATCTCTGTTCTGATTGGCTGCCTCATTCACAAAGCAGTTTGGGCTGAAAACTTATAACATCAGTGTAAATGGGCAGAGCTAAACTGCTGTAGGCCGATACATGTAAATGCATTGGTTTTAGTGACATTACAAAAACAGTGAATTCAGAATGGCCTGTTTACAGCTTAGTTTCAATATACGAACTATACGGGTATATACACCAATCAGGCATCACATTATGAGCACCTCCTTGTTTCTACGCTCATTGTCCATTTTATCAGCTCCACTTACTACATAGGTGCACTTTGTAGTTCTACAGTTACAGACTGTAGTCCATCTGTTTCTCTGCATACTTTGTTAGCCCCCTTTTACCCTGTTCTTCAGTGGTCAGGACCCTCATGGACCCTCATAGAGCAGGTACTATTTGGATGGTGGATCATTCTCAGCACTGCAGTGATACTGACGTGGTGGTGGTGTTTTAGTGTGTGTTGTGCTGGTACGAGTGGATCAGACACAGCAGTGCTGCTGGAGTTTTTAAACACTGTGTCCACTCACTGTCCACTCTATTAGACACTCCTACCTTGTCAGGCCACCTTGTATGTGTAAAGTCAGAGACGATAGCTCATCTCTTGCTGTACAGTATGAGCTAATCATCCTCTAGTCCTTTATCAATGGTCACAGGACGCTGCCCACAGGACGCTGTTACCTGGATATTTTTGGTTGATGGACTATTCTCAGTCCAGCAGTGACACTGAGGTGTTTAAAAAAACTCCAGCAGCACTGCTGTGTCTGATCCACTCGTAACAGCACAACACACGCTAACACACCACCACCACATCAGTGTTACTGCAGTGCTGAGAATGATCCACCACCCAAATAGTACCTGCTCAGTGAGGGTCCATGGGGGTCCTGACCACTGAAGAACAGGGTAAAAGGGGGCTAACAAAGTATGCAGAGAAACAGATGGACTACAGTCTGTAACTGTAGAACTACAAAGTGCACCTATGTAGTAAGTGGAGCTGATAAAATGGACAATGAGCGTAGAAACAAGGAGGTGGTCATAATGTTATGCCTGATCAGTGTATGGTGTTTTGAAACTTCAACAGCGCTTACATACCAAAACAAACTCTTTTATTTTAAAAAAAAAAAGTGAGGAAATTTCTGGTTTCCCAGAGTTGGGCCCTTTAATCGGAGGGCTAGACCGAAAGAGACGTGGACTATCTCTGTCACCGAATCTCTGTCTGCCTGTTTAACCCAGTCAAAGTCATTTTCCATTGAGCTTTAACTGCACTCCTGGGGCCGAGTGTGGGAGTGCGTATTGTAGCTATGCAGGGCATGCGGTGCTGCCTGGACTTTTCTTTCACTCTCCTTATTAATCCCACCACAAATGTTCTACAGGAAATGACATCATCAGTGGTCAGCCTAAGTAAAAGCACCCTTTCAAAGACGAGTCATGAGAAAAGTTAGCTCATGAGAAAACGGCAGTAGATCCAGAAGGACTGACTATTTTGAGGCTGAACTGCCTTCTATATCCAACAAGATCAGGTCATTAAAGGGCCACCAAGGTTTTTAAACATGATTAGAGTGGCCAGGGCTTGATTTGAGGAGGGTTGCAAGGTGATAAGCGTCAAATAAAGACAAAAATCATGCCACTTAGAAACCTGCCACCCACCTTGTCTGTTGCCCTTTTTGATTACTGTGATATATGGTGATATAATTGTAATATAATGACATTTATTAGCTGTTTATTAGCTTCATTTATTCATTTTTTCAGTCAAAACATGAAGTGAGTTATATATTTTTCAGAAGATAGAACTGCGGAGATTACATATATGATAATCCACTTGGATAAGCAAGGAGAATGTCAAAGGAAAAGTGAGTAAGTGAAAAAAAATAGGACTTTCCAAAACTGGATACAGAAAAAAACTGGGATTCCTGACAACCACCTGGAAGACCTGGTAGACAACAGTCCCCAGTAGATAAACAGCATTTGAAGCTTTCATCTCTGAGAGAGAGGAGAAAATCAAGTCGCTTCAGATCGGAAAACATCCACAGGTGTTTCTGTCCATCCTTCCACTGTGAGAAGACGACTCAGCGCTGTGGGTCTGAAAGGATGTGTAGCTGATCAAGAAGAACCTCACTGAGAAAAGGAGACGGACACATCAAACAAAGAAGCTGAACAATGGACTGACCACCCCAGAGTCCAGACCTCAACCTCACTAAATGTGTTTGGGATTCCTTGGATCTTGAGAAGCAGAAAATGCAACCAACTTCTAAGACTGAACTACTAAGACTGAACCTAAGAAGAATGGAAGCTGTAAAAAAAAAGCAAAGTGTGTCTGAAAAAAATGAACTTTTACTTAATGGCTGTTTTGACTGGAAAGTCAGCAGTGGGTGAACCTTAAAGCAGCTGAAATTCACTCATTAGAAGGGCTGTCTGGATACTTTTGGACATGTAGTGTAAGTAGCTACTCAGCTCACACAACTCCACCCCTCTCCCAACAGTCCTTAAAATAAATGCATGAACTTATATCCCACATTTCCATTCAGTCAAATAGAACCAGCATATATACAGCTTTTCAACATACAATGCAGTGGCTGATTCAAGTCCAGTTTATTTGGCTTTCATGGAATAGAATTTCCTTTGGACCAAAATAAACACATTTGAAACCGATAAAAATTAATCATTTACTTAAAAACAACATAATTTATTTAAATTTTACAACTGCTCCAAAATTCCTGCATAATTAATCGGTTAAGATGTAAACAAAGCTATATCGCAGAAAGTTAGTACATGAAGTGGTTATGAATGCACTGCCTGAAGCCTGAGACTTTGTTTTGCCATAATTTTTAGACGAGCTTTTGGCTTAAAACATGTTTTTAAATATGTTAATATTGGAGTCGTACATGTAGAACTAGGCAAAATAGTCCCCAAAGAAAACTTTTCTTTCATATTTACCACTATTTGACCATCAATAATACATATAAAAACTCAGAAGACACGTGTAGGTTCACTGGTGAGTTTGTATAGGAAATCAAATGGCTATATTTGTCTTATGGTGACCCCTGGTTCCTATCAGCACCACTGTAAAGAAATCTGAGTCTGTAAGTTTTGCTTCAATTAAGTTTTTCACTTTAAACCACCGTGAATGACTTTGTCTACATCTCATCCATTTTTTGAGTGGCACTGCTTTTTGAATGCATCATCTGCCATGAAACTTTGACAATTTAACCACTGAGTGAAGAGAAGTTTTTTCTGATCCACACGCAGGAGATGTGCCGGACAACCGGCCTGCCGGCTCTTAGCCTGCGCTGTTGGCTGGTGGCCAGATCAGTCTTCCTGTGTGTTGGGTAGAAACTCGATCCACGTGTGTGTGTGACGTGTTCCTCTGTGTTGTGATAAGCGTGCTGCTGTCTGGCTGATGGAGGGCTTTATAATGGGCCCCTTTGTGAAAGACCCCACGCTGTGAGCTCCGCAGGGCAGATCCTGCTGAAAGGCCTGGAATTCACACCTGGATTCAGCAGCTACCTGCGCAAGAACAGACCAGAACCAGAGGTTGTATGGCAGGGTTGCCAAATTGGGCTGTTTTCAACTAAATTTGGCTGCTTTTGGTTAGATTGTGTTGAAAATATTACAGTATTATTTGTTTATATTTTGGAATATACTGACAGCATATAAGAATATTTGTTTTTTATAGCGTGGGTTAGTTTGCTGTGATTTTTAGAGCAATGGACTGGCTATAATGCACTTACTCATGTTAAGCAGACTGGAGATTCTCCACAAGGGGTAATCAAGTTGCTTTCGGTGCTTCATAAAAAATTCAGATGTCAGTAAATGAATTCAAACATATATAACTGATGATGTACATGTAGTTTTTTGGATGTCAAAAATGTGATGTTATTTCACATCTGATCAGGCCTGACTTCTTGCCACTCTCACTCATTTATCAAAGATTTTGATTAATGTAGGTTTTTATTCACTCCTGTTGAGAGACAGCATTGCTAAACCCACCTACAGCATGTTCTCAACTTCACATTGTAGCGTCAGTAACTGCTAGTCAAGCGATTTTTGTGGACTGTGGTCACAAAAATGGTTATTTGTCAATGAAATTTAGCATTTTTGCAATGCAAAATAGTGACAATGGTGAAAACAATGAATGCGTTTCTGATAACTGGAGAAAATCAGATTTTGTCAGTAATCCAATCTATGCGTTTACATGCACTTGGGTAATCAGATAATGGAAAAACTCAGAGTCTACATGAGTCAGGCTGTAATCAGATTTCTGCTTTGCTACCAGCCAATAAGCTCACAGAGGAAGAAGACCTTACGTAAATATAATATAAAACTCAAACTTGCAGCTTTTTTGTAAAAAAAAAACATCGCGCCACTTTACCTGAAAATATGAACACACATCATCTACAAGATTTAAATCCTTCATTTCATCAAGAATGTGTTTGGTTTCAGCGTCGCTCCGAAAGAGTTTTGCTGTGTCTGTTTTTGCACTTGCGCAGACTGAGAAATCCGAAAGAAATCAGAGTAAGAGTTCACATGCACTAAAAAATCTGATTACTGAGCTAAAATCCAGCTCTCTTTATCATATTTCTGAATCTGATTTCTAGACCTTACTCCGATCTAAGAAATCGGAGTGTGCTGTTTACATGACCGTTTGAATAATCAGATAGCTGCAGAAATCCGATTATGATCGGATTATTGAGTGTATGTAAAAGCATTCAATGAAAGCCAACATTGGATGTGGATTTGGAGGGTAGGTGCATCTGCTGTTTGCTTGCCAATTAACTAATCAAATAAAAGGCACACAACATAAACTTACAAACTGTTCTAACTGAAACGATTATAACTGATGAGTGAAACAGTAACAAGGAGCTAATAAGGAGATCTCTGACCCAGCTGAACGTTTTCTCTTGATAATAGGTTGGGCTGGTGGGAGGAGGAAGTGAAACATGATATTATTGGTTAATATTATTTTCCCCGTCGGTGAATGAGGATGTAATTAAAAGTTCTGTTTTGAGGTAAAACAAGATTTTGTCATTTAAATGATATTTTGTGCTTAATATGAACAGGAGCATTAACTAACACTTGAAGTGTTCTGAAATAAGGAGAGAAGATAAATGTCACTGTTGCATTGTAGGACGATGCTGCTTTTTGCATTCTCCACCTTTTACTGCACACGCATGAATGGTATAATATTGACATGATGTCATGTTGGCTATAAAAACAATGCAGATTTTTTTTAATGTATGTCAAAATTGGTGTTTTTTTGTGCATTTAGATGGGTTTTGAGTTATTCATCAGAAATCTATTAAAGTAATCTGGCAACCATGCATGTGGAGGCTGAAGTGAGGGCCTAGAGCCCACGTGTCAAACACAAGGCCCGCGGGCCAGATCAGGCCCGCAACACAATCCTATCCGGCCCACAAAAGCATTTTAATTTTCTATTGATATAAGCCTGTTTCACAATGTACTGCACTACAGTGCCCAGCATGCACTGCAGAGTAATGTGTGCTCTGACTCTCCTACACCAGCAACAGTCTATGGGACAGCATTTACACTTCAGTTCTACACAATTCTACACATTTCCACACCAGTCATATCACTAAACACACTAGCTTGATTTACACTTAACGACAGCTCAGCGGCTCAGAAGTTGAGCCCAAGTCTTAATAAACATGCAGCAAAGAAAGGACGCCAGGTGTCCAGTTCAAGCAAATAGGTAGGTTTAAAAGAGCTAAAGCTCCCTGGAATAGCAGTTTTCAGTAAGTCATCAGGACTGAAAACGACTGGAAGAGGCTTAATATTATTTTAGCAGCCCTCAATTATGAGGTGGATGTTACTCAATGTAATGAGAACCAGAATGCACGCAGTGAAGCTCTGCCCATGCTGGGTTCAGAGCTGATCACATACAGAAATCATTTAGCCCTATTTCTCAATGAGTAAAGCTGCCAATACGGATTTCAAACACTGATGGACTTTCTGAAACACGGGCCAGCTGTGAAATCAATGCCACAGGCTTTGTTGTGTATGTGGAGGGAAAAAAGGGCAATGAAAGGCCTCCTCGCAAAAAAGGCTTTTTACTGCCAACTAGGCAAACATTTACTGAACTGTAAAACTGATCGCAAAAATGAAAGAGGAGAGATTTTGATGTTGGCTGTGTCTAAAATGATAATGATGAATGTCAAATGACTGGAAGAAGAAAAAGAGAGCCGGTACTGCATTAGCTGTCAAGTTGGCCCAAGTACACAACATGAATTTATTACTGAATGCACTAATTCCAGGAAAAATTCTCTGACATTGAATGTGTTTGTGTTTTATCTAAGATGTTAGATGCTAGTTGGGTTTTCCTAATGTGTGATCTGCCTGGTATATGCAGTACAGAGTGAAAACTGTGCCATCCATGCCTGTTTTCCACTATAGCAGGGGTCGGCAACGTGCCCCTCAGGAGCTGCATGCGGCTCTTTTACTGCCCTGTTACGGCTCCACAGCAGAATTAGATTTGTAGGTAAAAATAAAATAATCCTTCTTTGCAGTAAAATAAAGCTCTGCTGATCGTTCAACACAGTTTTAACACTAAATGGTCTTAAACGCTGGCAGTTAATACAGCCTATATCTGCTAATTCCTCTACACTATGTTCCTGCAGAGGAGGCAGCAGTTTCAGGACCTTTAACTCTGAAGGTTGGCGCTCAGACTGCCGGTCACATAGCAACACAGACAACAACCTTGCCTAGTTAGAAGCTACTGAAAAGGCAAAGAGAAAGATTTAAGGCAAACATCGATCATTTGAAGACAAATGGACTTATTTGTGTTTATAATCACTCCAGCTGGTTTCCTGATGACGATTTCACATAATGGCTTTAAACTAAAGGAGATGGTGGGTGGGCTTGGTGGCATCCCCTTGATTCTCAAATCAAACCCCGAGTAACCCCAATTTATCCACTTTTCCTCTCTGAAAATAAAAACGACATTAAACATGATTTAAAAAATACAGCTGGATAAAATAGCTTTTATATATTTTAATGTCTATTTTATCAAGAAATCCGATCAGTCAAACGCAACAAACGACCTCAACGTTTGCCAGTTTCTATTCACTCTTAAAACGTCCCTCTGAGCCTGCATTACCCATAAGGTACGAAGGGATTTGACGGGTTAGCTGAACTCACATCGCGCGCTCGGCATTGTGGAGATTGTAGTCCGTTTGACCAATGGCGGCAATGTTGACAAGACAATTGAAACGGGTCAAATCAGGTAGGCTTGTAGTCTAACGGTACTTTAGTTTACCCTGTTATTTCGTGGTTCTTATCCTCACTTTTAGTCGAATTTGGACACACAATTTTCCCGCTCAAATTCAAACCTGTAACTTCGCCTGTGGACAGAATATAACGGCATTTAAGATGGAGGGAAACTCGAAAAATGGCGCTTGTTAAGTTGAGGCTTTTGCTACGTCGTTAAAAGACTTGCATGGCTACGTTTTGCGTTTTGTAATGATGTCCAACGGCTAGTAAACGCGTTTTTCTGGTGGGTTGTTTTCGTAATGTAGTTAGCTAAAAGACCCTAATGGTTTTACAGGCTTGTGAGCGATCCTAAAGGCACTTAAGTTAATAGTTAACGTTACCTAAAAGAGTTTTCACTCGTTGTATCCAAAGGGAAGCTCCTCCGTTTTTTCAAAATTTATGCATAATAAAATGGTTGAGATGTAAACAAAGTCAGTCAGAGGGGTTTGATGTGCTCCGTTCTAGAAAAACTCAGAAATGTTCACAGTGGTGGTGATAGGAACCAAACATCTGAAGAGTTGAATGCCTCTGAAAGCTATCACACAGAGTTATTACATTAAGTGGTTAAGTTATGGATATGATGCCTGAGACAGTTTTACACGTTTTAAGATCAGGTTTTGGTTATTTTTTTTAATGCATTAATGGTGGACAGGTACATGTAGTCTGGTCTAAGGCATTATAGTCCCCAGTGAAAACCTGTTCTTTCAGATTTAGAACTCATTTATGATCAGAAACTTTAAGTATAAAACTCAGAAGACACTTGTAGGTTCACTGGTCATTTTGGATAGTAAATAACATGGCTATATTTGCATTTTTGACATGGCGACCCCTGGTTCCTATCACCACCACTGTAAAGAAATTGTAACTGGTAGGTTTCTCTGCTATGAACCAGTTCACATCAGACCAATCTGAATAACTTTGTTTACATCTCAGTGACTGAATTATATTAAAAAAATCTTTAAAAATTGGTGGTATTCCCCTTTGAGCCTTTCCCACAGGACTCAAATCATCAGGTTTTAATCCGAATGATTTTTAATGGTCTTCGTAGCAGGATATGTATAAATTGTTACTGTTTGAAATCCTTGGCAGTCACAGTGGAAAAAAGACCTCTAATTTAATGATATTCTTAGCTAGAGTTCATATTCACAAACAAAACTTGGCCTGTGAAAGCCCTCTTTTCTCTGTATTTATTTTGGAATCCAAGCATGACTTTTTGAAAGTTATGTAAAAACTTTGTATGTTATTTTTCCCACTCAGCAGTTGTTTCTTTCTCTTCCTTCCTGTTCTTTTTTTGTATAATTACTTCTGTTTTTATGGCATTAAACACCTGCAGGAGATCAGGTTTAAAGAAATAATTTACTCCACAGAAACTCTCAGGCTGAAGTCATAAAATAACATGTTGTACACCTGTACTGTGCCTTGTATGTCCAATAAAATGTCAGTTGGGTTTCAGCCATAGGCTGCATTTACCATTAAATGCACCTTTCGGGTGGAGAAGCCAAAGTTTCACGTGTGGGGATTAGAGCCGTTTGCGATTTAGCCTCAGAAACACATTGAGCTCTTCAGCTGTGGAGTCAGCGCTCTCATTTTGGAGATGAGGAAACCACTTTCTTCCAGTGAATAACCGCATGTGAAGAAGTGAGGTTTACCTACCTTCATGTGGGAAACAGAATCGGTCTCTCGGCTCTCTTCAGTTTAATGGTTTGATGCTCAGAGTCTAAACTCATGTCCTGTCATAAGGACGTAAGGCCAGTTTTCGTTTTTCTATGAATCTCCCCGGTTATTTATCGCTCAGTCTACCAAGTCTTGTTAACAAAATTGGAGTAATCAACTCAGAAAAATGCACAGTTGTCTCTCTTATGAAGACTGTAGTTCAGCAAAAGTAGTTCCCCCTCACTCCAAAGGCCAACACATGTTTGCTTCTTTAGCTTCACGCTTGACCAATAAGGCTAATCTGGCCAACAAGTAATGGAGGCTCATACTCCAGCAATTAGCATAATTAACATAGTGTTATCTATTAAAATAGACAGAAGTATGAATGAATTTCAGGCTTCGTGATGATTGCTCCTGTTTTAGCTCAGGACTCGTATCTGTTTTTAAAGGTGTTTATCATACAGTGTCCGAAACCGCATAATCAGGTCTATTTGAGAAACCTGACCAGTTTGAGGCAAGCGTGTGATGATTTAGGCATGCAGTTAGCAACTTGCTAATTAATGGGATAGTAGCTTGCAATACTTGTTAACTATATTAGCCTAAACCTAATGAACTATTTTGACAGTAAACATGTCTTGGCTGGTTCACTGAAATTGGGTCCGATATCTTATTTTTTCCCCCCAACTATCACTTTAAGCACCAGTGTCGTATCAGTATTGGCCCTCGTTCAGGCTCTTAAATACAGTGTCAGTATCGACAGTAGAGAATATCAATACTATGAAGTGCCACTGAGTGGCACTTGCATATGCGCCAGTGGATTAAGCTTAACTGAAGCAAGCAAAATGTTAGTGGTGTTGGATTCGCATACTTGAGACAAGCAGTAGTAAAACTGCTCATTGCAAAACGTGTAACGGCAGTATTTTAGAGGAGGAACGTCCACTGAGGATTTCAGTACATATAAACTGTGCCAAAGAGCAGAGCGACTTTTCGTAGCTCTGAAACCACTCAAATGTGACGTTATCTAACCAGTAAATGCCATTAAGTGAGGCTTAGAATGTTTTATTTGTGAGCACGGCTTTTAGCTAAATAAAATATTTAAAAAGTGGAGTGGTGTAAATATCAGGGTTATTAGGTACCTGTTGAGTAGTTTGGTTAGATAGACTTAGGATCAGGTATCATTATCAGATTCAGTTAATCTCTAATCAAACCAGTGGAAAATGCACCTTTTAGTCCAAACCTTACGATCCTCTTTTTTCCTTTTTCAGCACTGAAAAGGTCGTTTGAAGTGGAGGAGGTCGACTCGCCCACAAATCCGTCGCCTCTTTCACGCAGGACAGCCAATCCGCTGCGCTCTTCCACTGGCTCTGCCTCCAGCCGCTTCCACGACCTGGGCTCTCGCAACTCCGACTACGCCTCCAGACATGGCTCCGAAGCCTTGTCCAGTGGTCAGCGCTCACCAAAGAGCAGCCTGCGGCGTACGGAACTCACCGGAGCCCGTCTTCAAGAGGCTGCCTCACGCAGGACGGAGATCTCCATCGATATTTCCTCCAAACAGGTGGACAGCTCGCCCAGCCCAGGCATCGCGCGCTTCGGCCTGAAGCGGCCCGAGGTGTCTCTGCAGAGCCGGACTCCAGAGCTGGCGGCCCACAGGAGAACGGAGGTCACTCTGGGTCGATCTCAGGATGCTCCGGCCTCGCTGCGGAGAGTGGATGGGCCTGCTCCGGCCTCCAGGATCCCCGAACCTGCCCAGAGGAAAACTGAGCCCCCCAGCCCAGTGGACACCTCGCCCATGACCCGACGACCTGAAAACCTCGCTGCCAGACAGACAGAGACACCCTCTCCAGCCAGAGAGTCTGAGAACAGCATCATCTCAGCCGCCAGTGTGACCCCTAGTTTCACTGAGTATAAAGCACCTCTGCCAACGCAGGAGAACACCAGCAGGGCCCCTGAGAGTGAGTCACTGATTTACTTTTACTTTTAATAATGAGTTGATTTATTTGTTCACTGATCCACCGCAGTTCTGTGGAGCCGAAGCAGTACAGAGTGGTTTAGTGGTACACATGCTTTCGTATCTTGAATATTATAACCAAAATGACATTTCTTGTTAATTTTATTTTTAACATTGCCATATCAAACTCTGATTAAGCTATTTAGTGGACATCTTGTGTTCGTACTAATTATATTATATTGGGGATCAGACAGTTACTGTATGGTTACCAGCACCCATATCTAATCCATGTTCTACTGATATCGGCCCAGTATAGTTTCCTAGCATCAGAATCGTGTCATCTCTAATTGTAATGATATGGCGAGGTATATCAGTGATAATCACAGCGTTTCAAATTTTATTAATTCTATTAGGAGCGTCTTTTTAAGAAGTGTCTGTGGAAACTCTGCTGATTAGAGGTGGGTGATGTGGCAAAATACAACACCAAAAAACTTAAAGACCTTTTCGCAATACACAGTGTGTATCCTGATATTTAGTTTTTCCTGAGGTTTTAAAAGTTGAAACAGACAGAATGCACCAATAGCGTCACATTAAAAAAAAATAATAATAATAATAATAATACTGTACAGTGATTTTTATTCTGTTTTTACATGTTGCAGTTAAAACATACAAGTAGGTCAGTGTTTGATAAACACAATATGCTCAGGAAAGTGTGTTGTGTATTATGACGTAATTTATCACGATTTATACAAGTTTCGGCCACGCAAGCTGATTGGTTGAGAAGCGTTGTAACCGTGCTGTTATTTCACCATGACATCACAGTTTTTCCACAAACACTGTATCACTCCGCTGAGACGCCGTTGCTAAGCAACGACTTTGACAGCTGTAGGAGACGCTCAGATCATTTGAACATTTTTACTTCTTACTTTGCCACAAACAGAAAATGGACACTTTTAAGATCACATTTGACCGACAGCCGATTTGGTCCGACTCTGAAGATGAGACGACACTAAATTCCCAAACTGTCAGTCGGTCTCTGTGGAGCTGGAGAACGAACTGCCGGCTGTGCAGCGAGTGGGCGGAGCTCGTTACTCTGACGTAGCAACGAGCTGCTTATTAAGGAACTATAATTTGGCGGAAGGAACTGCGAACATTAAAACATATTAAACGCCGCGTTCACGGACCAGTTTATTAATTTATTACTTTATTTATTTAACTGTTGTATAAAAGCAATAGAACACTCGAGCTTGTGATGTTATTTCGCGATAACTCCCTCCCTCTCGTGTTCTGTTGCTTAATTGATTGTGATAAGTTATGTCATAATACACAAGCATTGTCATATTGCCTACCAAACTACTGCTTTAATATTCCTGCAAGGCACAAACCAGGACAACACATGTTTACACAGTTAGAATCTGCACAGTAAACAACAGCAGTGCCGGGGATAATTTCATATTTATTTTTTTGCAGTGTTATAAAGAGGTTATATAACTTATTTTTGTATTTATGTATTTATTTATTTATTATAAACACCCTCAACTCACACTGTGTGTGCTAAGTGTGCACATAGAAAACACTCTTACCAGTACTTACTGTTAGCCAGAGTTGCAATATTAATAATATTATTTGCTCTTTGATGGGCCAAACTGGCATTTTGTGAAATTCATAAATAAAAAAATAGGTTGCCTATTTGAATAACTTGAATGAAGAAACAGCTGGTTATTCAGCCCAATCAGTCACATATAATTATGCTACGACAATTTGAGACAAATGTAGCAGCAGCATTTAAATAAAGAGTGCTCTGACCTGCCTCGCATTGTTTACATTATAAAATTGCAAAACTTATCTCACGAAATTAAAAATAATTTATTATCAGCAGATTGCAAATTGCTTAATGGAGCTGAAGTGGTGTGGTTCTAATTATGCACCTCTAATTTTTACAATACTGTTTAAATGAATAGTAATTTGTCACTGATATCGTGATGAATTCCATACAGTCCCATCGCTGCTTCAGAACTGTGTTATGACTGGACTTGTGCGCTTGAGCTCATGCTTATTCACTTCATCAGTATTTTACTAAATGAAGCCTGATTTATGCACACAGTGCACACTCAGTACTCACCAGTATAATCTGAATATAAAGCTGTGGTGATGAGAAACGCAGGAGTTAGGAAAGAATGTGCCCTCAGGCTGTGTCTTAGGCTGACGTCAGACAGCTGCAATGTTGTGCCGAAATCCTGACAACCATGCCTGAAGTATTTCGGTCAGATCCCATAAATATTTGCTTCCTACAGAGTGGCCGTTTTCCTTCACGGCTGTCTGTCCAGCTAAGCTTTTGGGGGCTTTTCTTACACCATTGAGACTATGTGTGAACTTTGTATGGTTTGTTTTGATATCGGGATAGAGGCCAACCCACGCTCATGCTGGACTTCTTAAGGCTAGAGGGGGCTCGGTCTGTACGGTTCAAATTGAAGGTCTGACAAAAATGTAAAATTGCGAAACGGATAAGTGTTTAGTTTTTGGTTTAGTATTTTTAGTTTTAGTGTTTGGAGTCTGTGCTTTAGTGCTGGAGCTACAAGGCTAACACTGCTAACACATTCCAGAAGTCAGGAGACCCAAATCTCTTCTGTAACCACATCCCCAAAACCTTTCTCAGCCTGGCTTGGTAGTCAGATTCTGCAGGGGAGTCAGAATTCGGCACACCACCTGTTGTGGCTGCCTAGAGTGTTTGGCCACACTGTGAAGTTTCGATCTGTTTTGTAGCTCAAAGTAAGGCCCCGTTTCTTATTTTTACCACTACCCCCTGTTTTTGAGAGTCACTTTGCCCCTTAGAACTGAGTTACAAGAAGAGCAAATAAATAAAAAGAGCATTACTTCTTTAACAGCTACCAGTGCTGCTCTGTAGGCGACCCTGCCAGTCTGCAGTGATGGCAGAGGAGGGTAAAGTTCAGCTCCTCACTGCTGGGATTTAGTTACATTTAGGGAATCAAATTCTTTCAAAGAGGGAGGGGCAATTATTTATTATCACCTACCCCTAATTTTTCGGTCATATGAAGCTGAAGTCAGATATTCACCAGCTTCTTGTGGGGAATTTCCCCGTTCCACCTTAAATGGAGCAGCAGTTACATTCTGGCACCTCAGGTGTCAGAACTGCTGCACTATCTAAGGTGGAACAGGAAATTTAGCTAGGTAGCTACCGAGACATCAGCATAGTACTAGTGATTTATTATGCTTGTTATGAAGAAAATAAATTCTCACATTTGTGGGTTTCTTTGGTCGTTTGGTAGTAGTTGAAATCTTGCCCTACGTAATGGGACAACCCTCAAAAAAAAAAAAACATTGCTTCATTAATAGGCTACTAGCGCTGCTCTGTAGGCGACCCAGCCCGTCTTCAGTGATAGCAGAGAAGGGAAAAGTTCAGCTCCTCACTGCTGGGCTTTAGTTACATTTAGTGCATTATATGCTTTCAAAGAGGGGGGCAATTATTTATTATCGCCCACCGCTAATTCTTTGGTGATATAAGCTAAAGTCAGCTATTCACCAGCTTCTTGTTTGAATTTTCCCGTTCCACCTTAAATGGTGCAGCAGTTGCATATGCTTGCGTTCTGGTGCTTCAGGCATCAGAACTGCTGGACTATTTAAGGAAGAACGTGAAAGTTAGCTAGCTAGCCACCGAGACATTAGCATGCTGTTAGGGATTTTTTTATGCTTCTTACGAAGAAAAGGACCATAATACATTTAAACAATATTAAACTGAGATAATACAATGGTTATCGTAATTTTTTAACAGAAAATTCTCACATTTGTGGGTTTCTTTGGTCGCTCACGCAGCCATCTTGCCGGTTTTTCTTTTTTTTTTTCTCATAACACTTTTTTTGGAGTGTGTCTCTCCATTTGGAGGGCCATGTAGCCCTAACACTTCGCCCTACCCCTCTATCTCAACAAAAATTGAGACACCCAACACAATTGAACACGCAAAACAGAGGGATAAGGGCTGAGTGGTGGGGGCAAGAGGTGAAATGGGATTGGGCCTTTGTCTTCGACCACAATGACAAATCTGTATGACCCTAATGAAGAGTAGGATGAGATTTGAGCAGCTTGAGAGATGTTTTGTTGATGTGTTACGGGAAAGACTCGGGTGACCATTGACTTCTAGTTAGCCTCATTAGCCTTGTCGCTCCAGTTTTACACTAGAGGTGAAAGTTGGACAGGTAACATGTCGTGGCTGATTGACTACATCTGGCGTAACTAAAAAAAAAAAAAATGTGTGAATTTGATTTTTCACCAAACTTTTCCTTTAAAGAACTCAAACCGTGTATTTCATTACCAAGACAGCCTGTTCAATTGGATTTAGTGGAGAATAAGAGCGCTGTACTGTAATATGCTGTCATTTAAATGTGGCTCTGCTAGTCCTTTTTCCTGTTTCAGCTCATCAGACCTCAGGAAAATTACGTTGTGATACTTCATGTATGTTGTCAAAACATCTGCAAGCATCATGAAATGTTCTTGCCATTTTGCCCGACCATATATTGTTGGAGTTGTAAATTATATGCTACAGTTTAAGTAGCTGGTTGTTTCATAAGTGTTGATGTAGTGCAGGGGTGTCCAGTCTCATCCGCAAAGGGCCGGTGTGGCTGCAGGTTTTCACTCCAAACAAGCTGAATCTCACCTGATTCTGCTTGTTTACTCAGTTGGTCTTAGTCTTCAAACATTTCATCAGGTGATCTCCTGATTTGCTGGAGTGAAAACCTGCAGCCACACCGGCCCTTTGTGGATAAGACTGGACGCCCCTGATTTAGTGTATATTTACATTAGTAGTGTTGCTTGTTTGTAGTATGTATGTACCAATATTAGCATTTTGACAAATTAATGGCCTCATAATTTGTAGAACTCTGATATTTGGAGGGAAGTGTATATAAGATAAGTTAGGATGTTCATTTTTCTCATACAGTCTGTTACAGGGGTGTTTAATTACAGTTCAATAAGGTCCAGTTAGAGAAAGTTTCCTCAAGCAAAGGTCCGGAGTATCATAATGTCTAACCTGCATCATGATTCAGTGCCATATACTGTTTACTGAAGTAGCCTAGTAGGTATATCAACATCTTATGTAGTCAACAACTGAATGTCAAATCAAATAAAGTACAGTTCAGTAACACTTCAACAACATTTATTGTCAGGTTTCTGTTTTTGGAGCACGCCATGTGAAATAGGACAGCGCCTGAGATCGGACTCGGACCACGGTCCGCCTATTGAGGCCTCAGCACACTTCTTGCAAAACGAAATTCTCGAGGGTTGTGCGGAGCCGAAAGCGCACTCGCGAGCTTACAACCTCTCGTACTTTTTGCGGTTTGGTGTAGCCTGTCGCAGATGCTCCACGTGACGCTATTTTATTTTATGATAAGTTTCATGACTGCTGTAAAACGATTCTTTCACACTTCTAACTATGGCGTTGTTTGAGTTCAGAATACTGTCACCATTTAAGGTGGAGCGGGAAAATTTGCATAAGAAGCTGGTGAATAGAAAGCCAACTTCAGCCTCGTCCTCTTGTGAACCTAAATATAAGATAACCTACATGTTTTGGTGCTCAGTACTAGTTAGTACTACTGAAGAGTAGACTGAATATCTCACATTTAGGAAGTATTCATTGTTTATTTATTTAACAAATGCGCGTTTCACAGTGAAATACTAGTGTCTGCCAAAGCTGAAGCTCATCAAAGTTGTCCATCTTTGTTTCATGGCACGCCTCTTTTTTAATGACCAATCAGAGGCTCTGTCGTGACCCAGCGAACGAAGCCTCCATGCGACGTCTGCAGTTGTTCGTTTTCTGGTCGTCGTCTCCACAAGACCTTTAGTGACCTCTGGTCTATTGGTTGGTCTGCTGGTCTAAATATGTTTTTTAATGACCCATGCAGTTCCTCAATGTTCTGACAGTACTGATGAAACCATATGGTCTACCTCTACATCTAAGTCTATGTATTTGTTGATGTAGGCTGTGTTTTGTGTGTTACACCATATGTGGTGATTTGCTGATGACCTGAAGGAAGTGGATTGGCATGGGCTTTTTTTTATGTACAGCTAGACTGTTCCAAAGAAATGATTCATGAATACCAGGAACTGAACGAGTTAGGCCTCAACAGAGTTACTGAGAACCTGACTCTGAATGCTGACAGAGATCAGACTGTCCTCTCTTCTCCTTCTTTGGTCCTCTTTATTCCTCTTAATTCCTCACTTACTGTTCGTCCCTGCGCACATTTCACTCATGGCAGCTTCTCACTGTTTTTGCTCTCCCAGTTTGAGCAGCAGTTGTAACTGAGTCCAGTCCAGTTAATGAGCCCTAAGGCCCTGGTATCTCTATTAGGGATGAGCCAAGTCTGAAATATATCCTTTCCTCTTTTTTTCCTTTTAAATAAAGAAGCCAGTCCTGAAGTCCTTGTGGAAATATTAGAATTAAAGCACCGGCTCTTATGTCGTGATGTAACATGTGAAATGATTAATTAGACGTAAGAGTTTTACGTAAATTTTCATCAGATGTGGCAAGGTAAACATTGTTTTTCTAGAATTTATTATCTCGAAGTAGATGAACACAATACAACAGTAGAGCTGACACAGATGCATTTTGCTGTTGTCGGAAGAAAAATGGTAACTTTACAGGAGAAGGAAGAAACATACTTTTACTTTTAATGTAGGTCAATGGAGCCAGACTTTTTTCGAAGTAATTTAATGATATTTCTTTTGGTCCATTGATCCTGAAATTTCCACACAATGTAAAGGGTAACATGCCTTTTCAAATTATGTCAAAAACTGAAAAACGACAATGGAGATACAAGGTTTTCTTCCGACAGCAGCGATTTTCTGTGTAAACTAGTTTAGCGTTTTGACTGGGGCTGGAACAGTGCAGTTTTTTATTGATAGAGTGGGCGGGGCTGTTACAGTGAAGATTTGTATTGACTGAGTGGGCGGGGCTGGAACAGTACTGTTTATTTGATAAAGTGGGCGGGGCTGGAACAGTGAAGGTTTTTTATTAATGGGGTGGGCGGGGCTGGAAGAGTGCAGTTTTCTTTTAATTGATGGAGTGGGCGGGGCTGGAAGAGTGCAGTTTTTGATTGATAGAGTGGGCGGGGCTGGTACAATGCAGTTTTTGATTGATAGAGTGGGCGGGGCTGGTACAGTGCAGTTTTTGATTGTTAGAGTGGGCGGGGAGCTTGAGATGCAGTTTTTGATTGACGCTGTTGGTAACTGTATTCCTGGCTTGCTGAACCGATCAGAGCCGATCACCTCTTGCACCCTCATGCATACAATTCAAAAACATTACCCAACTTTAATGATAAATCTTAAAAAATCCTATTTAGATATAAATTAACTTTAAAATGACGTTTCAACAGTCATTTGTTACTTAAAGCTTGATCAGTTAACCGGTTAATCATTTGCATCTCAATTCGTAGATTTTAAAAACAAAAATATCAATATTCATGAGTCATTTTATCCCAATTTATTGGCTTTTCTGAATTACATGTCATCCTAGCACTAGTGGAGGGTGTTAGTTTCTGCTGGTAAGCTGTGAAAACTTCTAATGCAGTAAATGAGAGAAATCTGTCTGTTTACTTTGCAGCAACATGATTTTTCAGTATCGTATCTGCTGCTGCGACTCCAAAGTGTTCATTTTAGCCGTCTGCCAGAGGACCTCTGACCACGCTCTGAAACTAAAACATTTCTCAGATGTTTGTTTGCCACACTTTTCTGGCACCGCGCCCATGAGCGAATGCGTGCGCGTGTGGGGCTACTTGGCGAATCACTGAGGTTTTGGTTTGTTGGCCTGAAGCAGACGCAGCTGCTAAGTGTGACATTCCAAATCTGGAGTTCGTAAATGTGCAGCGCAAAAATAGAAGGCCTTCAATTTTCAGCATTTGTGCCTCAGTGGAGCTCTAATCTGACTGCAGTACATGCAGTTTGTTGAGTAAGTGCTGCGAGCTGCTTCACTCAGTACCACGGGTATGAAAGTTTTATTATTATTATTTTTTATTTACATGAAGCTCCATCTTGTTGGATGCCGTTACATCAAGCTTTACTATCTTTCCAAACTGTTTGTAGACACCAGTGTTTCTTCTGAAATCAGGGATATTAACAGGGAGTTTGTCCCTCTTTTGCTGCAGTAAAAGCTTCTACTCTTCTGGAAGGCTTTACACTAGATGTTGGAACATTGCTGTGAGTATTTGATTACATTCACAAGAGCATTAGTGAGGTCAGGTGCTGGTGTTGGATGATTAGTTCTGGACCACAAACTCCATTCCAGCTCATCCCAAAGGAACTGGACAGAACCCCCTCGCTCCTGAGATTGCAGTTGCAGTTCTCTACAGCCCAGTGCTGGGGGGCTTTATAACCCTCTAATGAAGGGGTGAAGGGGTGCTCGATACAATTACAGACTGTAGTCCATCTGTTTCTCTGCATATTTTGTTAGCCCCCTTTTACCCTGTTCTTCAGTGGTCAGGACCCTCATGGACCCTCACAGAGCAGGTACTATTTGGGTGGTGGATCATTCTCAGCACTGCAGTAACACTGACGTGGTGGTGGTGTGTTAGTGTGTGTTGTGCTGGTATGAGTGGATCAGACACAGCAGTGCTGCTGGAGTTTTTAAACACTGTGTCCACTCACTGTCCACTCTATTAGACACTCCTACCTTGTCAGTCCACCTTGTTGATGTAAAGCCAGAGACAATAGTTTATCTGCTGCTGCACAGTTTGTGATGGTCATCCTCTCATACCATCACAACACACACTAACACACCACCACCACATCAGTGTTACTGCAGTGCTGAGAATGATCCACCACCCCAATAGTACCTGCTCTGTGAGGGTCCATGAGGGTCCTGACCACTAAAGAACAGGATAAAAGGGTGCTAACAAAGTATGCAGAGAAACAGATGGACTCCAGTCTGTAACTGTAGAACTACAAAGTGCACCTATATAGTAAGTGGAGCTGATAAAATGGACAATGAGTGTAGAAACAAGGAGGTGGTCATAATGTTATGCCTGATTGGTGTATACAGTCTCCACTGAAAATCAGTGCAAACTGGGACACTGCAGCAGCCGCACATCATGCCCAATGCCCAAGCTTCAGCTAGAAGGATGTACTGGCTCCTAAAGGGCTGGAATCAAGCACAATTAGGTAAGTTCTCTGCTCAAACCCACCCACTAAATCGCCAAATCATGCAGAACTCCGGGTGTCCAGGGCCATAAATGAAGCACCCTGCTTTAGTGTTTATGGTAATTGTAGTCCATCATGTAATTTGAACACTACAGAATGGAATAAATAGTAAAGAGCCCCACAAAGAACAATATGACTTAAAATTGTTTAGCCATGTTGTCATTTGTAACCCCCGTAACAATTTGGCCCAGTGGCCCAGAAGGATAAGCGGCTTAGAAAATGTGCGTCTCTGTGTGCTTAAAAGAAGTCAGCCCAAAGATGTTTTTGGTTTCAGAAGCCGAGGCACGCGCTGCTGCACCTACTGCCTTTTATTTCATTTCGCTTTTTAGAGTTAACTGAATAAAAATCACGTATTAAATAACATTGAACCTTAATTTAAGGCGACTGTTTTGCTTCCTGTTTTGAAAGTTGTGACAGCAAACATGCATTCATTGTTGAGCTCCTGCTGGTGTGGGTTTCTTCCCTCTCAGTGATGTGCAAAAATGCTAGTTCTACAATCCAAATTAATTCTCTGTGCAGTTCATAAAATGAACATTAAAATATAATCTGCTTAGATGCTGATTCTGTTGGAGTTTTTTAAACAGTTTAAATGACTAGTTGTTAGATAGAAACTACACAGCAGGGCTTCTGTAAAGTGCAAAGTCCCAACTGGAGTGTAGTTTCTATTTAAGTGCTACAGTACATTTATTTGTGCTACAATACTTTCACCTTTTCCAGCACAAGTGTTGCCTGATCAGAAAGTTTACATACAACTCTGGACTTTTTCCTGTAGTTTTGAAAAGGAGCTGGAGAGAAAATCCAGATGCGACGGAAAACTTTTTCAAGATGTGAGCGAGTTAACATGGAGCACATTTGGATTCAATTACTAATCCTTTTCTGTCCCAGAGTGGACACAGCACATCTCTGCTTACGTATGTGTGTGTGTGTGTGTGTGTGTGTGTGTGTGTGTGTGTGTGTGCGCGTGCACCCCAGGGCAATGGGCTCACTATAAACCAGCTGATTTAAAGGCCTCATATGGTGGAAGACTGAAATTTCCTTCCTTTTTTTTTAAATTGTACTGTTTTTATGAAGTCAATCAAATGTAAGCATTTTCTAGTGGTGTAATGATTCTGATATTTTTCAGATTATGTATGATTTTCAGTTTTTCAGTGTTTTTTTTAAGTCATTTTAATTCCTCAGAGCTCGAAGTTCGTCAGTAAAACTTGCCATGAGTCCCACTACAAAATAAACTACCAAAAACCCAAGAATGTATTTGAATAATCCAAAGTCCATTCAGTTGATTATGGGTGTGCTTATAGCATAAGCCCCATCCCCACCCACTTCACTCTGATTGGATGCACCCAGATGCCTGGTTTTGATCACGAAAGACTGTAGTCTGCACACCTAGTTTTCTCAAAAGGCGGTAAATTGGAAATGAGCAAGCAATTTACATACACCTGCCTTTTCAGTGTACAGCAGTTTAGCCCCGCCCATTTACACTGAATTTATAGAGTGTTTTAGCTCAGAATGCTTTTTAAGCGGGGCTCCATACAGGGCAGCCTATCGGAACAAACCTTGTTTACATACAGTCGCATGCAGAAGTTGAGCACCTCTGGTAACACCTTTTTTTGATAGTCTAAGTAAAGATAAGTTCTCTACAGAGAACACACATCTGCACATTTTAAACAGTTACTGTTTATTTAAGAATTTAAGAAATGGGGTCAAGGGGGTGAAACAAAATATGGCATCTTAAATTTTATTTTTATTTTTTACCTGATAACCTCTGTTAATAACAGAAGCTGTGCACTAATTTGCAGAAAAATACACCGATCAGGCATAACATTATGACCACCTCCTTGTTTCTACACTCATTGTCCATTTTATCAGCTCCACTTACTATATAGGTGCACTTTGTAGTTCTACAGTTACAGACTGTAGTCCATCTGTTTCTCTGCATACTTTGTTAGCCCCCTTTTACCCTGTTCTTCAGTGGTCAGGACCCCCATGGACCCTCACAGAGCAGGTACTATTTGGGTGGTGGATCATTCTCAGCACTGCAGTGACACTGACGTGGTGGTGGTGTGTTAGTGTGTGTTGTGATGGTCTGAGTGGATCAGACACAGCAGTGCTGCTGGAGTTTGTAAACACCTCTGTGTCACTGCTGGACTGAGAATAGTCCACCAACCAAAAATATCCAGCCAACAGTGTCCTGTGGGCAGCGTCCTGTGACCACTGATGAAGGACTTGAGGATGACCAACACAAACTGTGCAGCAGCAGATGAGCTATCATCTCTGACTTTACATCTACAACGTGGACTGACAAGGTAGGAGTGTCTAATAGAGTGGACAGTGAGTGGACAGTGTTTAAAAACTCCAGCAGCACTGCTGTGTCTGATCCACTCATACCAGCACAACACACACTAACACACCACCACCACATCAGTGTTACTGCAGTGCTGAGAATGATCCACCACCCAAATATACCTGCTCTGTGAGGGTCCATGGGGGTCCTGACCACTGAAGAACAGGGTAAAAGGGGGCTAACAAAGTATGCAGAGAAACAGATGGACTACAGTCTGTAACTGTAGAACTACAAAGTGCACCTATATAGTAAGTGGAGCTAATAAAATGGACAATGAGTGTAGAAACAAGGAGTGGTCATAACGTTATGCCTGATTGGTGAATGTAATAAATATAATTTTTAAATATTTAACTCCTCTAACTGCCTGTAGTGGATGTGGTAACTTATTTTTCCTTAGAAAAGCAACAAAGCGGAATATGACTGGGGTCGTTAATTCTGAGGGATAAAGAGAGTCTGGAAAATGAAAACGTAAAAATGAATTATAACTTTTTTGGGTTCTTAAAACCACACATGTTATGAGTGGAGCTTGAGGGAAAAATAAAATATGGAAAATGTAGTATAAATGGAAATTAAGAAACCTCTGTAGTAGATCTGTGAGCAGTAAGCAGTGGTCATTCTCTGGCTTTCACAGAAGTGCAGTTACAGCACATTTCTGATTTATTTCAGTGTTGAGCGTGACACACGGTGATGGTGCGCATTGAGTGGCTGTTTGTGAGCAGCCTCGTTGATGTACGTGAGGGCGTACTCATCCGCCGTGGGTTTTAGTTATGTGCCATCAGTCTGGAATAATGGGAACCTTTACAGAGATAGCCCTGGAGCAAGCTTTGATGACATCACTGCGGTCAGCAGCGTGATGAGAGTTTGTGGCTGTTTAACAAAGAGCTGAATAGAATAGCACAGTAATGAGGTGATTTATGCCGATTTCCTCTGGGTTACTGGGTTTCTTATGATAAGCTTTGTAAAAAAAAAAAAGCCCAATTTAGATCTGCTGGGAAGGACACTGAGGTCCAGCAAACTCACAGAGGTCATTCAACACAGCTGGAGAAGTCATTTTGTTAATCAGCCCTATTTGGACAGTGGTTATTAGGTTCTTTATTGATTGAGTAATGAGGATAAACAGTTAGGTGAAAAGTCGTTTAGTCATTGCTGACTTTGCTTATAGGAAAAAAGTTGACGTGGCCTTTAATTAAAAACAGAAGTGATCTATAATGCTTTGTAATGTTCATATGACCCACATACATTCTGACAGATTGTAATACACTACAGTAAATATAGGGGGCGATAATGTTTATGTGATCTACACCATAGATATAAACGCATAGATACCACATTGCTTATTGCTCTCAGTGACAGCGATACGCTTGCGCGTCCACCATGTTGGAGCAATCCAGATCTGCTTGTGAACAAATATACGTCAGTATACGGCAGTTCGAAAAGATGCAGTGGCGCTTCACAGTTCTCGGAGGAAGCCTGTGTTAGCCTTCACCCTCCTAGCGTAGGTAGTATCGTGTGATTGAGGGGGTCCTAACTAGCGGGTGGAACTGGAGACGACAAAATTGGGGAGAAAATTGGGTAAAAAAACAAAATAAATAAATAAAATAAATAAATAAACACAAGGCCCAAACCCATTTCTTATTTTTACCCCTACCTCTTGTTTTCGAGTGTCACTTTGCCCCTTGGAACTGAGTGACAAGGAGTAGTGGTGGAAATCTTTCCTACGAAATGAGACCCTCAAATAAAGAAGAACATTACTTCATTAACAGCTACTAGTGCTGCTCTGTAGACGACCCTGCCAGTCTGCAGTGATAGCAAAGGAGGGTGAAGTCCAGCAGCCTCACTGCTGGACTTTAGTTACATTTGGGGCATCTGCATTAGCCCTCATAGCAGAGTGAAGACTGTAACTAATGGAATTAACCAAAAACAACACACAGTCACGAGTGTATGTGTGTGCGGCAGTTTGAGGGGAGTTATAAGCCTGTGGGGATCGTCTCTGGTCATGCCCATTTTAGCCTTTAATGAGGCATGACCTGTGACCTGCAGCAGACAGAGTTAACTACCGATACACATCCTCCACATGCACTCACATGGGGGCTGTAATGTGTGTTTGCATTCTGGAGCTGAAGCTGAACTGTGGGAGCGACTGTTTATGCTGCCTGTTTGAGATGACCGGAATAAAGCGTGAACTGCCTTTAGCATGAGAACAACATGTTATAGCACTATTTTTTAAAAATAAATAGAAATAAAATCACAAGAAAAATAAGAAGTAATAAATGGAAATTGCTAACAATTCTGGGTTGTTCTGCCCCAAATGCTACAATGTGTGTATTATTTAATACTGATTTAATGCTGTTTGAATTTAAGAAATATGACCATTGAGAACTGAAAGTCAGGTCAGTCAGTAATGTCAAAATTAATATGTACACCGATCAGGCATAACATTTAAGACCACCTCCTTGTTTCTACGCTCATTGTCCATTTTATCAGCTCCACTTACTGTATAGGTGCACTTTGTAGTTCTACAGTTACAGACTGTAGTCCATCTGTTTCTCTGCATACTTTGTTAGCCCCCTTTTATCCTGTTCTGACCCCCATGGACCCTCACAGAGCAGGTACTATTTGGGTGGTGGATCATTCTCAGCTCTGCAGTAACACTGACGTGGTGGTGGTATGTTAGTGTGTATTGTGCTGGTCTGAGTGGATCAGATACAGCAGTGCTGCTGGAGTATTACAGAATATTAGCCCTTTAAAATGGGGAATGAGCTAAATTTTCAAATCGGTGAAACCTTATTAAACTATTCAGGCTATTTATTGTTGTTTTTTCCCCTTTTAGGTGTAACTTTATGTTTTGCTTCCGTTTCATTCTTTATGAAAAGATTTGATTTGTTAGAAATCTAGCAAAAGGTAAACTAACACAGTTTGCTCTGCTGGTGGAAATATTTACTTAATGTGGAATCCCAGTCTTCGGGCCAATACAAGTTTATCCTCTGATCTCTGTGGTGTTTTGAACTCGTACTGACCCGAGTGAGAGTTTACTCTAACTGAGAGCAGCCCTGAACGACAAAGGTGGAATAAAATGGAATATTGCTGTAGTTTCGATGCTTCTATCGTTCGCATATTTTGGAAAATCTGTTTCCTTTGGGCTCTACAGGGGTTAAATGTGAATTTTGTTGCTCTCTCACTCTCTTAGTAACTCAGACACACAAGCATAGACATACACTAAAACTGCACAATGCTTGGTAATCGTTATCACAACATTAGCATTATTATTCCTATTTTGTGTGTGTTGTGCGCCCTAAAGCACATGACTGTCAGAGATTACAAGGGTCAGAGACCAAAAAAAGCTGTTAAAAATGTAATCAATCGCTACGAATGTCAGTAAAACAGCAGAATCTTTATTCTGTTTAATTTGTAAATTTTCTATTGTCTGTGATTTAAATTACTAGTTAGAATTTAGTTAGAATATTTTTTGGTTTTATTTTAAATATTTGTAAATAGTTTGTACATAACATGCCTCTGATTTTTAGTCAGTCTGAGCAAACATTACCCTTTAAAAACACTTTTTTAACACAATTTCAAGGGGTTAAAAATTCAGATAACTGATAATATTGGTTGGTATAATTTTGTATATGTATTTTATGTAGTTTTATATTCCACTAGTCTTAGGCTACGTTCACATTACCAGGCTGAAGTGGCACAAATCCGTTATTTTGTCCTAATGTGACTCAGATCTGATGTTTTCAGAGCTGTGTGGACCCACAAATCTGATCTTTTCAAATCCGACCTGAGCCACTTTCATATGTGGTCCTAGATCAGATTTGTATCTGGCAATGCGTCCTTAATGTGACGCTCAGATCGGAATTCATGTGCATTTTTTCCGCTGTGCGTGCGCCGCCATTCAGTGTTACCATGGCAGCAGCGCCGAACAGGAGTTAAAACCTGTAAATGGTGAAAAAAGCAACACATCTCACCTTTTTCTCCTCCGTCTCGCTCTAATAATGAAGCTGAGTTAATGATCTTCTCAGCGAAGCTCGTTCTGCTCGTTAGTTTGTGCTGATGACTCACGTGATTCATTCATGTGACCTTACTGAGTAGGATGTGCTCATGCGGGTCATTTCAGGACGCCGGTTCGTCCACATCAATGACTGATTTGAATCACTTACCTAAACAAGTGTGAACCATCATGTCAGAGAGATCGGATTTGAGCAAAAAATTGGATTTGAGCAACGAGGCATGTAATGTGAACATAGCCTTAGTGAAACAGTGTCTTACTGACTGAAATGATTGTCAGGTCTCTATTCGTCATGTTTCATAACGTGAAACAACAGAAACTCAGTCTTAAATAATGTAAATATCGTAGCACTGGGGGCGGAGCCAACAATTTTGCATATTTGCTTTCTATTAATTACCTTAACTGTTCTTTTCATCTACTCTCTTCATTTGTTTGTTGTATTAACATGTTACACTCGTGCTAAAGGTGAGGTTTGGATGCGTTTGATGTGTTTATTTTGACGAAGATTGTCTTTTGACTTTGAATCCTGGTGACAAAAAATGTTGATAATTATCTGCATAATTATCTGTGATATTTTTGCTGGTGCCAGTAAAACCGTAGGGCATCAGTACCGACTGATATGATCAGCCAGCTAATATATCGCTCCCTTTCCTTCCCTCACTCACAGGTTTTGTAGTCTGTGCCGTCTAAGCGGTGTCTAGTCTGTCCATGCTCTGATTGGTGTGGATTGTAAACGGTCATCCGAGCGGGAGCGACTGCTCTCCAAACCATGACCACCAGTGTCTCAAAGGGGACGAGGGCAGGAAATGAGACTGTGAATGAAATGTGTCTCATTTAGGTCATACAGTGCTGCTGCTTATTCCCGTATCATGGAGAGCGAGTGCAGTGTGGTACTGTGCTTCTGTGTTTCTGTAAAGTAAACCTAACGGCCACACAGAGAGACGTTACCCTACAGGGGGCTCAGAGCGATAGTTCAGCCACAAATCAACTTTACATGATTTTCCACTCACTACAGATGAGTCTTCCAAGACATGTTTGAGGTCCATCTCCTGTTAAAGCGGGATAGGATTGTAAAATGGAGGGAACGCAGCGATCCACACTGATGTTTGTGCGGTGTTGATGCCTGTTGATGTAATAGCTTTTCCTCTGGTTTTATATTAAGCTTATTTCATTTAATTGTCTTTAGTTATCTAGTAATTATCTAGTAATTATCTAGTAGTTATTTATTTACGATGATGGTTAATGCTTTGTTTCTGGATAAGTTATAGCATTCCTTAATCCGTCTAGATATTCATAATAGATTAACGTCAGCACCTTCTTACACAAACCTGAGGTCAGATTCTCATTTGCCAGCTTCTTGTTCGAAATTTCCACCTTAAATGGTGCATCAGCCAGCTTCTTGTTTGAATTTTCCAGTTCCACCTTAAATGGTGCAGCTTCAGGCACCAGAAAGTGACTGCTGCACCGTTTAGGGTGGAACGGGGAAACTCGAAGAAGCAGCTGGCTGATAGGAAGCTAAATTCAGCTTCATCCTTTCTTGCTGTGTTTTGGGGGGTTTATTTTATTTTTATGTGTATTAAGATTAGAAGTGATTCACACATTGATGGATTTGCTGATGTGTGTGAGATTATGTTTCTACCGGAGCGCTAAACTCGATTTTAACGTCAGGTGCAGACTAAATACTTGCCTGCTGGTCGGGACAGCTAATTAACATGATCAGTTATTAAAGAAATAAAAGCTATCGAGAGTCAGTGCAACCCAGATTAATCAATGTCTGAGGATTATAACAAAACAAGTTTGAAAATTGGTTGAGTAATAAGGAAGTTGCCAAACTGTCGTCACCACTGAGCAGCTTTTCATTCGGCAGCTGTGACAGAAGAACAGCTGAACAACCTGGAATCAGCCAGAAATGAACCCAATACCATTCGCCAAACTAAATGGGCTGTAAGATGCTTTACAGACTGGCTGGAACAAAACAACATTAATATTGATCCAGCAAAAAATGACAAAACTGAGCTAAACTTGATATTGCGTCAGTTTTAAGGAGAGGCTTACAGCAGACAGTGCAGCGAGTGGGCGGAGCTCGTTACTCTGGCGTAGCAACAAGCTGCTTGTTAAGGAACTATAATCTGGCGGAAGAAACCGCTAACATTAAAACATATTAAACGCCGCGTTCGCGGCCCAGTTTATTAATTTATTACTTTATTTATTTAACTGTTGCTGACGCTCGAGGTCGCGTGTTATCGCGAATAACACACTCCCTCTCTTGTTTTATTGCTTAAGTAACAAGCAGCTGATTGGATAGGTCCACTGTGACATCATCTTATTTTATTTATTTTTGTAAGATCACTTTACTTACTGTGTTTCAGCCTTTTCTTCATGTACCGCGACTTTCTTGTAATGGGAAAATATTAAGTATCATGATATTATATTTTTACTGTATCGCCCGCCCTTACTTTCGAGTGCTGCGTTTATTTAAATAAATGAGTACTACGTTCCGAGAGAGTCAGATGCAGGGTGTAACTGAATGTTTTGTTCTGTCCATCGGTTCAGTTCAGTGTCATTCTTTGCTTAATAGTGATTCCCTCGGGCTGAGCTCCTCCGAAATAAAGAGCTTTTGATATCCAGTCTGAGGGAGTGGAGCTTGTGCTTGTCACATGGAGAGAAAGAGAGCAAGAGAGAAGAAGAGAAAACTGAACAGAGGCATTTAGGATGTGACCTGACAGATTAATTCAGGACCAAATGGCAAAAATATAACATCAGATGATTTTCCATGTTTAGTTTTTCTGAGGTTTGTTGGAACAGAAACACACCAGCAAAACAGCAGTGCTGCATTAACAGTGTTGTGTGAAAAACCAGTAGCAAACTGTGACTATTAGAGACGATTCGAACCATAAATGTGCAAAAACCCACCTCTGTGATCGTGCTGATTTCTGCTGGCACCTCTATTAGCTTTTGAATATTGTGTTAGCGCTGAGCTATTCTTGTATACATGAACGTTTTTTGGCCATTATAGATTAAACACGGACGTTTGAAGCCTGTAAAAGACGTTAACATAGTTATTGTCCAAAAAAATCTCCGTTTTTGTGTGATAATTTGTGATTTCATGATAAGTGGACCAATAGAAAAACTTCGAAATAATGTGGACAGAAAGTCTTTACATTAATTTGCATTGAAAATTAAGGATGTTTTGCCGCCTTCTGTAGAGTTGCTATGCTAGAAATGCTTGTTTTTCTTCAGACAGCGACAACATATTCATGTAACAATATATCTTTTTTAATCTATTTGTTTCCAATCACCCCGTAAAAGGCCTATATCATGGAAAGCCAAAATTTAAAGTAAAACATTATTAACCGTTGGTTCCAGAACACACTGTTCACTCTCTGGTTCATACAGTCTATATATGGAACCTAAGCTGCAAATAGAGTCTGTTTGAATTTAATTCAGGTGTTGCTTGCTGTGTGAAAAGCCTTTAAATCTGACTTCTTTATGATCCATACAGTTGTTTAGTGTTCTATACTGATTACATCCATCATGTAGTCAGAAAAGTGTACCTTGACCTCCCCTCCTGGAGAGACTCTCCTCACCCTCTCCACTGTTTTCTCTAATTTGAGAGCTTATTGGCGTTCGCTTCCAAATTTCACCCACGAAAACAGCACATTTCCATCAGGGAGGCACTCAGAGAGAGACTCTATGGAGCTGCAGTGTTAGCTTTGGCTAAAAGCCATTAGCCTGCTCTTCCTTTCGCCTCCCGTCTGCAGATGTGCAGCAGCTGGAATGACTGAGCAGCTTCGTTAAAGGCCCAGTCACACTAGCTATCGTCAGCAGATTTTCACAAAAGAGATTGTATTCAGTTCAGTGGAATTTGCCACGTTATACGGTTTTGTGTCACCGAATAAATTTTGCATGCGAAACTTTGAACACTGACACACATAGTTTTGTGTTTTTATTGTTTATGGTAGGCGGGTTAGCCAGAGAGTTCTCATAAAAGGAGAGTCGCCATGTTAAAACATTTAGGGGAATGTGCTCATGTGGTTTTGGCAAACGGGGGGATTTATTCCCCCTTTATGCAGACAACAGAAACCCTGTTTACACCAGTGGGAGTTTCTGCCCAATTCACCAAATGTAAGCAATTATTTTTCTCCTCCAGTGATTACAGAGAGCCTTGATTGACTGGATGTTGTGACTGTTTTAGCTAAAACAAGCATTTTCCTATCAGCTGATTTTAGGAAAATTTTAGGACCTGGCTGCAGAGGCTGTTGTTGCCACGGGAGACGGGAAGGCGTGTACCAGATGGCCCCATTTACGCAGACAGGAACCTTGACACCTTTCACCTCACTGAGTTAAATAGGCATCTTCCACATCTTGGTTTACCTTATATGCAGTCTTTGCTGCTGGCTTAACTTCTTGGCTAAATGTAGCTGAACATGTCAACTCAGGCCTTTTTACTACATCTCTGTGGAGCACTATATTTGAGGATGCACTTACTGAATTACTTGTGTGTTTTTACCTTGCATGGTAGGCGGGTTTGCCAGCTTGCTAAATGCTGAGTTAGCTTCTTGGTTAGATGCAGCTGCACACACCAGCTGTTAAACACTACATTTGCTACAGATTAGTGTGCAACGTATCCCTTTTCGAGTATATAATTGTCTGATATAATGTTTTCTTTTGTGTTGTTACTGTTTAGAGTTTAGTGAGTAACCTAGATTGCTGACCGCAGGACGAAAACGTGGCTCATGTGAAAGCATTCAGGCCCCTCCGAACCCAAAATCTGCTTAATCAGCCATGTTTTGTGGCACTAGAACTACGAGGCTGATGTAGCCAACAAGTTATGAAAGCTTATAGTCCATTTTAACTATGTGACATACTTCAGTCTATAAAATAACAATATAATAATATGTCAGAAACCACAGAAGCAAGTCTGTTAGAGATTACTTAACAGCTACATTACTAGGGCATGCAGTTAGCACCATGCTAATTGGTGGGGTATAATCTATCATTACTTGTTAGCTACATTAGCCTTGTAACAGTGACCTCGTTGGCTGTTTGACTTTCAGGGTGGGAGGGTAGACTGGGGGAATTTGCCAAACTCACTTGAAGACTGTGTACTAATGCAGGAAAAGCTTCTGCAGATCTGCCAAGAGTTACTCAGTGGAGTTTGAGATGGGTGTAAAATTCAGTGTGGAGTAAAAAGGGGGAAGCAGTGAGGAACAGATTGTACATGTGAAAGGAAGTCATAAATACAGGATGCCAGTCTTTGTTACTATTGTTTATAGTTGAGCACTTTATTGGCCTGTGTGGACAAGAGGGGTGAGTGCATTTCTTTAGAGCCCTTTAGCTGTTCGCCCAACCTCCCAACTGCCCCCCCCCCACTACTCTGACTGTGCAGTTACTCTGAGCTCCAGTAGGGGTCACTGTTTGACAGTTATATGCCTGTTTCCTTCTCTCTGTGCAGCAGTTAAGAACAGAGGGAGATCACAAAAAATCTTTTTTTATTCTAATATAATAAATGGATCACTATTTTGACACAAACTGTGTTGTTAGGACACGTCTTTGCATTAATAATCACACACAAAAAGTCACGTCTTCTTTGGGCTGATTTGTCAAGATTTCTGCATAATTCAAATATTGAGACATTAAACAAAAAGTTGTTTGGTGTGAAATGGTTCATTGTAAACAAAATGGTGGTGATAGGAACCAGACGTCCACAGTACAAATATAACCATTTTATTTACTGTCCAAAAATCAATGAACCCTACACGCATCCTCTGAAAGTTTGATGTAATGTTGAAGATTAAAAATAGTGATATATCTGGATGTTTTCTTGTTTTCTTTGGGGACTATTTTGTCTGTCAACGCTCTCCATGTACCTCTCCACCATGAATGGATTTTAAAAATAGACTTTGGCCCAAAAGCTTATCTCACACTGTCATAAAAGATTATTTAAGGCATCAGGCAGCATATTCATAACCATTTAAAGTGCAATTTTTCGTAAGCAAATTTGAATGTTGTTTGTTAAAAGCCAGTTATCCCATGTGACCAAAAACAAAGACTGTTCTTTTAGTGATGAATGAAGTGACTAAAAACTCTTTAAAACATTTTAGCCGTCCAGATTTGTGCTCAGAGAACATATAAACCAAGGGACATTACAGATAAGACCATTAATGGGTTAAAGCATTCACTGTAAAGTGGAAAGCAAAACATATAGCACATAAAACATGTGTGTTTATACTTTAGGGCTTGGGAAGCTGAGGGAGTGTGGGATGGTGGTCTACATTTTATTGACAGTTTTATTCTTATAAGCATGTAATGCAGGAGCATCCTCGTTTCCCAGAGGTCCAGATTTGGAATGTGGGCGAGCCCGGCTCAGTTCATACTCACAATATATTTCCCGACTAAACCGAAAGTGTTGGAATACTGGTAGTATAGAAGGCCAGAAACGTGTCCCACAGTATGTGTGTTGTTACACTACTACAGCAGTTATAACACCCAGTACATCAGAGTACATTCAGCTCAGATCACTGGAGTTCAGGAAATCATTTCCAACTGACCGTCTCAGATTTGCCTGATACTTTAAGGAAATAATGTTATTTGGCACAGAAGATGGTGTGCAAAATTGTAGGCGTGTCTCTTCATTAGTTTCTCAGGTGCTGTCCCATTTTGTAAGATACTTTAAATGCAGCAGATAAATGCGGCTTTTGTTTCTGAGGGATTGAAGGACTTAATTGGTGCTATTCTTAAAGACCTTCAGTCTCCCATAGGATGCACCAAAATTATGGCCACCGAAAATAGTTTGAAAAGCAGCAAATCAACTTTGAAAACGACGGCCGCATGGAACCATTTCAGAGCTTATATAAGGGTGTGACATTCTTTGCGAGGACTGAGGACACTGGCAGCAGGTGTGGAGACTGAGAGCTCCGTTTATTCGTGCAAAACACAAAATCAATCGGCTTTTCAGCCCACATACAACATAAAAGAGCACGCTCGCTGGGACTTCTCAGGCTTTTCTGCTCAGGTTGTTTTCTGCTAGCTCAGCTCAGCTCAGCTCTCGCGTCTCCACTGGTCTCCTTCTCTCTGGGCTCTGCCACCTACTGGGAAAAGACATGGCTGTAAGTAGGCTGGCAGAAACGAGGCACAGGTGCACATTATCAGCTACTCAGCCCGCTGGTTCTCCGTCCTGCATGTGACGCTCGGCCACGCCTCCTCCTCCTAAGGGTCATTAGCCAAGCGATTTGTAATCATTTCGTGCTGCATATCAAGGGGTATAACACCCAATAACTTCTCCAATACAGCTTTGATACCACTTTGAAGCAAAACATGACATCCCACTCGCTGACGCCATCCGTAGCCTAGAGTTTTTGAAATGACGAAAAAAATTATCTTGGCTGATTAGCTGTTCTCTGTTGTCGAGGACGCTGGACTTTGATGCGCATATTGCAGCCTACATACTGTAGTAATTTTAGTAAGTTTATTTTATCTGAACTATTTTTATTTATTGTCGCCTGTTTGTTTTTTTTTAGTTTTTGGCCAAGGATGTCCTGCGTTCGAATGTGTGTGACTGAGCACTGGATAGGAGCCTTTGGATGTCAGTGCTAGTAAGCTTACTTCTGCCACAGCTATAGCCTTCACTTCAGAGTTTGTTTATTTATTTATTTATTTATTTATTTGCATTGTGGTACTCTATGGTACAGTTACAAAACCGTGATCATGCGTTTTGTCGTTATTTTCACCACCGAGTGAACCATACTGTTTGAGTACCGGTGCTGAATATGGTTACCTTCCCTCCTAGAGTGCCAGGCGTACCAAGCTAAATGTATGGATGGAGGTTGTAATGGTGCTGATGGGAATAGTTCTGGTTTTAGATTTGTAACCGTATCACTCAAAAAATTGTCAGTAATTATTGATGCTAGATGAACTTTTCATAGATTATTCCTTGGTTGTGCTAAAATACAAAAGCTGAAGACAAACAGATGCAGATTTGCCAATTTACGACTTGCTGAGAATCTGGGAAAAATGCGTTCTACCTCTACGCTGAAGTATCTCTACAGTGTCCCCGCACTGCAGCTCTCAGAATGCAGCCTGTGCTGCATATGTGAATTTTCAGATGGCCTGTTTAGTGACGTGTGAAATTGTATCTTGAAGCGTTTATGTGGGTGGGTTTCTTGCGTTAATCTGCCATCCCCCCCAGCTTTGATATGATAATGTTGAGAGTGGTTTATTTATCTGTAGCTAACTCCTCCTCACTTCACATAAAGTTTTGGGAGATGGACAATAGCGTGTGTGTTTACATGCTCCAATACATGCATATTTTGTTTTTTTTTCTCCATTTCTCTGTGGTCAGCACTTCTAAATGCGTCCTATTGATTCAAGGTCCACTTTCTGCTCTCCTCCCAGTGAGTGGGCCGAGGCTGAGGTCACAGGAGTGAGTGAGTCAGTGGATTTTGGCTTGGGCTGATGGGTAGGGCTGTCTCATTTTCTTTTCTTCTCTTCTCAGCTCGTTTTTAAAGTGGTAGCAAAAAATCAGATCAACCCAGTTTACCTCAAGTGTAGCAGCCAAGTTATGTTTAGTGTCTGAAGTTTTTTTTAGCTTTAACATTGAAGCTCAGAGGCTAATGTGGCTAATAAATAACAGAAGCATACACCCCACCAGCTAGCATGATGACATCGCACACCTGAATCATTGATTGCTTCACACCGTGTTGAGTTCAAATTGGCTTGCTCCTGGAGTTTGTGACACTGTATGAGGTATCGACCCCGTTTACACCTGATCACTTAGGCTGCGTTTCACACAGCAGGTAAAAGTGGCCCAAATCTGATTTTCCCAGCAAATCTGTTTTTTTCTTCTTTTTTTTGGCTGTTCACATTATCAGTCTTTTAAATGTGATCTGTAGGCAACACTAGTCTGAACAGATCAGCTCCTAAACTCACCCGCATGCACAAAAGAACACGTTGCTTCACGTGGCTCATCCAGAGGTAAACAATCATGACTACCAACGAACCCCAGTCGCTCCCGGAGGGATCAGCTTCATCTCCACCAGCATCACAGGAGCCATCATGAAGTTCCAGTGGTTGACAGCTGGGCTCATCACCCTGAATGTGTTCAAGCTCGCAGTAAAAAGTGCACTTTATTCGACCACGGCCACTTCTTGGGTTCATGTCCGCGGATTCTTTAACCTTTTGAACTTTTCCCTGATGCTGCAGCCTCGTTCTCCTGCAGCTGCGTTCGGCTGTTTTGTTCAAAATCTCTTCGAACATCAAGTTGTTGCGATAAGTGCCTTCTAGTTTTTTGGTACAGAAACATCAGCCTAAATGTTTATGAGGTCTTAGCAGCCTGAAATTATGATGAACGTAGAGTCGGATTGATATAAATCTCACACGAATTCCGATCTGGCTGTTCAGACTGAGTCGCATTGTCGCAGATCAGATACGGATCGGATTTCAGTACCACGTGTGAAAGTGTCTCAAAGCGGAATTGAAATGTCGATCATGAGGGTTTTCCTGTTCACACTGACGAACAGAAACACATCTGTGTCACATATAAAGAAAAAAATCGGATTTGGGTCCAATTTTTAGTTTCTGTACAACAAACAGATTTGCATATTAAGTCCCACACAGTAATCAAATTTGTCTGACTAATCAGAGACGAATCTGACTGCCAAGTGTAAATGCATGTGGCTAAAATGTTATCAGGATACAATCCAGATACTAGTTACATGAAGTGACCAGGTGTAAACAGGGTCACTATGTGTAAACATGGACAAAAGTACAGACAAGATGGCTAATGCTGGTATTTTTAGCTATGTGACTGACCTTTATCCATTTTTCTAGCAACAATTTGCAAACGTTTTGATTTTTTTTGCCAATCAATCACTTTAGTGTCCTCATTTTTCTTCTATCAAGGGCTGTTACTTGTGTTTTGTACAGCCCAGCTGTTTCTCTTGTGGTTGAAACTGTCTGAGATGTAGGAGATTTCAATCTGAATTATCCTCCAGCTTGCGCTGCTGTGCCTCCTAATCAGCCTCTCTGCGGCAGGGTGAACAAAGGCGGCCCTGTATTCGGTGAGGAAGAGCGTAGCGTCCTCTCTGAGGCTCACAGCCGTCCAGCCTGACAAACCGGCCTTTCACTCCGCTTCCTCCTCTCCGCCCGGCCGCCGTGTCGTCACGGTGACTCTGCAGGAAGTGACCACAGCTGACCGCTGCAGCTGACACTGCTCATACTTCGCAGTCTGTAGAGGAGGGAGGAAATATTGATAGAGCTTAATATGATCATTTTAGGTCCGAATAAACATCACAAAAAGGTGAAATATATCTGCAACAGCAGGGACAGCTGTGATTGGTAGATGAGTTCATGTCTCCTGAGAACGTTTGCAAAACCTACAGACAATCTGGTTAGTGGGAAAATGTCTACTTGTGCTGCTGTTTGTAATAGCAGCACATTTTTTCCACAAAAAAGAAACCCACCATGATTCAAACCAACCATCATTCCACTGAACACTGGTCGCTACATAATGACTCACTACAGCTAAGATTTACTGTGTTTCCGCTTTAGCACATTCACAAGCAAAGTGGACATATTAAAGAACGTTTATAAGATGTTTGATAAGCGGCCTGTTTGGCCAGATTCTGAAGAAGAGTGTGACTGCAGGACTGCATCGCATTCCAAATCTGCCATTGTCCCAAAACTCGTTTTTCAGTTGGCACCTGCGATGGCAAAAAACTGAACAAACTGGAACCATAAATAAACAGAATAGGCCCTTTTCACACTTCAATGCCATTAAAAGCCTGTCGGTCATTTCAAAACATGGAAGTAAGGTGCTTCACTAGTTGTCTACGCCAACCGCCAGATCTGCTACGCCAGCTAAGAGACGCCTGCGCTGACTAGCATCACATTGAGTGATGGGGGGAGAAGGCGGGGGGGGGGCATCCTACCCACCCAGAGAGCGAGGCCAATTGTGCTCTCTTGGACTCCAAGCCACGGATGGCTGTAGCATCACCAGTGACTTGCAGTCTTCTGATGATAGAGCCAACGCTTAGATGGTTGCGCCACTCAGGAGCCCCTGAAGCCCCTGAAGCCCCTGAAGCCCCTGAAGCCCTGCCGCCTGTCTGCCGTTTAAGGTGGAAAGGAAGTTTGAATGAGAAGCCAACTTCATTCTCCTCTTTATCCTGGCTGTTAGCGTCTGTTCCAAGCTGTGTGGATGCTCTTTAATTAACAGATTCTCAAATCTTGGGCTTCTGAAAGTTATTCCTTAGGGAATGACAGGGTACAGCATCACCTCTGAGCATGAATCGACCCAAAGGAGTCTTACAGACCACGCTCTTGGCAAAGTGACGGCAGCAGACGTGCACACCAGCATTTCCTCTAAAATTCGGACCCTCTTCCCTTCGGATAGACTGGATCCATTTTGATCTTAACATGTGCTTGGTCACAAATCTATAAAATCCCAGGTATGGCTGTTTTTGTTTGGAGTTACGACACTGAGGGACACAGCAAAACGCTTTAAAGCTGGACAGCGGCATTTATTTAGATCGACTGCAAACGGAAATACCTGCTAATAGAAACTGACGGAAGTGAGACCCCGGAAATGTCAAAGGGGCCTGTACGGTGGACTATAGTTCAGCAAACACAATGGGCTGGAAAATGCTTTACAAACTGACTGGAACAAAACCTAAGCTGAACCTGATATTGCAACAGTTTTATGGTTCTAACTGTAGTGCAAAAGATTAATACTTTTTATTGAATCAAGCATTTAGTGCAATATTTGGGGCTTCTTTTCTTTGCTTTTTCTTTACTTCGACAAACTGTTGTATAAAAGCAATCAAACACTAAAAGTTGTGTGTTATTCATCTGAGACCTAAACATTGATCCAGGCCTTCTTTTTGAACCTGTGTGCTAATATGTAAATGTGTAAAGATGTATGACCTGGTCTGAAAATTAAAATTCTTACAGTTAAAAAAAAAAATCTTACATAGTGCTTCTTTAAGCATACAGAGCATTCAGATGGTCATTCTGCCAGCCTGGCGAGCTTCGCCTGTTCGGCTTACAGGATGCCAGGGCTGGCGGCTTGGACTCTGCAGTGTGACTAAAGATGTGAATCTGCAGGAGGTGTGTGTGTGTGTGTGGGTGGGGGGGTGTATGTTGTGGAGCAGCTCTATCCCTGCTAGCATTGGCCAAGCTGTTGATCCGACAAATTAGTGTTGGCTCGCAAGATGGGGGTCATTCCACAGTCATCGTCATGGACACAAGGGGGTTGGATAGTTTTTGATTTTTAATGTTTTGCTTTTTGATATTTGATAAGCTGTGAGAGGACCACAGCGGAGCAGCTAGATGTCTAACACAGCTGGAGGCCTGCTGAGACACGTCAGCTTTTAGGCCCCGAGAGAGGCATCATTCAGTTTGCACAAATGAGAGACTGTTACTCTGTTACCAAACAACCAGTGATGTGGGAAAGTCCCATCAGAACTGCTCTGCTGTGGATACACCTGTGAAAATTCATAATCACTCAAATTACATTTCTTCGCTGTTGGATACAAACAGCGCATTTTAACAGTTTACCCGATTTTCCACTTTCCCCAGATGTAGCCGATCAGCCAAGGCATGTTTGGAGTGCAGCTCCTTCAGTTTTAAGTTGGAGCCACGAGGTTAACAGTGCTCAAAAACACTAGAACTCAATAGTCACCCTAAAAAGCCCACATCTTTGTGTTAAAATACATCCCCAAAACATATTTCAACTTGCTAACATCGTGTCCAGGTCTTCATTAAGGTTTTGCCATGTAGTTTAAAACAGGGGTTCTCAGCCTTTTCCACCCCAAGGCCCACCTGTTTTTATCTACAAAGCATAGCGGCCCACTGGAAAACTAAAATCAACTTTTTATGTACAATTTTCTCTTTCATTCTTAAGTGCTTACACTGAAAACGAGAAGAGATTCAGGGACTGAAAAAGATCAGATCATCCATTTCACATAGCTTAAAAAAAAATAAATAAAAATTAAACTTGTGTCTCCATTTTTGCTGTTTTTCAGTTTTTTGACCTATTTTGAAAATGCCTGTTAGCCTTTACATTGTGTGTAAATTTAATGATAAATGAACCAAAAGAAACGTCCCAGAATCACTTCGAAAAAAGTCTGGTTCCATTGACTTCCATTAAAAGTAAAGTATGTTTTATCCTTCTCCTGTAAAGTTACCATATTGGAGAACGTTTTGTTCGGACAACAGCGATATGTTCACAGAGATGTGAAAAGGGGGAATAGCAAAAAGAAATGTGAGGTAGATGTGGGCTGTGATTTGGAGCCACAGTACATCATGCTTTCACTGCCTTTCCCACAGCCTTTGGTCTTGAAATGAATAGCCAAACCACAGTCCACTCGCCGGACTTTTGGATTAGCGTCGTCACAATCAACAATAATAAATCTTACTTGATATCGGCATCTTTGTCATTGGTTTATCGATTTGAGTTTGACCCCTCGGGTCGCCGATGTTCGGCCAAGAATACGTTCCGATTCCTTTGTTTCATCAAAGACTGTGTTCCTCCAGCAGGGAACTGAACCAGCGTTCACTTTGAAGCAGACCGAGACCAGCGTTTTTTTTGCCGGACCACAGTTCAGCTGGCTCTTTCAGGCCTAAGTATGGGTGGGGTGTCCACAGATATCAGAACAGAGCAAACTAAAGAACGAAGAACTAAAGAAGTCTGATAGGTCCACACCAAACAAGGTGTGAAAGCACCTTGAGGAACTTGTCCATCTCTGGCTTATTTAGCTGACCACCGCAGTGTTTTATTTGCATATATGTCGGTTACAATTTAAAAACGTTTGATTCCTTGTTTCTTAATTGTTAAGTTAATCTTTTTTCTGCTTATGTTTTTATGACTTATAATGACGTTATAATGACCAGCCCACTATGAGCTACTGCCTCCTCAGAGTTCGAGTCCACGAACCACTACAGGGTGCTTCACGGCCCACCGGTGGTCCGTGACCCACAGGTTGAGAAGCCCTGGTTTAGAACACAGTATGACTCTCTGTGAGCTACAAAAATGAATGAGCTTTACTCCCACGGGCAGCCAATACAGACAATGCCAGGGGTGGTATTCGTGAAGCATGGCTGATCGAGCTCAATGTTGTTGATGGTCATTGACACACATACTGTTTCTAATTCAGCGCTCCTGCTCTTTAAGTGGTTTGTAAATACTGACACTGTTGTTTTAAAGTCACTGCCTGAAGTTTTGTCTCCGCAACCTTGATAAAGACCTGGATGAAGTTTGAACGGGATGAGAGAAGTTTTGAGGATGTATTGAAGCGATTTAAGTTATTTGGGTGACTATTGAGTTACATTGTTTGTTAACAGTGACAGCAGCGATAAGATAATGAGGGCAACGAGTACCTTTAAATGCATAACTATTGCTGATTAGTCCTGACAGCTGTGAAAATAAATCATGAAAACTGCACAGTTCTGTGTTCGTTCGTTTTTAAACACTGTTTTGTAGGTAAACTTTATTTATTATTTTTTTTATTTATTCATTCCTAAACAAGCCATGTTGTCACTTCACTACTCGGACCATAAATAGTAAATAAAACTATTTCTGACCTGATATCTCGCCCTGTAGTCTCTGTTCTGATGAGCTGCCTTCTGTCGTTTACATAAATACATGTGATTGGAAAAAAAACCTGCGCTGGTTCATGTTCATGTATGTTGTCAAAATATGATCCACTAAAAACACTCACTGGGTCTGTGAGCTGGCTTCTCAGCATACCTGAATCAGCAGTGACAGTAATGGTTGCGTAACTCCAGGCTACTTATGCTGGAACTGCTCTTTTTTTGTCCGAAGAAATTTATGTAAGTATTTGAAATTTTGTTCGAGGCTTTTCGTGTTAGTTTCTGTTTGGTGTGTCTTTTGTTTGTGGGCTCAGATTGTCGGAGATCAGATTTCTGCACTGTTCTCTCAAACATCCAACACGATCCTCAGTGATTTTTAGTGTGCGTACTTGATAGTGCGGGTGCTGGTGTGTTTTGTGTTATTTATGTTCTGTTACAGAGGGGCTTTGTTTAACTGTGAAACCTAAGAAGACCACTTTACACACACACACACACACACACACACACACACACACACACACACACACACACACACACACTCTTATGTAAGCAGTACAGTCAGGTCGACTGTAAAACTGAGCACATGAGAGATGGTTTGCATTAAACTCGAGGAGGAGTAAAGGAGTAAATCAGTCTCTATCTCTCTCTCTCTCTCTCTCTCTCTCTCTCTCTCTCCCCCTCTCCCCCTCTCTCTCTCGCCCCCCTTTCTCCCTGTCTCTTTCTCCTCTCTCATTCTGTCCTCTCCTCTCTCTCTCCTTTCTCTCTCCCCCCAGCCCCCCTTTGTCCCTCTCTCCATCTCTCCGTCTCTACCCCCTCTCTCTCTCTCTGCCCCATGTGTCCGTCTCTCTCTCTCTCTCTCTCTCTCTCTCCCTCTCTCTCTCTCTGTCTTGTCCTGTCCTCTCCTTTCTCTCTCTCCCACACGTGCTCCCCCTCCCTCACTAATTTCTTGTTCACTCTCTCACTCCTCTTTGTCGTTCTGTTCCTCGCTCTTTTCTTCTTTTCCTCTCTCTCTTTCTCCTGTGTCCCTTTCTCTTCACTTCTGTCCGTGGTTCTTTTTCTGTCTCCATCTTTCTGTTCCTCACTCTTGTTTCTCTCCCTCCTTGTCCTCTCCCTCTCTTTCTCTGTTCCGCACTTTTTTCTTTTTCTCTCTCATTTCCTTTCATTTCTTTCTCTCTGATGGCTGCATATGTGTTCTGTTCTTTTTTACCTTTTGTTCCTCCATTAACTTTATGGAAATCAGGGAGAAATTAAGTCATTTATTCATTCTCACCTCTAACAGTTGGTTTCTGTTGTCTTTGTAGGATTAAAGTTAACTTAAGTGGTCTTTGTTTAAGTAATCTTTAGGGAAAGGTCTTCAGTGAGTGTGTGTTTTTTTACTGTGTGCTTCTCGTTCCTTCTCTAACGTCCTGAGGGACACACAGCTGGAAAAGCTTCAACAGCTGTAAACTGACGGAAACGAGCAGCAGTGGGGTGTTGTGTGGGGGTGGGGGTTTAAAGCGCGTCCAGTTTAGTGGATTCCTGAGTCATCCGAAGCGCACGCTCCAGCGTTTACCTCGTTTGCCGCTGCTCTTAAACCTGGTGTTCAGAAGGACTTCAGAAGATCAGCAGGACCTGGAGGTGAAGATGCAGAGCAGGGGGCTGTTAAAGCAGTAGTGCAGTAATGGGACTAACCTGCATTCGGCTGCAGGGACGTTTTTCACAGCTCCGAAGTTCAGTCTTAGAAGTTGGTTGCATTTTCCAAGTTCTCCCAAACACCTTTAACAGTGAGTGCGTTTACATGCACTTAATAATCCGATAACTGCAGAAAATCAGATGTTGTCAGTAAGCTGATCAGACACGTTTAAATGCTCTTGAGTAATCAGATAATTTACATCGTCTAGAAGATCAACAACATTTAAATCCTTTATTTCGCGTTTGGTTTCAGCGCCGCTCCAACAGTGTTCTGCTGCGTCTCGCGACATCCACCGTCTGATCTCGCGCATGCGCAGACTGAGAAATCTGATAGAAATCGGAGTATGAGTATACCTGCACTGAGAAATCTGATTACTGAGCTAAAATCCAGCTCTCTTTATCGGATTTCTTAATTGGGTTTCTAGATCTGTGTATGGTGTTTACATGACCATTTGAATAATCAGGTAGCTGCAGAAATCTGATTATGATCGGATTATTGAGTGCATGTATACGCACTCAGTGTGTGTGTTTAAGTGTACAATTGCAATAATCCGACCATAATCTGATTTCTGCATATCTCAGTAATCAGATTCCTCAGTGCATGTAAACTCTTACTCGGATTTCCTTAGGATTTCTCCGTCTGCGCATGCGAGAAAAAGACGGCTGTACCAGAAATAAACAAGCAGCGCCACTGAATACAGTCTTGATTAAATAAAGGATTTGAATATTCTTCATCGTCTATCATCATCATCATCATCATCATCTGATTACTCAAGTGCATGTAACCGTGTTGATCGGGATTACTGACAAAATCTGATTTTCTGCAGTTATCGGATTATTAAGTTCATGTAAACACACTCAGTGTTGAGGTCTGGACTGTGGGGTGGTCGACTGTCCTGAGAACACAAGCAGCCTTTTTTTCTTCTTTTATAATATATTTTCTTTTCTCAGTGAGGCTTTTTGACGGCTACGCATCCTTTCACACTCATAGCAGCGCTCTCTCTCTCTCTCTCTCTCTCTCTCTCTCTCCTCTCTCTCTCTCTCTCTCTCTCTCTCAGTCTCTCTCTGTCCCTCTCTCTCTCACGCTCTCTCTCTCTCTCTCTTTTTCTCTTTCTCACTTTCTCTCACCCTCACTCACTCTCTCTCCCTTCTTCTCTCCTCTTTTTCCTACTTTCCCACCTTTCCCTCTTTTCTCTCCTTCTTTCTTTCCCTTTGATTTCTCTCTCCCCTCATTCTGTATTTCTTTCTTTTACTCTCTCTCTCTCTCTCTCTTTCTCTCTCTCTCTCGCTCTCTCGCTCTTCCACTCTCTCATTCTCTCCCTACATCCCTCCATTCTCTCATTTTCTCTCTCTTTCCCTCTCCCTCCTTCTCTCCTCCTTTTCTATTTCTCACTTTTCCTCTTTTGTCTATCTCTATCTGTCCCTCTTTTTTCTTTCCCTCCCATTATCTTTCTCTCCCCTCATTCTGTTTTTCTCTCTCTTTTGTCTCTCTCTTTTGCTCTCTCTCTCCCTCCTTCCATTCTCACTTTTTCTTTCTCACTCTCTTCCTCCCCTGCCTTTTCTCCTTTTTCCTACTTTCCCACCTTTTCCTCTTTTTCTATCTCTATCCCTCTCTTTTTTCTGTCTCTCTCGTTTTCCCTCTCTCCGCTCATTCTTTTTTCTCTTTCTCTCTCTCTCTCTCTCTATATATCTGTCTCTCTCTCTCGCTCTCTCTCCTTCCCTCTGTTCTCTTTTTCTTTCTCAGTCCTTCCCTCTCCTTTCTTCTCTCCTTTTTCCTACTTTCCTACTCTTTCCTCTTTTTTTCTCTCAATCTCTGTTTGTTTCTCTCGTTTCCTCTCTCTCCCCTCATTCTGTTTTTCTCTTTTACTTTCTCTCTCCCTCTCCCTCCTTCTGTCCTCTTTTTCTTTCTTGCTCCCTTTTCCTCTTTTTCTGTCTGTCTCTCCCTCTTTTTTCTTTCCTTATCGTCTTCTCTCTTTCCACTCATTCTGTTCTTCTCTTTTTTATTTTGCTTTCTCTCCTTCACTTTTTACCTCTTCTCACTCTTTTTCCTCTGTCTCTCTTTATTTCCCTCTTCCTCTCTCCATGTATCCGTCTCTCTCTCTTGCTCCACTGTAGTGTATCTGTAGTGGGCGTGCCCTCTGTGTGAGAAAGTCACATGACTCTGCTGGGGGGCGGAGCCTGTGTGAGGCTCAGTGGCTCCAGCTGTGTTTCACACAGGAGGGTTCAGCCTGAGCGGCAGGGTGAGTCTGCACTTTCTCTCTGTTGCCTTTTCTCCTCCTGTCTTCTCCTTTTTTCCTCTTTCCCCCTCTCTCTCGCTCTCCGTGTCTCCAGCTCAGCTTTGTTTCGTGGCTGGTTTTGCGTTACTGTGAATGTTGATGCCCTTTCACTCCTGATCCTGTGTACAGTACGGTGTGCGCACTCATGTCCGTTAGAACCAAGTCCAGTTTTTCTCGTGTTGACGGTCAGATTTGTCTTGTCTTGTTTTTATTTTGTCCCTTTTGTGGATATTTAGCTCTGAACTGTTGCAGGTACATTTACTCGTGTTGTTGATAGAGGCTTTTGTCTAAAACAGCGTACAAGTCCAGGTCAAGTGAGCAGCTCTGACAAGCGTTTACTTCAACGCCAGTGCTGCACGTCTGTGAGGAAGAAGAGGAGGCGTGGCATGGCTGTGTTAGTGGATGTGTGTGGTGGTGGTGGTGTGGGGGGTGTGGGAGGTGGTACTGTTTTTTTTCCCTTCATTCTTCTCTGTCTGCACCTTCTCTCCAGGCCTTCTAATTAATGCTTACAGGTTACAGGGTTTCTCCTTTTTTCTGACGCTCTTTGTAATTTTTGTAATTTCACCATTTGACCTCCTCCCTCTCTCTCTCACTCTCTCTCTCTCTCTCACTCTCTGTGTGTTCTTCCCTGTGTCCTGCATCTCCTCATTTTATTTTTTCTCCTGAGGTTCACTTATGATGTATTATAATGTTTTGTGTGGTTTTATGTACCAAAAGCAGTCATCATTCATTTTTGCATGGCCATTTTTCAGCCTCTCTTTATCCTTTACTATTAAACGTTTTTGTTACTGCACCTTTAGAGATGATACTGCACAGAATGTAGATATAAGTATTAGATATAATACTGCACAGAATGTAGATATAAGTATTAGATATAATACTGCACAGAATTAGATATGAAAATGATCTCTGTTCTGATAGGCTGCCCTTCATTTTTGCCTCAGTTAAAATGTCCCAGCTGAAACACTCCTTATAACTTCACTGTGATTGAGTGTGCAGGGCTCAACTGCTATAGACTGAATGAGTGATGCATTTAAATCCATTTTTGTGATGTAACAAAAACATTGATTTTAAAACATGCATTTTGCTGCTTGGTTACCATATGAAACACCATATGGACCGGCGTGGATCGTTTACATTGTTTACATAAGCCTGAGTGATAAAAGCAATAACAGTAATATTTTATCTAGTTTTGGATATTAATAATGCACATTTGAGATGATTTTCAGTAAAATGATTGTACAGTTCTGTTCCTCATACTTTATTATCAGCAAAAGCATCAGCTTGACAGTTGCTTTTTGAGTTGACTGGGAGGCACTGTGATCGAGAAGAAGTCTAGCTGTTCACACAGCAGCACAAACAGAGCTGGCTAGCTATGGCTATGGCCCGCTTAAGCTTCTTTAAGTTTAGAATAGGGAGCGTTAGCTATTTTATATATCTCATGTGAGGTGTCCGAAAAAACATGATAACAGTAAATATAATGTGAATTATATGTGGTAACATGTAACATGTCATTCCTTGAAGTGACACTCGTGGTCGTGCATTTTTTCACATGATCAGACGGTTTTTCACGTGTGTAAAAAATAACGTGAGGTCTCAAAAAATCGTGGGGATATATAGCTAGCTTTAGCTATTTTCAGTTAGCAGAACACAAAAAACAGTCATTATAAATTTATCTGAACCCAGACTGGGTTTTTATTACTATGTAATAAATGGAAAATTCTACTGTTTTTTTTCAAAGTTCTGGCATTATGAATCGATCAGGATGTAACAAACTCATTCAGAGTGATTTGTAGAATTGCTCTATTCTACAGAAACTAACCTGGTCAGAATTGTTCACAGTGGTGGTGATGGGAACCAGACGTCTGAAGAGTTTAATAAGCTCCCTCATGGAAAGTTATTACATGAGATGTGCACTGCCTAATGCCTGAGACCTTGTTTTACAGTAATTATTCAGATTTACCAATATTTCACCATGATCAAAGTTACATATAACATCTCAGAAGACCTGTAGGTTCACTGGTGGTTTTGGATAGTAAATAAAGTGGCTATATTTGTGTTGTAGACATGGCAACTCCTGGTTCCCATCACCACCACTGTGAAGACAAGTTTCTCTACAGTGAACCGTTTCACATCAGACCACTCTGAATGACTTTGAATCTCAACCACTTAATCGTGTAGAATCGTTGAACAACCAGTGAAATTTCCCTTTAAAAAATCACAGTATCAGATGAAGGATGTGTGAGGTTTTTCTTCTGTGCTAAAAACTGCTCTTTGGACGCTCCGCTTGAGTGTAAAGCTTGGACACCCAGAATTCCTTGGTGATAAAGCCCGGGGCAGCTGCTGTAGTGTTGCGTTTCGGCGCTCGCTCTGATGTCGGCGCGTCGGAGCCGTTAGAGTGGTGTCATGGTTGAGTGGTGATGTCATGTTGAGGGTTACAGAAATAAACTCTAAGGTCTGAAGACTATAACTAAACTCTAAATAGGTCACTGAGTGAGCAGCTGCTCCCTCCAGGCCACCGTTTGTGTTCTCGCTTATTGATTATTCCAGGAAAGCTGTTTCTGCTGCAAACAAGGGGCCGTCAGTTATCAGGGCTGTCATGATTACTCAGTTAAACTCAGTAGAACTTTTTAAAAATAAAGCTGTGTACTCAAGTTTTTCTTTGTGATGAATCAGCAGTGATTCTCAGTTTGCCTGATTCTGCATATTTTACATTCTCCTGCTCTCTGTTACAGATAGAAACAGAGCCTGGTGGAAACAGAGCCTTGCTGATAAATAACAAATTATTCAGAGCCTTTTAAAGATTGACGTATTTAAAAATTTGAAAATTAATAACTAAGAATCTGTCATTAAAACATTATAAAAGCACTAAATGGTAATAAATGTATGTATATGAGTGTCTGCCAGTCTGTTTCTTACTGTAAGAGAGGAACAGTAAGATTCGTCTAGAAGGTACATTTTAATAGATTCAGTTTATTGAAGGGTGGTGTTTGTAAGGCTACATAACACCTACATAAGCCTTTTATGACAACTGACATAAACCTAAACATTTTATATAGGCTTATTCCAACAAGCATCAGTTCTCTTTAAAGCTGCCAGTCAATTTTGATGTTATTTAACCACAGAAAGTGTTTGGACAACTGATGCTTGTTGAGAAAAGTCTCTTTTTAAATGTTTATATATATATATATATATATATATGCAGTACTGTGCAAAAATCAAAGAACCGGCCTTCAGTTATTGAAGTCAAAATGACCATTAAGGACAAGTTATTCATTTCTCGGTGTCGGAAAGAGCGTTAAAAACATGTTTTTAACCCATTCTGTGATGTTGAGTTCTGGACTCTGGGCTGGTCAGTCCATTGTTCTGGAAACTCCTGTTTTCCCACTTATTTTCCTTTGACGTTCCTCTTCCTCATGCCAGTTGGTTATTTTAATCTCCTCAGAAATACCTCCTGAAAAATGATTAACTTGTACGTAGTGCCCGATTTGACTGGCTGTTAAATAAGTAAAAGGTGGTCTCTGACCTTGTCAGCAGTCAGGAAAATCTTCTGTAGGTGTAATGCAGATCTACAGTAAGGTGTTACTGATTCTTCTTGAGTTAATCGATTAATCGTCACAGTACCAGAGTCAGACATTTTGTGCTTTCATTCTGCTTTTTTCGAAGCACATTCAGAATCTCCCTCCCAGACCTAGAACACACATCCAAAAGCTCAGAAATCCAAAAACCCACTTCCACTGATTCAGACACATGCTGGCACTCGGGGAGGATTCTTGTGGGATGGAAACATTGTCTACAATTGAGGTGGGACCCATTGTGAACGTGTGAGAGCTCCAAACATTTCTGTGCACTTCAGGACTGAAGCCTATAGAGTTTGGCAGTGATGAGTGTGTGTGTGTGTGTGTGTGTGTGTGTGTGTGTGTGTGTCTGTGTGTCTGTGTGTGTGTGTGTGTGTGTGTGTGTGTGTGTGTGTGTGTGTCTGTGTCTGTGTCTGTCTGTGTCTGTCTGTGTCTGTGTGTGTCTGTGTGTGTCTGTGAGTGTGTGTGTCTGTGTGTGTGTGTGTGTGTGTGTGTGTGTGTGTGTGTGTCTCTGTGTGTGTGTGTGTGTGTGTGTGTGTGTCTGTGTGTGTCTGTGTGTCTCTGTGTGTGTGTGTGTGTGTCTGTGTGTCTGTGTGTGTCTGTGTGTGTGTGTGTGTGTGTCTGTGTGTGTCTGTGTGTGTGTGTGTGTGTCTGTGTGTCTGTGTGTGTGTGTGTGTGTGTGTGTGTGTGTGTCTGTGTGTGTGTGTGTCTGTGTGTCTGTGTGTCTGTGTGTGTGTGTGTGTGTGTGTGTGTGTGTGTGTTTGGCTGCGCTGCTGGTCTCCTAAACTCCTGTCCTGTGTGTGAACTTGGAGCGTTCTCTCTTTATTATTACACTATAACACAATCACTGGACACGTAAAGGCCTTTTCATACCAAGTGTGTTTTTTTCTTCATCTGTAAAAATCGGACGTCAGGTTTTGAAATCAAACTCACGTATGCTAATGCTGTCTTTTACACGGAGTCCGAAACTGACACACTTAAACTTTTTTTCTTTTTTTTTTTAATTGGAGCTTGCATGATTTTTTTTTGTGTAAAATATGAGGCTGACTGATGAGAGCTCCATTGTCGTGGTTGCAACTCAAACAAATGTGCCTCAAGTTACCAGTGTGGCTTGTAGTAGAGCACAAAAGCCTGTGTGACAAGCTTCGACAAGCTGACTATAAAAATGTGTCGGTTAAAGAAAATGTATGGCGGCCCACAGGAGAAAGGCTGGAGCACAGCGGCGAGATGGTTACAGCATCTTTATACAGCAACTCTATTCAGCAGCTCTGTACAGCAACTCTGTACAGCTGCTTTGTACAGCCGCTCTGTACAGCAGCTCTAGTTTATCTAGGGGGATCCTAGCGTATTCATAAGCACAAAGAACCACAAACTATCAGCTTTCCTCACTATTGAACACTATTTTAATGCGGAGCAGAGCGTTGAATTCCCCCTCTGACATAAAAAACCTTCCGAATCGGTCGTCATACAGCTTTAGTGTTTGTATGAAGTGGAACTCTCCATGTTGGTGTCTTAAAAGGAAAATAATTAATTAATTCTCGCTGCTACCCAAAGAATCCATTTCTTCTTCCTCTTCTATCTAGTGTTCAGACCAAAAAAAACACTCTGACTTGATGTGAAAGGTCAAGTACGTTAAAAAGGCCTTAAATCTCATGCCTCAATTCAGTTAGAGCTCTTTAGAAAACGATTTCGTGAATCATGAAATCTCACAATGTCTTCTCACAGTGAAAGGATGGACAGAAACACCTGTGGATGTTTTCAGGTCTGAAGCAGCTTGATTTTCTCCTCTCTCTCAAAGATGAAAGCTTTAAGTGCTGTTTATCTGATGGGGACAGTTTTGGTGTCTACCAGGCCTTGCACTGTTTTTACCAGTGTCATTTTCCACATGGGCGATATTTTCTCTGTTTATCTGCTGCCGTTCGAGATGTTTGAACATTAATTGGCATTACTTAGTACATCGAATCAGCAACCTTCATTTCTACGGTCGTGCACTGCGATACATTTTCACACCTTCCCAAGCAACAGTCAGTAAAATGTTTGTTTATCTTTAAATAGAGATTGACCTGCAGTTTATTTCTGTCATTTTCTAAGGCGTTTTGCTGTTTATAAAGCTCTGTGCAGAATGCTTGTGCGTAGTTGTTACTGTCTTGGAAAAAGACACAGAGGTCAAATGGCCTGTAAGACAACACAGTCTTTTACATACACGCGCAGCAGCAAGTCTTCAGCTGCTGCCAAGCATGCAGGAAGACATCTGAGAAACAACTGCAGATACAGAGACAGAAACTTCTGTGTTCTTCAAGCTGGCCTGGTTATTTCATTATTATTACGGACTGAGATCAGGAATTTCCACTGAGCTGGATTTGCTGTTGTTAGTTCCACAAACAGCGGCCTGATCCAGTTTCTGAAACACTGTTAGTCCCTGTAGTAGGGATACGAATTTTGGGAAAATCTTTTGACTGACAACCAGCTGTCGTTAGTCAGCGGTTAATCATTAACCGTTAAACACCGTAAAATGTCAGAAACCTCGAGAGGAACCAAGACTCATAGGGGGAACCCATCCTCCTCTGGTCGGCGCCGGATAGGAAACAATAACAAAAGCAATATGAACAGAGAATAAGGTTTTAACACTAGTATAAAAAAAAATAATAATTAGTCCAGTAGTTTAAGAACAGTGTTTCCCGGTGCACGATCACAGAGAATTTAGGGATTTCACCAGCTACAGTCCATAACATTATTAGAACAGTCCGGAGAATCCCGAGAAATCTGTGCGCGTGAAAGGCAAGGCCGAAAACCAGTGCTGACTGCGTAACCTGGTTAATATACAAACAGTCTGTCTGTAAATGACCTTGTAAAGCGCAGAGCTATATGATCACACGTATTTGTCACTTGTGCAACAAGTAAAGTAATATACATCTTACTCTTTTGTTTATATTATGTCTCAAATTTGTTTTACATCTTCAAAGAAAATGACTTGCACCAGTTACCCCTTCAACAAACACTCGTCTTTCTGGAGAAAAAATACCGAAAATAAATAGAGATAAGTTATGCGAAAGATATGTTGGCATTTCTTTTCTCATTCTGTATCAAAAATGTATCGTATCGTGATGCAAATATGGAAAGTACGTCATGTAGTTTGCAACTGTCACATCCGTAATAAATGTTGTTTAAATAAAAATCATAAAATCAGTACCACAGGCTTATGCGAGAAATTTTGTTTTAGCTATATTTTGAACACAGCCGTAGCTGTGGGCAGCAGTCAACTAGTTGAGGATAGTGCTTCAGTTTCTTGATCAAACACAGTGGTCGGGGAAAATAAGAACAGCCAGGAGCAGACTAGTAAAGTAAATAATCTGTGTGGAAATACTGCACAAGATGAAACCAGTTCTACTGCATGGTACACCAGCCACCGAGGATGTATTGCGTAATTGCTAGAAATGGCTTCATACTAGACTCTTGAATGACTTTTGAAAACAATATAGTATGAGCATTACAGTCTAGTGTACATAAACAATCATTTATTTTCCATTGGACTGCACATTTTACTCAGACATTGTTTGTAGCTAAGGCTGTGTTCAGATAGCAGGTAAAAGTGGCCCAAATCTGATTTTTTTTAACCAAATCTGATTTTTTTTTGTTTGGCTGCTCACAATATCTTTTAAATGTGACCTGAATCTGACATCAGTCTGAACAGATCAGCTCCTAAACTGACCCACATGCGCAAAAGAACAGAGCTTCATGTGGCTCTTCCAGAGGTAAACAGTGACTTCCAACAAACGCCAGTCACTCCCAGAGGGTTCAGCTTCATCTTCACCAGCATCACAGGAGCCATCATGAAGCTTCACTGACTGACAGCTGGGCTCATCACTCAGTATGAGTTTGAGATCCCTGTAAAAAGGGCGCGGTCACTTCTTTGGTTCGTGTCCTCGGATTCTTTAAACTTTTGCTTTCAGACTTTTAACTGTTCTTTGACGCTGCGGCCTCGTTCTCCTGTGGCCTCGTTCTCCTGTGGTCGCGTTCGGACATTTCTTTAGGAGTCTCTTCGAGCAGTTTTAAATAAGTCACTTCTATTTTTTTGTTTAGAAACATCACCGCAAATGTTTGAGGTCTCAGCAGCACGAAATCGTGACCAATGTTGAGTTGGATTGACGTAAAAGTGTGCCTGTTCTGAGTCACATTGTCACGGATACGTATCAGATTTCAGTACTACATATGAAAGCGTCTCAAATCAGAATTAAATGTCAAATCCAGTGTGTTTTTGCTGTTCACACTGACACACAGATACACATCTGTGTCACATATGAAGAAAAAGATCAGGTTTGGGCCACTTTTACCTGCTGTGTGAACAAAGCCTTAGACAGTCTTCTCTGTTTTAGTGTGTGGTTTACAGTAGACTGTGATATAAAGTGCTCACTTATTGAATTTCGAACACACAAAATTGCCGGTTCTATATGCTGTTGACTGCAGTTATGTTGTCTTCTTGAAAAAACATACTTAAAATTCAAATGTATTTGGTTATAAAATTCACATTCGATTTCTTGGCCCAGTTGACGGCCCTGCTTGCGTTTCAGCAGGACTGCCCCGGTCCAGAGGGTGTCTTTTCTGTCATCAAACACAGAGGTCTTACGTCAAGGTCACATTCCAGAATCTTCTACAGCTCTTCTGTGGTTCTTTCGTTCCAGAGAAATACTTCAGCCTCTCTTCAGGCTAACATTCACTAATACGTGAGGAATGCCAGAGGCTGCTTGATTGGAGCCTCTTGATAAATGCTGAGCCTCCCCCCCCCCAGGAAGCAAAGATGGAATGAAGATAATCAGCTGAGTTTGATTTGAGGAATTTACAACAAGTTAAGTTCTGCTGAGCTCACTGGAGAATGCTCTCTTCTGCAGATAAAAGGTCTTTTTTTAGTAGCATTTCAGTTTCAGCACTTTAGCAGGTTTATTTATTTATTTTTATTTTTTTTCCACTGCACATACAAAATCAAGGAATGAAAAACACGAGAGTTCTAGTTCGAGTTCTAGTTCGCTTTTCGCTTGCTCTGGAGACAACTGGTGTATTCATAGTGGCCAAAATTAAGAGACTGCTAAATGCTAATAACGTTAGCATTAGCCAAGTCAGTAACTTGCGTTATCTTGGCAAACTTTTTTACAAAGCGCAAATTCTTAAAATAGCATTTAACACATCAACATACCCTTCTTATTTGCAGTCTGTTGTGTTTACTGGTCATTAAATGGTTCTTGGTCACCTTCATTCTCACTTGTAAGTGAGCCAAGTTGTCCGTAGACTTCAGCGGCAAGTGCTTGGAAAACACAGAGGAGAACTTTCAACTGGCGACACAGACGTAGCTCAAGCTCAAATGAACAATCTGCTCTCTAAAGGTATGACTGGTCCTGTTATGAGGTCCTTTGTTGGTTTAGTGCCATGAAATGTCTTATAATTGCCAATAATTTCCAATGTGGAAAATGACTAAGATGGTCCTACTTGCCAACAATGTCCCCATGTCGTCATGGTTTTTTGGATCTGTATGTTTTAAAAAAATATGTATTAGCCAATTAGTTAATAACACACTTTCGAATACCCTTCAGTCCTGTTGTTACCGATCTTAAGCAGGTACCACAAAACTAGAACGTTTTGGTATTGGGCTGCCAGTAAAGTTTGTGTTAGCCATCCTTTAGCCCGTCGTCAGTGGCCAGTTTCTGGCCATGGAGCTGCTTTTATTTTTCGGTGGTGGGCTTCTCTTAATGTAGCAGTGACCCTCCATAGCTCTTCATCCAAAGGCACTTTCAAAAACACAACACGTGTACACTAGAACTGCGTTTTATATCAGCTTCCCAGCATGCGTATCAGTTTTCCGTTCATGTTAAGCCTCCCTCTGTGGAAGGTTGAGGGTTATGTAATTTTCATCCACACATGAGCGCCGTGGCCCTCGGCCAGAATGGTTAAAGTTCTACCTGATTGAGTTTTGCTGCAGGGTAACTTCCATAAGTCATAGGGTATTATGCACTGTGGGAATGGGATTCGTTTTCCAAAAGGAGGGAGTATTGTATTTTTTGGGATCTGATTGGGCAGCTGTTAGTGGATAAAGTATTTGAATAGCTGTAATGACACATTGCCAGTTCTTTCATAGTGCCTTGTTTTGTATAATAATGAACACACATCACTAATGCAAGAAACATCAGTACACGCTGAAACGTTAAACACAAAACATGTAAACTGCAAATCTAACTTTTAGTGGAAGTCAGAGGGAAAGTTTAGACCTCAGCATCACTGTGTGACTGAACTTGGCATTATTTGGATCAGGAGAAGCTGGAAGTGCAACCAGATTCTAAGACTGAACATTAAAGGTGTGGGAAAGTATCCCTGCAGATTTCTTTGAAAAACTGAAAGCAAGTCTCCTGAGAAGAATGGATGCTGTAATAAATGATCTAAGAATTGAGGGAAGCTCCACCCCATGCTATGGTACTTATTATTATTTTGCTGTTATTTGAGTTAATTTTTTTCAGTTATGAAATGATGTTCATTGGCAAATCAACAGTCGCTTCAGGCAGTAAATCAGTTTAAAACTTTTGGACTTTTTATTTATTTTATTTTTTTTAATTTGTGATTTTCTTCCCGATCTAATCGTGTCCGATTCCACCCACTAGTAAGGACTCCCCCAATCACACGATACCACCAGCACTAGGAGGGCGAAGGCTAGCACAGGCTTCCTCCGAGACCTGTGAAGCTCCACCGCATCTTTTCGAACTGCTGCTCACACAACGTCATTGGACAGCTGAAAGGGGGTCAGAGGAAAGCGCCAACTGCCAGAACGCAGTGATGGTGGGAGACAGTGGGGCCATCGTACCCACCCAGAGAGAGCGAGGACTTGGACTCCCAATCACAAATAGCTGTAGCATCACCAGGGATCGGACTCACAAACTCTTATCGAGAGGGCCAGCGCTTAGATGATTGCGCCGCTCAGGAGTGTTGTATGTAGATTTTGGCCCAGTGGTATTGGTTATCAAAATGTCGAGCTCCATAAAATCAGTAGCCTGTCATTTGCAGACTTTTAGTGAGTCAGGCTGGAAGGAACTTAGGAAGTTTTACTCCATTAACATGAGGACTTGCGTAGTCAATCCCTCTGTGACCAGTTTATATTTTAATTAATTTTAATTAATTTTCAAAGCAGAACGAAGCGCTGTTCTTCAGTGCTCTGTCACGTTACGGAATGTATAAAACAGCAGATGTTCTCGAGTCATAAAAAGTCCTCATGATCGGTCCCAGATCTCTGCGGAAATGCCGTTTGTTAAAATGTCACTTGGAAATCTCATTTGTAGTCCTTGCTGTGTTTGATATGTTGCATATGGTTTAAGCATCGCCCAGAATCTGCTCATCTGTCACTGAAACTGCCTGACTGAACGTCGGACAGAGCTGACCAAGCGCAAAGGGCTGCGCTATATGGACAGAATACAAGCAATCCTATTTATATGTATTGTGACTCTGATATGCCTTGCAGTCTATTAGAAACTCATTGGTGAATTAATATTGTGACTGTTTTTTGGAGGGTGTTTGTTTTTTTTGTTCTGAGTGAACATTTGGTTCTGCAGATTTTCAAACCGCAGATGTTTTTGTTCCCCAGAGGAAAATTCATAGGGTTAGGATCTGCATACCGCCAGTCTCAAGCAAAGTCTCCCACCATACCATCACATCAGGGTGGGCAGTATGAACTGAAATTTATATCATTAAATCTGACCAGTAGCATTATGATCTTGATGTACTGAAAATAATAAAAGCTCGTATAATTTATTAATGATAGTACTGCAATGATCAAATATTCTGTATGTATTAGTAAAGCTCAGTCATGTGTTTCACTTCAGTGGCTGAATGAAAAAGTAAAAACCAGATTTTTTTATTATTGTTAATTAGCTTTTTTTATGCCTCTGCATAAGTTCTGTTTATTTGTTTTGCATTTTTATTTGTCTTTTATAATGGCAGGTAGCATAACATGCTGTTCCCTGGGATCACGGCTAATCTTGCAACACTAAACAAATTGCTGGCACTGGTTGAATGTGCGAGTGATGAGCGGTGCGGGAATCTTTTAACCATGATCTTTAAAGTTGGAAACAACTCTCGTCAGTGAGCGAAAGAGTAACCATGTTTAAATCTTTGGAAAGCAAGTCTGGCGCACTGTGCTGGACAACTAGCTAGTTACTGAGAGCATAGCAGTCCGGAGTAGTAAACTAATCTGTGCTGAATATGACGTTAAAACAAATGCTGGCATGTCAAATTAGTGCTCCCAAGCCTACAGATAGCATCTTCGTCTGACCATCATCAGTCTGGCGTCGTTCATCGTGGCCGAGTGCCGTATGTGTAAGAGCACGCAATTATCAAACCAATGCTACAGTGCAGGCCTGTATGAAAAGATTTACAGGACTAGTGCACAGTGGCTCAGAAGCTACTAGGAATTCATGTCAGAAACGCCAACTGAAGTGACCATGTCAGCAGCTGTATTTTGCTTTGAAAGAATCATTGTTGTGCAGAACAGGCAGCTGCTTGATTTCCGTAACTAGCTTGTGCAATAAACAAGTTTGTTTTCTGTCTGCCTGATAAAAACTGGTGAATGAAAGTGTTTTTGTTTGAATAGATTTTCCATTTTCAAATATTTTATTTGTTGAATTTTATTAGATATTCGCTGCTTCCATAGATACGGGATTCCTTCCTAATCTTAATTTTTTTCCGATTATATATGTATATTTTTTTATTATATTATTTAAGAACAAAACAAAAAAAAATACACAAATACTGTTTATACAGAGGGGAAAAAGGGGAGAATGGCAGCAAACAAAGTGGTAGTTAATTAGAAAAAAAAGGGTTTAACTGTTTTAAAGCTTGGATTACACCATAACAGGAGTTAACAGTAGATTGTTTTGCTCTGTTGATCCTTGCAGTACTACATCCTAGGCTGGCTATTTTACAAAAAGAAACAATCCGAAGTTGTTTTAAATTGATACCAGTTGCAAACCGTAGCTGCATCAAGAGCTTCTTCTGATTTAAAGAAAATTGGTAGCATGAATCATCATTGAACAGGAGTAAACAAGGATCTAAGGCTGCGTTCACACAGCAGGTCAAAGTGGCCCAAATCTTTTTCCTCATATGTGACACAGATGTGTATCTGTGTGTCAGTGTGAACAGCAAAAACACACCGAATCTGACATTTTAAATTCTGATTTGAGACACTTTCATATGTGGTACTGAAATCCGATCTGCGTCAACCCAACTTGACATTTGTCATCATTTCGCGCTGCTGAGACTAAACATTTTAGATGTTTCTGTACTAAAAAATTATTGCAACCGCTCTGCGTTCGGATAGGTTTAGAAAGAAATGGCCAAACGCGGCTGAAGGAGAACGAGGCTGCAGCATCAAAGAACAGGAAAGCAAAGTTTAAAGAATCCGAGGACGCGAACCAAAGAAGTGACCATGTCCGAATAACATTCTTTTTTTTTTTTAATGCGAGCTCAAACACATTCTGGGTGATGAGTCCAGCTGTCAGCCATTGGAACTTCATAATCGCTCCTGTGATGCGGACGAAGATGAAACTGAACCCTCCGGGAGCGGATGGCGTTCGTTCATTGTCAGGATTGTTTACCTCTGGATGAGCCACGTGAAGCAGTGTGAAGCTCTGTTCTTTTGCAAATGCGGGTCAGTTTAGGAGCTGATCTGTTCAGACTGATGTCACATACAGATGACATTTAAAAGATAATGTAAACAGCCAAACAAAAAATCGGATTTGGTGAGAAAGTCAGATTTGGGTCACTTTTACCTGCTGTGTGGACACAGCTAGTCAAGAGTTATTTTTGTAAGATTAATAAACTCACAAACTACGTTAGATAAAATAACCAGGCGAACCCAAAACAGGTGAAGAAAAGTACCTTTAGAATGATTCTTACATGTCTTACAGCTAGGGTCTGCTTCCTAATCTTATAAAAGTCAGTTTGAACCCGAAGAAGTCACTTCTGTTTCATATCACATAAATCCATGGTGCAGTAAAATGCAGATTATAGAACAGCGTCATACCAGTATTCACTTTCATACCCCAGTTTACTGATAATTTCTCTGTTTCATTGGAATGATTACCTCTGTATGTTTGCACTGGAGAACATAAACCAGCTATGCCAGCTCTGCTCCCTCTTTTCTGCGGTGCTGGAGTCGCAGACATCTATTTTCAGAGCAGAAGCTCTCGGCTATTCGCGAGCAGCCGTATTTTTATCTTTCTCTGCTTTCAGTTAAAGATGACTAATTTTGTTCAGCCCTGGAGTTTCTTGTGGAAACCTTTTGTTTGTTGCCTTTGAAACAGTGAAAGCGCTGTGGTTTACTTAATCGACGCATAGCGGATTGAGAAATATGAAAACATTCAAATTAGTAAGGAAGACGAATAGCATTGTGGCGCTGAATTCGCAGGAATAATAATTGCTGCTCTGCACTGATGCTAATGGAAGGGATGGATGATGTTTTCGATAAGCTCAAGCATGCACCATATGGTTCTGCTAACTCTAAAGCATTTGTACGGTTGCCATGTCGTCTGAAAACAAGTCTCTGGCTTTCAGTTTCTCCAGTCCAGGAAATCAGCCCGTCTGTCGTCTGCAGCGTTCTCCTCTCCGCTCATCCTGCGGGTGTTTTTCTCGGCGGTGGCTGTCCGATCCCGCCTGGCCATTATCTCCTGAAGCCCTCGGCCCTGTCAGTCCGCACACTTCCTGCCGTAACACTCAATTTAGTGGAAGTGGGAAGTGACAGGAGTCAGACTGAGGGCTGTGTGCAGTCACTCTCTTAGAGTTACTGGCCTGCTGTGGCCGTGCAGCTCTGTTTTTGCTGGTCAGAAAGTTTTCCAGCCTGCAAAAAATCCTCCAGAGGCCAATTGAAAAAAACTGAGTTGAGATTTAAAAAACATACAAACAGATACAAGCACACATTTCATGGGGGCTTGATCGAGAGCTAAATGACCCATCACCAACAGAACCAAGTTTGCAGGGTGGAACCACAAGCAAATGGGTACCATGGTTCATGTCAGTGACTCTTGATTCTTGTCTTCACCTTCATGTAAATAAAGCAGTTTTTTGCTAAAAGATCAACAGGTAATTCCTCACAAATGTCTGTGTATCAGGGGAAAAGCCTAACACGGTGTCAGAGTGCAAATACCTTCGTATTATAATTAATTCCAGTCTTATTTTTAGAAAAGTGAAACAAAAAGGTAGTAAATGTTAAGTGGAATTAGTCAAATCGTACTTGTATAATAAATTGTTGTATTGTAATGCAGTGATGATTCCATGTTTGACTTGTCTGACTACCTGGACTCAAGCCATAAGCACAGCGTTTAAATCTGTACAGTGAGTGTATCATCAGGCAGGTAAGGTGCTTGACAGAAAATCCAATAGTTACAGTCATTGCCTTCATATAAAAAATCTTCTTATTAAGCTGCCACAACTTATTTAAACGTATAGATGCACGTCTAACTGCTTTAGTGAGCAGCAAACAGCTGAAGGAAGACATTCTTTAGACAATCAGCTTTTTCGGTAAGGCTGATAAGAATGTTTCAGTGGAAATGTGTATGATTTACAAATTCTGAAGTATTTCTGCACTTTTCTTTGTATAAAACTGTTGTAATGTGTTCAATTTTTTATTTTTATTGTGTCAGTTGACAGGATTGGTTGATATGAAGAAAGCTGCAGTTGTCTATTTTATCTCAGCACAGCCATCTTTTGATGAGAGTTTTTAACTGTTTCCACAAAGAGGGGATCTTACCCCTGCCCGTTCCCCCCTCATTGCTCACTAGCAGCTCAGCACAGTCACAGCATTTCACACACGGAGCCAACAGTGTATCAGTTAATGTTATAACAAATATTTTATTAGATTATTTTAATTATTTATATCTGTATTGATTTACATTTCTCTGTCGGAATTGGCACCAGGAGGCCGGCAGAAAGAGTTAATATCTCTGTACATGAAGGGTTCAGGTAATGTCCTCGTCAGCGTCAAGTTTTTTCTACAGTGTGAGTTCGCCAATCAGATTTCAGAACCAGAACCATGTTTCATTGTTGATATTCTGATGGTTGCATCCTTGATTTAACCATTGCTGGTTAACGGTTAATGACGATCTGTTATTGTTCAAAAGAATTTGCATCCCTAAATGTTTTTGGTGATACAGTAAAACAGAAGCCATGTTGGCCCCCGAACACTTTCTGTAGTGAGTTACACTACAGAATGACGTTTATGAAGCGTTTTTAAGATGTTTTTTGTTTTATATGTTGTTTACCAGTAATTAACTGGAATTCAGGTCGGGTAATGGATAGTAATCAGCTGTTGTAGGTCACCCATCATTCTGGCAGATATAGTAACGTTTCATTATGTTGCTTGTTTAGAGTTGTCTGCACTTGATGATAATATGGTGTTAATGTCTCCCAGCTGGCCTACTCATGAAATAACCAGTCTAAAGGTGCTGTAGATTTACGAGGTTGTGCTGAGAACACCTCTAAAGAGCAGTTCTAAAGCTGCGAAAACAGTCCCTTATGCTGAAAAGTAAACTGAACCCGTCCCCCAGGCAGGAGGACAGGCCATGAGGTCAGTTTATCATGCATGGTCACTGAGGAAAAGCGTCATTCTCGCCTGCGAATGGAAGGGAAACCGATTGTAGAGGCTGCAGGCAGTAAGGCCAAATTTTTCCTCTGCATTGTATCAGACGGTTCATGAGCTTTCGGTACAGTCAGGATGATAAATGGCCGTTTTATTCCATAAGATACCGTGGACGCTCCAAGAGGTATGAATAAGGGGAGTCTGCTGAGGCAGAAGCTTTACGCATTGTACTCCTTCAGCATTACAGCAGCGTTTCAGACAAAAACCAAACCAACACAGTTCTCCCCCTTCAAATGTAGGCGATAAGCCAAGACACATTTGGTCTCCAGAGTTACTTTAGTGTTGCTTTTGACCTGCAAGGCTAATGCAGTAACCCCACCAGTTAGCATGGTGCTAACTGCATGGCTAAATCATCACATGCTTGCTTCAAACCATGTCAAGTGCTCTTTAGTACATTTGATAACGTTTTTTTCTGACACTATGTATATATTACTATTACTGTGTATCTATTGGCTGTTTTTTCTTCAGTAACATTGATAAGAATATATTTCAGTGGAAAAGTGTATGATGTACAAAACCTGACGTATTTCTGCATTTTTGTCTTCATAGACATGCAGTTTACACCATTCTAATGAGTTGGGTATAACTTTCCATTAAACAGCTGTGCAAAAATTAGACACCACTCGTTTATTTAATATATTTGTATATTAAATATATATAAACCTCAACAGCTAAATACAATGTCAGATGTTTCACTGTTTATTGTGTCCACCTTTTGCCTTTATTACAGCTTCCATTCATTTCAGCAGACTCGCTTTCAGTTTTTCACAGAAATCTGCAGGGATATTTTTCCACACCTCCAGAGTTCCGTCTTAGAAGTTGGTTGCATTTTCTGCTTCTCACAATTCAAGCATCCCCAGCCACATTCGGTGATGTGGAGGTCTGGACTCTGGAGTGGCCATTCCTTTGTTTTGAGAACACCAGCAGCTCTGTTTGATTTGCAGACGCATCCTTTCAGACTTAGAGCGCAGAGTTGTCTTCTCACAGTGGAAGAATGGACAGAAACACCTGTGGATTTTTTTTGAAAGCTTTAAGTGTTGCTTATCTACAGGGAACAGTTTTGGTGGTCTACCTGGTCTTGCATGGTTATTAAGAGTCCAGTCTGTTTCCCTTTCTAATAATAGTTTCTGAACACCAGTTTAGGAAACTCCTGTTTTTTTTCTCCTTCCTTATGCAAGTGGATTATCTTTTATCTAATCTCCTCACAAATATCTCCTGATAAAGGAATAACTTGTACTCAGTAGCCACTTTGACTAGAAATTAAGGGTGGCCTCTTTTGCACAGTATTATAGTTGTTTAGCGACATGAGCCTCGTAGCTCTAGTGCAAAACACTTGAATCATTTTAATGTCTCGAAATGACTTTATAGCGAAGACCTTTATCTAGAGGTTTTTCACATAAAAGCCTATTCAGCATTGCAGAGACTGGACGCACATCACTATGGTGCACACTCAGTGGAACAGAATGCTGTGTGTGTGTGTTTGCCTTGCTTTTACAGTGTTTGTCAGGAACACTGCCTATTCATGGTGCTTTTAGCTCCAGAAAAATCTCTTCTTTGTACACAAGTGTTGCTGTGTTCTCTTGGAAAGTCTCCTTCGAGTTTTTTGGGTAGGCCTGCTTAGAGGGATATGAGCAGAGAAGTCAGTCATACAGAGCAGCAGGGATGTTAGCAGTGTGAAGGTTTGGCATTTTGCAGGTAACTCAAATAGGGCTGCACTGATTAGTTTGCGAAGGGCCACTTTTACACCTACCTCGTTTGGTGTGGATCAGTCAAACCTTTTCTTTATCTGTTTTAGATCAGTTAACTGCTGGTGGGAGCAAGTTGTAAGGATGGTCCAAAACCAGACGAGGGAAATTAACATCAGAACATGGTTTTCTCTTTTTCTAGCAAAGCGTCAGAGCTATACTGTCCATATAAGATGCCATAATCTACCATTTCATTTTGACCAAGCATCAGCGACCTGATTGGTTGAATTCAAATGGACAAAGCATGAACTTGTAAGGGTGCAGAGATCAAGTAAGGTTTGTTTTTGTTGCTGTATGATGTTTGTTAAGCATCTCTTTTTTAAAACAAAGTATTGGTAGGGTGGTATATTTATATTGAGAATGATGGAGAGAGTTGGATTTTAGACCGTGATAGGCCAGTGAAAGTTTCTTTTTTTTGATGTAAACATAAAAGGAGCGCTTGCATCCCCACCAAATTTCTGAAAAAATCACAGTACACCTACATGTATAGTGCAACATTGTTTATGGACAAAAAATTCTAGAAAATTAATGTTGTTGGATTTAAAAAGTGCTCTATGATGTTTATATGATGAATGCTTTCATTTTGACAGATTGTAGGACACTACAGGAAGTGCAGGGACCAGTTGGCTTCTGTTGCGCTTGAAAGCGCTCTATAACGTACATAACAGAGTCGGACTGACAGATTTTAATACGCTGCAGGAAGTGTAGGGCGATATGGCTTCCATTGTTTCATTGCTTCATAAAAAGGAATCGCTTCCTGCACAAATTGAGCTTTAATTAATGGCAGAGGCAAAAAGTGGAACTGAAGAAGGATTGTTCGATTAGTCAGTCAGTTGAGGAATAGTCATCTGATCAATTGATTATAGACATGATCATTAATTGCATACCTAAAACTAAAGTATATAAAAATACTGTACTTAAGCTGGAACATGCTGCAATGTGCAGGGAACAACAGTTGATTGAAAATCGATTATTGGAGAAGTTGCTAAAGGACACCAAAACCATTTCTGAGGCATCATTACAAAACAAAGGGAGGCTAACTTCTTTATGTCATCCCAGTGATGGCGTTCACTTCAGCCTTCAGGATGTAATAACCATTTAGCTTAACCGCTGTTAATAGACATTAGATAATGCACTAATTAAAAGCTGTAAAACCTTGCTGTCTGAACGCAGTGTCAGTGTAGTTCTGAATGCCCTTTACTTCTCCGTCCCAACCAAATGAATTTTTTGTAGTAGATTTATCTACACTCACCCAGCGCTCACAGACTAAGCCTGTCATTGGCCAGTCAGTTGACTAAAGCAGGAAACACTGGCCAGAGTTGATACTGTGTGATGTATTTACGGGGATGACCTTTCAGTCTATCTCCGTTTCTATAGAGTTTGACTGCAGCCTGTTGTAAATCCACCCTCTGCTTTCAAACTGTGAAAACACTGCCTGTGATGCGCAAGTCTGAAATTGCAGAATGCAGACACAAAGCCTTTTTATTCATAACGTTTTAAAGAGCAATACCCTTGGCTTTCTGCCACTCCTTCCTTTAGTCTGTCTTTCTGCTGCTGGTCAGTTTTGCTGGGGTGGATTAACAAACCAACCAGTAAGTCTGTGCATCGTAACCAAAAACTAGTAGGTCTGTGTGGCCTAACCGATCGACCAGTAGGTCTGGTATGACCTTGCATGACCTTTTTGTCATTTCACAAACTTAATCATCATAGAAAATTCTTTATGGGTTTGCAGTTCCTCAAAACACAACACAACACAATGCTGCCTCCTGCCATCCAGCCAGTAGGTCTGTAGCCCTAGTCAAGTAACTCATAGGTCTTCCTGACCAAACAAGCAGTAGGTCTGTGTGACCAGATCTAACCAGTAGATCTATATATAATCTGAACAACCAACTAGTAGGTTTAGATGAGGTAGTAAATCCATCAGTAGGTCTGTATGACTTAACCAACCCCTAAGTAGGTCTACATGGCATAGTAAATGAACCAGTAGGTGTGTATGACCTAACCAACCGACCAACCAGTAGGTGTGTATGACCTAACCAACCAACCAACCAGCAGGTGTGTATGACCAAACCAATCAACCAACCAACCAGTAGGTGTGTATGACCAAATCAATCAACCAACCAACCAGTAGGTGTGTATGACCCAACCAACCAACCAACCAGCAGGTGTGTATGACCTAACCAACCAACCAGTAGGTGTGTATGACCTAACCAACCAACCAACCAGTAAGTGTGTATGACCTAACCAACCAACCAACCAGCAGGTGTGTATGACCAAACCAATCACCCAACCAACCAACCATCCAGCAGGTGTGTATGACCTTACCAACCAACCAACCAGTAGGTGTGTAAGACCTTACCAACCAACCATCCAGCAGGTGTGTATGACCTTACCAACCAACCAACCAGTAGGTGTGTATGACCTAACCAACCAACCAGTAAGTGTGTATGACCTAACCAACCAACCAACCAGTAGGTGTGTATGACCTAACCAGCCAACAAGTTTGGTCTACATGGCGTAGTAAATCAATATGACCTAACCAACCAGCCAGTAGGTGTCTATAACCTGGTCATCCACCAGTAGGTCTGTACGACCTAACCAACCAGTAGGTCCTAAGTATGAACTAGCCTTTTTGTCATTTTCACAAACACAAACATCAAAAGTAAAGCTTGCTTGCTTTCACAAGTCACTTTATAAATTAGAAGCGATTGTGTAGATTAGAAGTGAAAGTGCATGTGGCCTCGACCTGTTTGAAAGGAAATAAGGAAGGAGGTCTGTGCAGCTTTTTTTTTCCCAAGTCTGGAAGGGATCAGGGAAATGAGGAAGTGGTTTTCTGGCCTGCGAGGTGCAAGCTAGGTGTGTCATCTTGTGGGCAGCAGTGAAAACAAAACGGTGTGGTGGGGAAAGAATGAATGGCTGTTCATGCAGCTTTTTGACTTTGACTAATTTCAGGAAAGAGCGTGTTTTCGTTAAAAGAGAGAATTCTCTTTAAGCCTCCAAAGTCTTTTCTGTACATTCAAACAGTTTCAGACTTTGTAGAGCTGGGTCGGTTTTGGCTCTGGTGTGAAAAATTTGGGATTTTCCCCATTTGTGTCTCTCTGTGGCTGCGAGGCCAGTCAGAATATGGAAGTAGTAACTCCACTTTTTCATTCTGAGTAAAACATGCGCGCCAGATGTGTTGCATCCTACTTTCAGTAGTACACAAGTATCATTTCACAAAGAATCTATACAAATGTGTATTTTCTTTTTCGGTTTGCAATATCTTAACATATTAAACAGGAAGCTGTTTAGATTTCACCAGTTTTCTTTGTAAAAAATGAAAAACTGAAGAAACAGCCATTCCTTGGGAATAAAGCCAAATGCCATGCATTTTATCCCCTTGTTGTGGTTTCCACACTCAATGTTTAAACCATCTTTGAGCCAAAAGAGCTTCAGTGTGTGCTTTTAACGAAGTTCATAAAGGAAAACTGCCATATCCAGCAAAGCAAATGTTGAAAATGAACACAGTTTTCATCACTGACATCAAGCGACTGCATGTTTCAGTTTTTGCTTTTGTTAGTTTGCTGCTTGTTGATTTATCTATAGTTCTCCCACAAGCACTGCCCAGCATAGCCTGTTGATGGCGTCATTCAGTGCTAACATTATTGACAAAGAAGTGGGAGAGCAAGAGATAACAATCACAGAGGAGTTGGAACCATCGATCATAAATCTGATATATGGACCTTTCTACCAAATTAGATTGAACTGTTGGAAAAAAAAAACAGTTACGTTTTGAGACCATAGATATTTGCAAGGATTATGATCTATTTAAACCAAAGGCAGAGTTGACAGATTAATAAGCTATATATACACAAAATTCATATCATATATGTCATTTATATGCTACTTTCTATTGAGATTGTCCGTCTCCCACCCTAACCCCTAAATGTACACTTGTAAATTTATTTTGTGTGTTTTGTTGTTTTTTTAAAAGATCTTTTTGAGTTCTTTAAAAGTGAAGTTGAAGGATTTGGATTTAGTTGCAAGATTTAGAGTTTTTTTTTTTATCTACAAAAAAGATAAAAAAAAAATGTTGTTCCTTGTTTTCCTGTCACTACCAGGAACAGAGTTTTAGTCTGTATGCGGGGCCCTATTTTAGCCACACCCCTGCATTCTAGAGCAGGAAGTGAGGCTGCAACCCTGTTCTCGTGGCCACATGGTGAGCAGTTAGATCTCATTGTTTTGAAGTAAATGTCCCAAAGACTGAAAATAAGTGTGAAACTTTAAGAACTGTCACTACCGAAACACATTTTCTGCATTTAAATACACATTTTTGTGTTTTAATGAAAAATGTTAACACTTTATGTGTATACAGATGTTCAAATCTGTGCTACTCATGAACTGGCTAACATTTTTGAGTTCTGCTAAAATTATTGCTACCGAAACATTTGGTTAAGTTTCAGTAGTGTTACGATTGTTTTGTGAGTGATAAAAATTGAATGTTCGGTCATTTATTTTAATAAAATAAACATAGTTAAGTGAAATATCTTTTAGCCCTGACTTCAAACCAATTCAGTAAATGATCCATATACACTCATTGTTTGGAACATGCAGAACATGCAAAATTGGAAACGATGTTTGTTCTGCGGCCTCGTGATTTTCAAGTTTTTTAATGATCACATTTGCCTATATAAGGGACATTCAGTGCAGTTTTAGTTGCAGTTATTTTAACAGTGACAGACAACTGTAACAGTATGTTCTATGCTGATGATCGGTTTGGCTGTAGTTTAACACACCAAAGTTTTTTGTGTGTTGAGGAATGTGTTGGTTGCTGGCTGCCTTGGCGGACATGTGCGTGCGTTAGTTGTATAGCTGGTGCCAGGCCAGGAGCTGCCAGTGGGTCAGGTTACAATCCTGGGGATTTTTGTTCCTTGTTCTTTTTTTTTTATTTATTTATTTTTTAACCAGCCATTCCTCCTGCACTATTGAAAGGAAGCGACTTTGTCGGCTGTGTAAAGCAGCTACAGGTTTCAATGAGCTGGGTAATTTAAGCCCAGAGTGAGGATTGTCTAATAAGAACGCTACTCAGCTTTCCTCTCATTAGACAGTTATCTGGCTGAGAAATCCTGCTTTGTGAATTAGCCTCATCCAGCAGGTTGTGTCTTCTGGAAAGTAGTGAAACTTGATCGGAAACATTCCTCAGAGTTATTAGATTATCTGTGCATATACAGTGTACGTTAGCTCTCCATTTAAAGGGACATAGCTTACATTTTTGAGCCCATTAAAACCAACTTAATTCATCATAATATCTCTTTGTGAAGGGCTTTTAAGGGCTGTTATCCTATACTGTCAGGAGCTTCACTCTCATGACTGCTGCTAAAGCCATGGAACGTTTTTCGGCACTGAAGTCTGAATGTGTGTTCAGGAAGCTTTGTTGCAGTTGATTTTTGATACGACGCGTGTAAACTCTGTTTAAAGGCATTTCTCCTTCATCTAGTACCTGTAAAACTTGTTTTTGAGCTGTTGAATGGTTTCATTTTGAGATAAAACATGAATTTGCTCTTTGCCTGCATTGGAAGTGCACAGTGAAGGACTGTTTTAAAGGAATACTCCAGCCTTTTTTTCTAAACTAAATCTCCATCTGCTGCATTTGTAGCATATGGCCGTTTATCACAGACAGTAATTTCATGTTTCCTAGTCTAGTGGGGACAGACAAGATCTCGCAACGTAAATTGTGGTGCTGGATTGCGGCAAAATCCGCTGCAAACAAAGGACACTCCCCTCTAAAACCCACCCAAGACTCCCCTGGAGTGCTCTTTTAACATCTGGAGTTCAGTCAGTAACGACAGCAGTGGTAATGGGTGGTTATGACCTATATACGCTCTTTAAAAAGATTGTTCTTTAGTAAAGAAAGTGGATCTATGTAGAACCATAAACAGTCAAAGAACCCTTTGCAGGATTATAGGGTCCTTTGTGTTGTGAAAGCGTTCTTCAGATTGATGGAGAATGTGCTGTATGTGGTTCTATATAGCACCAAAAAGGGTTCTTCTATAGTTACAAGCTTGATATTGTTACAGTAGAAGAATGCTTTTTGGTGCTGTATAGAACCCTTTTTAAGGTTCCAAGATGCAAACAACCATTTAATCATGCACAGGGTTCTTTGAATGTTCATGGTTCTATATAGAACCATTTTCTTTGCTAAAGAATGAAGTGTGTACTGTTATACCACAAGTAAGTGCAGATAACATAATGTTGTTCATTCACAGCTGTGTCCCATTTCTGGGGCTGCATCCTTCAAAGGCTGCGTAGACCCACAAAGGCTGAACCGAAATGAGACGGTCTGCTCTACGGCGGATTTCCTGTTTGTGTCACAGCACCTCTGTTCCCGCCCTTATCATTGCCTCACCAAATGCCGCTCCTGTCAGTTTCCTTTAAAGTTCTTTAAAGATGGAGCCAGAAACTTTACTTTTAGTTTTTTTTATTTTTTCACTCATTAGAGCTGGAGATGCTTCTCTCTGCGTAAGTTTTGCTTCAGACAACATTGGCTTTTTTAACATTTGTATCGTCAGCTATTCGACTCCGTTTAAACCCAATACTTACATTTAAAAGTGAACTCCTCAGCCACCGTTTGCTCCTCTGCTGATGGCTCCATGTTCCCGAATCCTGGCTGGCATGGAGTAAACCTTGGGATATGTTGGCTGGCGAAGGATCCACCTGGATCCGGAAAAGAAGGACACATTTCTCAGCCACATGATGGAGCCTTAAAAATGGGACAGCCTAGTGACTGACTCAGTCGGCCTCCAAATACTGAGACAGTATTGACAAGCACACTTTCACCCCCTACTTTGAGCTCCACCTGGTGTTGGATTGGTTTCGAAATTTCTGTTTGTTCCTGATTCGTTTCAGTGATATTCAGAAGTGTATAGTGTTCAGATCTGCCTTCTGGCCTCTGTTCTACAAAGTCTGTTACATGCAGATTATAGTACGTGGTAATCAGCTGTAGACTGTAAATGCAGTGGATAGAAATGAGGTTGAAAAATGCTAGAATATTTCTGTAACTGAATCTTGGAGAGTTAATCTCTTTCATGCATGCTTACATATGTTTTTACATGCTCTGAGAATGATGTAATGGCGTACTACACTCGGGCGTGAGTAAGTATTTAGCTTTATGCGATCCTGCTCCCTGGTGATGGATTAATGCTGGATTAGACGGATGCATTAGTAGATGAATGAGAACATTTTTGGCTCTATAATAGGGTCCAAACGTATGGATATTTACACAAATCAGTGGCTGCTCTAGCTTCAGCCTGAAACTCCATGTTTAAGTGTGTCTTGTGTTTATTATGTCTATTTCCCAGCTGTGTCGAACCACTGTTTCTCCAACAAAACCTCTACAACGCTGTAAAACACATTGTCTACTACTTTCTGTGGCTCGAACAGTTTGTCTTCTTATATTTGGAGTGTCATCTGGTGGCTTCTGGCTTGAACGTTTATTCGATTTTCTTTTGAGAGATGAGAATGTTGTGACATTATGAAGTGGGAAAAGTGCCTCTTTTTCTAAAGTGTTTGTTCATGGTCATGGTTTGCTCCTTCTAAATGTTGCTTTATGGAACAGTTCAGTCAAAAAAAGCTAGTTTTGCCTTCAGTGAAGGTGAAAAGCTGCCAATTCTCATTCTGAAAATAACATCATGCTGATTACTACCTTACATGTTTAGCCATTAAAAAATAGATACAGCACAGCTTAAAAATACATTGGGAGAACAAAACACATATAGATTGACATCTTGTACATCTTTTATCCGTATCTTGTATAATCTGGAAGGTTTCTATATCAGTGTTCTATCCCCTGTATACCTGCATGTCATTTATCCACCTCAGACTCACTACCTGCACATACATATCATAGTTTTACTTCATAACTTAATACTGTACATTGGAAATAGTAGTGTATATTGTGTATATGTGTATATATTTAGAGTCTGTGTATATACATTTCTTTTTTCTTCTTTTTTTTTGTATTTAAATTCTACAAGGGGGCTACGCACCTAAGATTTTCACTCACCTTCGCCCCTGTGTAAATGTGATGTGACAAACGTGATTTAATGTGATGTGAAAATAGCACTGATACTCTGAGGTCCATGTATCAGTATTTTATTATTTAATTATTAAAGGGCAAAACTGATTTTTCTCTCACTTCTCTTTAATCTGAGGCATTTATGTAGTATGTAAACATTGTTGAAGTTTCAAAATGTGTCATTCACTCCCCAGTTTTGCAGCCTCCTTAAACAATAAGGATAAGGAGACTGCAAAAACAGCCCATTTTGAATTCACTGTTTTTGTCACACATCACATTTACATATATCCACCTATTCAGTCTACAGCAGTTTATCTCTGGCCGTTTATGCTGGAATTATAGTGTTTCAGCTTTTCGAATGAGACACAATGCAGGGCAGCCAATCAGAGCGTAGCGCAAAGTTCTTGGTGTTCTCAAAAAAATTAATATTTGAATTAAACATCTTAAAGTACCTTCTGATGTCCATCTTATAGTGTTTCAGTCTGCCAATCTACACTATAAGTTAGTAACAGCAATTATAAATATAACAATGGATTCCACCCTTTTGAACAGTAGTTAAAATTATTTGTAATTCAAGTTTATATTCACATTTATAGCGTAGATTAATAATATTAATAATAATAATAATAATGCATAGATTTTTTTTAGATCATTTAAAAATATGAATCACCTCACGCCCCTCTGCTCAATCTGTTGGAGAATGTACATGATTAACATAATTAATGACTCCATCCGCACTTGTTCTCAGATTCTCACTGCATGCCATTCTTCTGTCTGTATCCGCAGGGTCCGAGTTTATTTCCAGCTACAGCAGCAGCAGCAGCAGCAGCAGCAGCAGTATGGCGGAGCCAGTAATTTCAGAAATGCCCCCGACTGCATGCCCAGAGAAGCCCAGTGTGGACTTCAGCTATGTGGGCATTGATGCCATCCTGGAGCAGATGAGGAGAAAGGCCATGAAGCAAGGCTTCGAACTCAACATCATGGTAGTGGGTGAGGAAACTGCACTTCTATATTAACCTCCCTCTAAACACTAGCACTGCGCATAAGAATTATTTCTGTTATTAATTAACTTGTATTCGGTTAATTGACTTCTACCACCCTCTTTTCTTCCCCCTTTACTGCCATCATTTTTCAGAGTTCCTTCTGTGTGACAAGCTGTGTTTCTTTTACAGTCCAACAAAAGTAGAAACCAAATTGGCCCCTACGCTTCCTGTACAGTATTACAGTCTGTCAGAATGACTGTATGGATCATATGGATATTATAGAGCATTGTGAAGTGCTGTAAATAAAACAATATCAACCCCTAATCCTCCTGTAGTGTATTACATTCTGTCAGAATGACCATGTAGATCATATGAGCATTATGAAGCATTATTGAGAGCTTTTTAAATAAAACAATAGAAGAAGTATCACCTCCTACACTTCCTGTATTGTATTACAGTTTGAAGTGGAACGTATGAACATTTTAGAACATAATAGGACACTGAACACACTGGCGTGTTTTTCGTCCCTCTATTACTGGAGAGATTTACACGTTTATCATGTTTATTAACAGAGGGAAACAGCTATTTATATGTATGTATGTATGTATAGCTGTTTCCCTCTGTTAATAAACATGATAAACGTAAATAAATACATACATACATATATATATATATATATATATATATATATATATATATATATATATATGCTATAGTCGGTTAGCTAGACCAAGAAAGTTGCAGTTTATTGCATTTTTTGCACTGATCTTTCTAATTAAACGTTTATGGTTTTCCAAAATCCCTGTAATTTAATGTAAGCTGATAGAACCCTTTTAGGAAATTGGCATGAATTACGAAAAGGCGTCTAATGATGGAATCCTTTAATATACCGAGGAGTTGGTAGTCCAAGCTTTAATTTTCCAGAACACTGAATACCACAACATGTGATTGACTTTAAAGAAACCCTGGCAACTTTAAACAGCAGTCAGTTACATGCCACCATTATGTTAGTGTGTCCCTTCTGTCTGTGTGAAAATGAAAGTAAATTCTGTTTTCCTGAGGCTGTTTTTGGCTTTGCATGTGTCTTATTTCACTGAAATTAAGTGCCATAAAGCTGTTGTATAACAGTGTATGAGTCAAAAGGTGAATGCTGTAGTTGATACTGAATCAGATGTCAGTCAAACAGGAAAACCTACTTTAACGCTTTTTAATTTAATGGCCTATATGACCTTTTATACCGTTTATAATACATTGTTTAGTAAAGTTGTTAGAGGCGTGCTATTCACAGGATTGGAGGAGTATGTTTTAATAGCTAATTCTGCACACATTTTTTTCTGAAGATAAGCTGAGTTTTAAAGCTATGGATGGTCCTCTGGTTTGTTTTACTGAGTAATGTCTGTGGTTGATAAACAGCATTGTTTACAAGCTCTGAATTCTTTCACGTAGCTGTGACGGATTGATAAAGAGGTGGGGGAAAGGGGCCTGATGACAGCTGGAGTGTGATGGCATACCAGGACTGGGGCATTTTACTATGGCATGTTAACAAAACTGGGGCTGGTATGCTGCGTCAGCGGCACCTACTGTTTTAGTTTACACTAGACATGCTAAAATCGAGTTATAAAATATTAGGCATTAGCATAACATAATATTACTGACAAGCCAGAAAAGTGCATTTCCTAAAGAAAATGCAGAGTGATTGTCCAGCTTCAGGTTGTTGCTAGGACATTACCAGGTGGTTGTTAGGGTGTTGCTGTTCATATGTATTCCAGGTGCTTGCTTTTTCATAATATGATGACATTTGTTTGGCTTAGAAAGGATTAAAAGCTGAGCTGAGCCTGTGAGATGGTTCAGTGCTAGTGAATGATTTTGAATTGGTGGATAAAGGCTAGAGTGTCAGAATGAACTCAGTGTCCCTGTACAGCTGCAGCTGCTTCATGCAGCTCTGGAGGTCAGGCTGTCTGTTTATTTAACCTGCTTAGCACAGCCAGAACCTCTAGCCCAGCCTTTAGAGCTTTCTGCCCAGCCTTTAGAGCTTCCTGCCCAGACTACAGAGCCTCTAGCACAGCCTTTAGAGCTTTCTGCCCAGCCTTTAGAGCTTCCTGACCAGGCTGCAGATCCTCTCGCCCAGGCTTTAGAGCTTTCTGCCCAGACTACAGAGCCTCTAGCACAGCCTTTAGAGCTTTCTGCCCAGCCTTTAGAGCTTCTAGCCCAGCATTTAGAGCTTTCTGCTGAGCCTTCAGAGCCTCTAGCCCAGCCTTTAGAGCTTTCTGCTCAGCCTGCAGATCCTCTATCCCAGCCTTCAGAACATATAGCCAGGCCTTTAGAGCTTTCTGCACAGCCTTCACAGCCTCTAGTCTAGCATTTAGAGCTTTCTGCCCAGCCTTAAGAGCCTTCAGTTCAGCTTTCAGAGCTTCCTGCCCCACTTTCAGATCCTTCAGCCCGTCCATCAGAGCCCTCGGAGCCAATGGGCCCAGCCTTTAGAGCCTTCAGTCCAGCCTTCAAAGCTGAAGCGTGGTCTTCAGAGTCTTCAGTCCAATCTTAAGAGCTAAAACTGAGCTAGCCTGGTGCGCAGTTAAAGCTAACCTACAGCTAAGCTTAATCATCTTTAAACCATTTTTAGGCTACTATTTAGATATCCACAACAAATAACCACAATTTTAAACCATTAGCAAAAGATCCAAACAGAAAGCATATTGTTATTATTGATAGTCTCAGACCTGTCCTGTGTATTGATTTTATCGCACAGCTGTGTATGATTTAGTCCAACTGCAACAAGTACAGCAGTCTTTATCTTTTAATCTGGCATGCAGTGCACATTAAATTAATGAAGGATGGCCTCTGACTTTGCATTATGCTATAAATGACATTCTGCTACAGTCAGAGCAAATGGGGGTTTGATGTATGGCTATTTAATCTCTGCCAGTAGTTTTAGATGGATATTTGAATTGCATTCAGTATATATACCTATTTTGGTATGGTCGTGTCCGAGTTTGGGGCGGTTGCTTATCGTGTGTTGTTTGGATTTTTGAGGTGTCTGGACTTTATTTGGTTTATGTTGGAATGTGCATGTGTTTGTATGAATAGCTCTGGGGAGCTGGCTTTTGTCCGCTCATGCTTCTTTCTTTCTGTCGCACAGTTGTTTTAAAAGAGCAGCCTCAGTTTGAGTTGTGTTAATAGTTATGTGTTGTGTGTGTGTGTGTGTTTGTTTGTGTGTGTGTGTGTGTGTGTGTGTGTGTGTGTGTGTGTGTTTGTGTGTGTGTGCGCGTGTGCGTGTGCATGCAGGACAAAGCGGTTTGGGGAAGTCTACGCTGATGAACACACTCTTCAAGTCCAAAGTGAGCCGAAAGTCAGTGATGGGCACAGCTGAAGAACGCATCCCCAAAACCATCGAGATCAAATCCATCAGCCATGGTGAAGCCTCTCAACAGCCGCCCACACTCCTGACTCAAACACGCATACATATGGAGATGCTTTTGTTTCTTCTTCATGCAGTCAGGCAGTTTTTATAACAAGTCATTTTGAGTTTAAAGAAATGGTGCAATCAAAATGCTAATCTTGTTTACAATGAATGAAAGAGAATGTCCACCAGTTAATGGTGGAATGGCGTGCTAATTGGTGCTACCTTCCATTCATTGTTAACCACGTTAGCATGTTTGGTTGATATTTTTCTTTAAAAATGTGTAATTTGAAAGCAAAACTGTTGACATTGGGAACAAGCAAATATGGCAAAAAAAATATGATGGAAAAATTTTGCCTCCTTCTGACTGCAGTTTCACCACTTTTAGTCTTTTAGTCAAACGGCTTTTTTGTCAAATGCATTTGTTAACGTGGATTTGACCTTATTCACTTTTGAGTGATGTATAAAACATGAAAGTGTGACTAAATGTAAGGGTGCAGATGTCCAGCCTGATGTACGAACATTTCATAGGGGCAGTGCTTAGTGTGCTAGTGAACATGAGCATGAACAGTGCATCAAACATCAAAGTTGCATACGGTCAGATTTCACCAACACTTTTATTATTGATCAGTTTAATCTTCGCTGTAGCGATACGATCAAACTTGCGCCTGGTAGAGGTGCGGTAAATATCAATGTAACGTAGGAAAGGAAGGATACATTGGCTGTGTATCGTGTCGGCTGATTTTCAGCCCAAATATGCGATCGGCCAGTATTTCCCTAACTTCGCCCATCCTGAGAGCTGATCAGTGATGTGAAACATATGAGCCATGTATTTCGCCTGAGGCACCAGAATGTATCTGCTGCACCATTTCAGGTGGAATGGGACAATTTGAACAAGAAGCTGGCGGATAGGAAGCCGAGTTCAGCCTCGTCATATCTATTTCACTAATGAAAAACATTTCTCCTGAAGTGTATTACATATTTGGCTCTTATGTCACTCTGAACTCACTGTGTGAGCATGTAGAGCTGTAATTAATGCGGTTTGTTGTCAAAGCTTTGAGGATTGGTTTCTCTTAGCACGTTATCCGAGCGCTAATCTTAGCTTAGCTTTCCCTACACTAGCTTCATTATCTGCAGCTTTGGTAGGGGCTGAAAATGAAAAGAAGCTGCAGAACTACAAAAAGGAATCATTTGCTCGCCCGTTTAGCCTTTTCAGTACTTTTAAAAACCCATCATTCAGCAGGAGGACAGTTTTGCAGTAACATTTAATATTCAACTAATTTTTGCTGTTTAACAGAATCAGTAGGTCGGTATTGTTGTCTCATTTGCTAATGCTAATTTGCTAACACTGATCGGTCCATCTCTAATGTAATATTTTAACAATCGGAAAAATTACTGATTTGCTATTAAATAATCAAATTTGTCAATAATACCAGCAACAGCAGTAAAAAATAGAAAATAGTGATAACTTTCCACGAACATACATGTGACTACACATTCCATTAAAATACTTTTGCTTTGTACTAATGATACAGTAAATAACTACCTCCCTAAAATACAAACATAGCATATAGTTCAGTAGAAGCAGACAGTGTTTAATGAACATGATTAACCTTTGGCCATGGGGCAGTGCATCTTCTGCTTGACCCCAGGCTCCACCTGTGGGGACAACCATTGGCTTATGAGCTAAGAGTTGTGTTTAATTGACTCACTCTCAGAACATCTGCATGAAGAAGGGGGTGCTTCATGTAAATTATATGTATATGGGGGCAAATTGGGGTGTGCCTGTTGTAAATGATTTGTAAGTATGGTACTTGTGCATGTGTGCTTGTTTCTGTGCAGCTTTGATGAATAAGGTACATTGAACAAGTGCTGAAAACGTGTTTTAGGAACAAATTCAGAATATTTTTTTTTTTGGTAGGACTAAGGTAGTACTTTAAATGAGACTGTCCAATAAAAGCACATGATTGTAAATTACATATAATACCTCCATGTAGTTTCTGTAATATTTGCTGTTTTAATGGGGAATTTCTGCAAAACCCTTGAGATGTAAATAGTCATTCAGAGTGGTTTAGTATGAAATAGTTGATTGTCGAGAAAAAATAAGTTAGACAATTACATTTGCAGCATTTGGCAGACACTCTTATCCAGAGCGACTTACAGTATCATTTTACACAGGTAGGAGAAGGTAGTGTTAGGAGTCTTGAACAAGGACCGAACACTGATGAAGACCTGTCTCTCTTCTCTGCAGATATTGAAGAGAAAGGAGTGAGGATGAAGTTGACTGTGATAGACACACCAGGCTTCGGAGATCAGATCAACAATGAGAACTGGTAAAGAAGCACTCCTGTTTGTGGCGTGGCCTGTTGTCACGATGGCAAATTAATCCCAGTTTCACACCAGCCATAAGATGCAATTTCTACCTGTCTTGAAAGTCCCTCAGTTAAGCTATACATTTTTCTCCAATAACATTAATAGAATATAATTCAAAAGAAATGTGTGTGATTTGCAAAACCAGAGGCGAACTGAATTTTTGTCTTCGTAAGTGAACAAACAAATTTATAAAAGTGCAACTGTGGTACACAGTTTTTTGAAGCTGCAGTTGTCCATTTTACCTCGGCACAGCCGTCTTTATGGAGATGTGTGAAATGCTTTAACAGCAGTGGGTTTCATCTCACCCATCATTGCTTGCTAGCAGCTCAACTTAGTTTCACAACATTTCACATATAGAGAGCCAACAGTGTCCTAGATAATCTGATAACTACTCTAACAGCGCTAATACTACTTCTAGTAATAACATTTTATAATAAGTCGGTGGAATGTTTAGTAATCATTTTTAATATTCATAGAAGTTAAGCAACTTTACATTTATTCAGTACTAGTAGACAGGCTCATATTGTAAATGGGTGGTCGAAGTGGTGGTGTTATCCACTATGCTATCCAACTGTTGTTACCGGTTTGCAGAGGCAACATATTTTGGACTTCTCTGTTTATTTGTTTCATAAATTGATCCATTTCCTAAAACTACTGAGCAATTCTACTTCAGCTTTTCATCTGAGTGGTTCATTTCACATTACATTTGCTTTCAGCAATGTTAGCATTGGCCTAAGCCGATTCTGTGTAGCTTATGTTATTAAGATACCGTGCCAGAGTGGCTGGCGGGTGAAGCTAATCTACCTGTCAAATGTAAATATTTGCTCACATTTAACAGGTGGCAGGTGTATTTGCCACCCTGCCTGTTGATTTTTGCTCCTGACTTATTCAAATGACCTCCCCTTCCAGCTGGCAGCCCATAATGAAGTTCATAAATGACCAGTATGAGCAGTACCTGCAGGAGGAGATCAACATCGAGAGGAAGAAGAGAATCCCGGACTCGCGTGTTCACTGCTGCATTTACTTCATCCCCCCAACAGGACATTGGTCAGTACACACACACACACACACACACACACACACACACACACACACACACACACAGTATCCTGCCACTGCTATTCTGGGTGGAAAATGTATCTTTCAGGGGTGTTTTTTGCCCTCATTGACTCGGAAACAAATTTTGCTCTAAATGGAGTTAGTTGGAGTTATGAAACAACTGTTGAGCTTGAAGAGAACACATCAAGGTAAATGGTATCAGCTATAGGATTTAAAATGTGCATAATATTTATTACACTGACAATATTATTTGGGGACATTTTTTGCCCTTCCACTATGTTTGGGCCTGAACATGAATGAAAGGCCTGAAGATTTCTGTGAAATACAAAAAGAACATGTCTAATTTTTATTTCTTATTTATTTAATATAAACAGCACAAGCGATGTATGTGAACTCTGCAAGTATTGTAGTAATACTTGTATTTAATAAACTTTTGATTGAAAAGTTAAAAAAAAAGTTAGGGTTAAAATCTTGAAATGCCCAATGGAAAATTTGTCCACTCAAGATTTTTTATCCATGATATTTATGTAGATACAGTCAAGCAAGCTCTCCCATTGGTTAGGACTTCAGGCACTAAACTGAAGGCCTTAAAATAGATTCAGTACCAACATAATTAGGAAAGAACAGAGGAATCACTGATCACTTTTTGATTTACAATGGGTGGAACAGTTGTATGAGGAAAAATGGTTACTCCAGAACCTTCTCTAAGTCTTACATGCGTCACCTACAGTGAATACAAGTGGTAGTCGGATTAAACCAGTGCATTTCAGTTGTTAGAAGTGGAGAACAGCAGCAGCTCTATATGATGGCTTCTTACTGAGTCGCTGTAAAGCTGCCTCCTGGTAAAATACATTTGGATTATGTGTTACAAATGTAATACAGAAAGGCCAAAAATGTTAATGTGCGTCACCGTTAGCTTAGGGCTAACATGCTACTAGAATCCCATAGGGATCTACACTAACAGAATCACATATATCTGCACTAGCCGTAATCAGCATTATCATGTTTTTTTCTCTTGTTTTGACATTTACGACCTGAACTGAAGGCCAAGCTCTAATAGTTTGCCTCTGTTTATGTATATAAATCCCTGCTGTGTTCTCTCTTAGGAAGCGGTCTCTCCAGTTCAGGAGTAATTGTAGATGAAGTTGGGCGTACGTCCAGTCACAAACAGATGATGCAAACCTTGTTGCTGTTTTTCACTTTTAGTTTGTTGTTTATCTTTATTGGGGTTTGTCCAGGACATTTAACGCAGAAGAGTGCAGTGTGTATTTTAATGACTTGTAATGTTTACATAGCTCTAAACCACATTTATCAACCCTCATTTATCAGAGCATCAATGCAGATGTAAACATTACAACATTGAAGAAAAACTATTTTATCGTTATGAGTGATCTGTATGCTTTGGCACATGCAGAAGTGTATAAAATACTATGATAAGGCTAATCTTGCTCAAGCCTGATGCACATGTGGTGTCAGTTAATTGGCTGGTATGAATTGAATGTATGTATATATGCCAAGATAGAGTATAGTGTCTAGTACCATAAGGCAGAGACAAATAGAGGCTGTGCATTCTGGCTTTGATTATATTTTCCCGAGCAGCGTTAAAAACAGCGACGCAATTCACACATCACAGTCAGCATCAGGACTTACCCTGTGTGTCCAGAGTGACTTTCTGAAGTTTTAGCGAGGATCCAGTCAGTAATCCAGTTCAGAAAACCACCGTTCAGATCCTGCATTGACCTCCATTTAAATGTCCATTTAAATGTCAAAACTCCACGTGTACGATATAAAACAACTTCTCGTGTCTCAGATTGACTCAGACAGTTTAGTGCTGATATTCAGAAATTTACAGCTAGATATGCATAAAAAAAGACTCAAATGCAATCACACTTCTGTAAGTGAGATTAAACGCCAGCCATGCAGTCGATTCCTGTCTGAGCTAAGACATATTTAAGTTTCTTTCAGTTTACATTGATTTTGAGTATAAAAATATCCGATATTAAATATGCAACTCAATTTGTAATTAAAAATAAAGCCTGTCTTGCTGTGTATCAGAGTTTTAGCACTCAGCATGAATCCAAGAGGACAGAAAATCAATAAAAAAAAACATGGCTGCCTTATAATAATTGTTTATTTTTACTCATAATAACCAACAGAATTAATCACCATCTAAATTATTGCGCTTACAGCTCACAGACACCCCAGACTAACAATTTCTGAAAAGGTATCTGAGGTGCAACTTGTTTTCAAGATCTCTATAAGCAACAAATTGCAAATATAGCAGGCGCTAGGTAAATTTTTGATCAGAAATGACCCAAATTCATAAAGATATCAAATTTCTTTTAGCATTTACATGTCAAACAATGGCATATCTGAGTAGCCCAGGGTCTCCTGAAAATAACGTATGGCATGTGTGACTGACTCATGTAAATACGGTATAATTGCAATTGTAATTGACCCAAAATGCCCCAAAAAATATTCTGGAGTTCTAAGGGTTAAGGCAGACTACAGCTCAGAAGTTCTTATTCACGGACAAATATGTAAGTTTATGAAGAGGAGGAAGTTTCTTTACTGTGTAAAACATGTATCTTTAGTGTCCTGTAGGGGGAGCTGTTATTCCTCCCTCTGAATGTAGTTATGTTCAGCCCCAAAAAAGGCTTATTTAACCCAGGCCCCAGGCTTTGCCTTCCAAAGCGCACCATTTGAAGTGAGCTGCTCCAGCATGAGGGGACCATTTGAGAGAAACTCCCTATTCAATTCCATTCATTTCAGGTTGTCTTCGATCCAGGAATAAAGGCACATCTGAGCCGTTTTAGATTACCACATGGACCTGTCCTCTCCTAGAGAGACGGGACTCTTTGTCATTTGATCCACAAGCCTGTCAGTCAAGTTAAAGCTTCAAAATGTAATGCTTTTCTGTGACAGTACAGAAAATTATGTGATAAAGTTGGGGATTGAACCCCAGTCTACAGTGTAGAAGGCAGAGGTGTTACCCAGTACACTATACCAACCATTACCGATATAATAACAATAATAATAATATTGATGATGATGATGATATTATTATTATTATTATTATTAACAACAACAAATAAATACATTCAAATGACATATTATATATATATATAAATATCATTATACGTATGGTAAACAATAATTCATAACAATCAAAATATGATGTTTGATGTTAATGCACCTAAAACAATTTACCAGTAGAGACATGCAGTCACAGTACAGTGTTTCATGAAGTGGCGTAAGGCTTTTGCATACTTATTTTTGTATTATTTATTTACTTTTATTTGTTATCTATTTATTATTTTATTCATATGTCTGATGCTTTATTTTGATTCTAAAATAATAATGATAAATATTATTTATTTGCTTATTTTATAATGATCTTTATTAGAATACTTACATGTTTAGTTGAGACTGTTTTCTGTTGTTCTCTTGCTCTTTTGTTCTTTTCTACAATATATTTTGTATAATTCTGCAATATATTTCACACAAACGACTAATAACGGTGAAAGTAGTAACTAAAATTCATTATGTGCTGAAAGTGAATGGTTGTGACTGTTTATTTTCCCTTCAGCCTGTTCACAAATTTTTGCTGGGCAGCTTCTGTAAACAGTGCGGTTATTTACCACACGCAAGAGATCTGCGTCAGTAAGACGCCTAGACAGTCTCACACGTTCCTGCTGTCCACTGCCAGTGAGTTTTTAAGAACTTGGGTCATTCTACAGAAATGTCCACTTTTTTATCTCTCCATAGGAGTCACTGGTGTCACTGATCGTCATTGGTGTTACTCATTAGAAAGGTAACACCAGAATGGCTGCTACAGAACATCAAACCACATGTTGTCATTCATGGAATGTCCACTAAAATATGTAATTTAATCCATTTGGATTCTATTTTTTCCCAGTTACCTAAGAATAAAGTCGGTCACACCAGTGACTTCAGCTGAAGCTTCATATGAAATCATGAACTAAAAGAGAAAATCTCTGATAACTGAAAGACACAGTGGACTTAACATGCTTTTCTTCATAGATCCTCAGAAAATATGTAAAAGGAAGTCAAGTGATGTCATAAGTGCAATTTTTTCTTTCTATGTAATTCTATACAATCAATTCTATATAATTGATTGAAAAACCAATATTGTTAAATTGAGGCTCAAGAAGGTGTAATTGTTAAAATAACATTATTTTATTTTAAAATATAAATAAATTGTAACCCTAACATGTTTTTTAAGTGTAATATATCTGTACACACTAGGGACACAAAAATGGACATTTCCATAAAATGACTCATCTGTGTCCTTTTTTTTGGTAGCACCAACATCCAGCAGCTGTTTAAATGCAACAGTGTTGTTGGTTTTCTTATTTGTATGTTATGCACTAATAGATGCATATATATTTCCTAAACTCAGTCTAGTAATAATTTTCTACTTGGGGTCCCAGTTTGGTATCAGTTCTCTCCTTTGGGTCAAACAGTTTAGGAGCTCGTGCTCTAACCAGTAACAGTGCTGTTTACAGTGGGCAGAGAGCTTCCTGACCAGCCACAGTCCAGATGAGTTTCTGTGGGTTCCAATTAATCAACGGATTCTCTCTCATTCTTTCTCACTCTCACTCTCTTTCTCTATGTGTCTCTCTCAGTCTGAGGCCGTTGGATGTGGAATTTATGAGGCGTCTCAGTAAAGTGGTCAACATCGTCCCGGTCATCGCGAAGGCGGACACACTGACCCTGGAGGAGAGAGACTTCTTCAAGAAGAAGGTCAGAACTTGCACTGTAAAACTTTTTCCTACCTTATTAAACTTCTTCTTGATCCACAGCATGATTTTTCACTCACTGGGCTTCTACAGATGGGCTGTTTTTAGCATATAAAACTGAGTGATGGTCGTATCATTTTAATACCGCTGATAAACGTACATAATTAGCATTTTTTAAAAAGTCATGGTGGAAGTAAATTACTGCTGCAAGGCAAGTTTACACATGTTCAACCTACTGCAAACGTCTAAAAAATGTCCAAAAAAGCATTTTCTGTGCAGTTACAATTTGCTGGATTCTAGAACACTTTGTTAAAGGGGAATTCCACCAATTTTTCTAAATTTCTGATCAATTCAAAGTCATTTAAAGTGTTTTTTGATGTGAATTGTTTCGCTGTAGAGAAAGAATCCCCTGAGCAGTTTGTCTGTTCGTGTTTGTAGCCTGACTGTTAAATCTGTACATTTTTATTTTCAGTAAAAAGACTAAAACAAATAAATATATATTTCATTCCTGATGATGCATGTTTGTTGTAACTGTAGCTGTTACTGCTGCAAGCATCACGTTTTAAGCATTCTTACAGGCTTGTAGTTCAGGACAGAGCAGTGTTGGAGCTGTGCATGTGCTTTTTGAATTGGCTGAGTGGTTAAGCTACTCTATTTCCATGCAGGAGAGTAAATCTCAAGCCTGACATTCAGAATCTTTTCTCCTGGGAGATGATGCTTCCTGACCCCTTTATTGTGGTAAATTAGAGCTTTTGGTTGGTTTCTGTTGGTTGGTCACCTTTTTCACTGGCATTTTTAACAGGGAATTATAATACCGTCTTGTCCTCATGTGCTCCTCAGTCTTGCTGGAGCTTCTGCCCCTGAAAGTTGTGTTTTTTGTATGATGCGGAACAGCTGGTTGTGTTTTTATGGTTGCTATGTTATGCTGTTTTTGTAGATCTCGAGCTGGCTCTGTAAATTTGTTGTCTGGAGACGCTTATAGTCACTTTCAAAGGAGCAGACTCAGGCCAGCGTAAAGCAGTGGAATCTGAACGTGAACGAGAGCCAAAGGTTCTTTGGCTGACAGTAAAGTGCGCTACATTAAAGGGCCTTGGAGCATGTTCCTCCGTAAAGACAGGTTCATATGGGTCTGTGGGGACTCTCTTTTTGCCTAGGATACATTTGGAATGCAGAGGCTTTGTGCAGAACGTTCAGACGTGTTGAGAGAACGTGGCGTGTTGATGGGATAAACCCTCGTTGTCGAACATTCGTGCTGTTGCAGTAAATGTTCAAGTGGTAGTTTGGTGAAAATTCAGTTCAGTTTCTTTCTTTAGTTTCCTATACATGTTAGCAACAAAGCTGATGTTGCTAACAATTATTGTTTATTCTCTACCATTTAGCATGGTGCTAACTGCACGCCCATTTTTGTCCATTTTTTTTTAAAGTTACAGGTACAGAATGTCATACAGTGTCATGGAAGACCTTCCTATACTGGAAAACTTGGCAATGTGTGTTTTCTTTAAACACGGTTAAAGTTTTAAAACCTACCATTCCCTCTCCAGTTCACACAGTCCACGTTTAGAAACAGCCCATTTTGATTTTGTTGTATTTGTGATGTCACAAAAATCAACTCATTTATATATCCGGATGTTTCAATAGAGTCTGGCTGCAGACATGCGCTCTCAGCCCCTGTGACAACACGTGCACATGCACTCTCTGCCACAACGGCAGAAGCAGCCCAGCGGCACGGTAGCTTTTGGCTACTTCTGCTTAGTGACATCATCACGTAATCCATTTTCCGTCCATAACACGGTTAGAGAATTACGTTTAATTTAACTCCCTGTTCAGAAAAGTCATTAAAAGAACCCATTAAAATTGTCTGTTGGTTCCTGGTGGTGTCCAATATTCGCTAATGGTATTCTGGGTTTTCCTGATGGGTTGATATCACAGTGTAAAGGATTCAGATCATTTAGTCAGGTGTTTATACATTTGTTCGTAATGGTCTCTAACGGCAACCGTCAAGCCAACTCCCATTAGGAAGCAAAACCATCAGGTTTTATTCCTAACGGTTCTAATAGTCTTCAGCTTGGCTTTCGTGAGTTTCGGCGGTAGCCTGTTTGTTTTTTTCTGTGAATAAACCCGACATTCATGTCTTGTCATCGTGGTCGGTTTTATTTTGAAAGTTTCCATATTTAATTATTTTATTATCGGTATGGCAACGTTAATATATGTTCAGTGTAACTCTTGTTGCCCAGCAGTTCGTGTTTCGCCGTTTTTCCTCATAAAACTGACAAAACACTGTCGTGGCAGAGCGGCACTGACATCATTGATAGGCTGGCGGTTCATGTCAGGCTGAGAGTGCAGGTCTGCAACCAGACCCTTCTCGGATGGTCAGCCTCCAGTAGTTTAGCCCCGCCCATTCCACTGAAAGCAAATTAGCCCCACCCATTCACTCTGTAGTTATAAGGAATGTTTTCTGCCTGGGCTGCTTTTTGAAAAAGGCACAGTACAGCAGCCAATCAGAACTGAGCTCATTTACGTAAATCTTAAAGGCACAGTAACAAAAATAGCCTGTTTAAAACTTTTTTGGGTTTTGGTACATCTACACAAACGTTATGAACCGACCTCAGTTGGGAAAAATAAAATACAAGACACATGTTGGATGTGGGCCTTTTAAGCTCTTGCCTTTTGGCCAGTTGTATCCAGAGTGGAGGTTGTGAGCTCTGACAGCAGATCTCTGTCTCTCTCCGGGTTCGGGAATCCCTGTGAGCTTTCTGAAACACGGCCCACATTTCACTCGCTCCAGCTCCGCTTACAGACCAGAGGAAAGGGGAAAAAAAAGGAAGGCGGGATTTTATGTGCAGGATCCTCAAGGGTCACGTCCTGCTGGAAATGTTTTCTGATTCACAGAATGGTTTCGTCTGAGGTCAGGGATTGGCCAAGGCTCAGCTGTTGACGTGGCAGCGGCGGAGCTCCATGACATCACTTCCTGTGTTTGACAGCACAGCGTGGGCATATTAAAGAGCTGTTTGATGGTCAGGCCTGGAGGAGAGAATGTGAGAGGCATAATTAAGGAAGGCAGCCGTTCATTTAGAGAGCTGTTAATGGAAACAAACTACAGCAGAGCACCATGTGTAAACAGGACGGTGAGATGTCCTGGTGCGAGACTGTCATATGAATATTAAAGAGTGTTATAAAGTATTTTTTAAATGAAACCGTAGAAGCCAAACGGCCCCCAACACTCCCTGTAGTGTGTTACCGTCTGTCAGAATGACTGTGTGGATTGTATGAATGTTACAGAGTGATGTAGCAGCTCTACTCAGGAGGGTTTGTTTCATTAGCTTTATTAGTAGTAATTTAGGTACGATTTGAATGGGATCAGTATTACATTAGGTGTTTTACCACAGGACACCTGTAATGTTTATGAGCGATTCGCAATCAGTTCACTCAGTACATCGAGTAGAAAGCATGTCTAGACTGAGACCCTGTTTACACCTGGTCACTTCATGTGACTGGTATCTGGACTGTATCCTGTTAAGATTTTAGCCACATGCATCTACACTTGATATTCAGTGCATCTCTGGTGAGACTGAAATCCGATTGCTGTGTGGGATGGAACATGCAAGTCGTTTGCACTTTGTTTAGCGCAGTAGTATCTTTCCATATTGCTACTAACCATTTTGTTTGATCTGCTCTCCAACCATGTGTGTCTTTCATGGTTATCTTCCTCGCAGACCCGGATCACACACCCAGTGATGTACTGCATGGGGAGGGGTTTTGATTGTCGAATGTGTCTTGGAGAGACGGATGCATATACACTGCTATAACATATAATAGCTGAAATGCGTCTAAGTCGGCCTCCTGAAGAGGTTTGAGGGGTCAGATTTGTATCTGTTTTAAATGCATCTTGGGTGCGTTTACACTTGCATTTTAATGTGGCTTGGCCTCCAGATATAATCCTGATACTCAAGATGCATGAAGTGACCAGGTGTAAATGAGGTCCTAGTGATTTCCTTCACCCTAATTAACTGCCTAGCCGTCTTAAGTGAAAGCAGTATTGTTGGATGAAATGAAACATGTTTCTGTCATTTTACATATTTTAATGTTAGGAGTCCTACACTTGATTTGGGCAACAGAGAATGCAAGTAAATAGTAAATGAGTCAAAAGAAAAAACAAGGTTATTTCTATGGGTTGTTTTATAGCACAGGATTAAAATAATCAGGGGTCATTTCTATTTTTTATAATATGGGATTAATATAACTTGGGGTTATTTCTACTGTTTGTTTTGTAGTACAGGATTAAAACAATCCAAGGTTATTTATATGGTTTGTTAATCATACAGGATTAATATAACCTGAGGTTATTTCAGTTTCAGGTCAGTATTTACAGTTTGTTTTATACCATTGGGTTAATATAATTCAGGGTTATTTCTGTGGTTTGTTTTATAGTACGAGATTCTTTTAATTGATTGAATTGTGTCTGTACGTCCAGCTGTACCCTGGGCATCTCTCACATGCTGCAAATGCGCAGTATTCCAGTTTTCCTGTTTACTGGTATGTGTCTGTGTATGCGTGTGTTCTCTCAAAGCAAAGAAAGGTGTTCAGGCGTGATTCTTCTTTGCCCTGCAGTGTTTGATTGTGTGTGCATGTGTGTTTGCAGATCAGGGAAGAGCTGCGGGCCAACAGCATCGACGTTTATCCTCAGAAGGAGTTTGATGAGGACGCAGAGGACAGACTGATCAATGAGAAAATACGAGTAAGTGCGGACGACAGCAGCAGATTATCACTCTGCTGAATTAGAATGTGGTTTTTGTGTTTTTTCAGCTATTATTAGTGATGCACTGTGTTTATTAAAGGTACATATAAATGTTTAAATGCGAACAATTCAGTTCATTTATACAGCTGTTTATGAAACAGTTTGTTGCATCATGAAATGTCAAATTTCACCAAGATTCAGTTTGATTACTTTGCAGTGAATCAGTTATAAAAACTGTTATAAATGACTTTTCAATTATGATGATAAAGGGATTCAGTACACATATTATGAAGACTTTATCCTTTGACAAAAAGAAGTGTGCATGACTGTATATAATGTTTATTATGTTTATTATTTATGTTATTTACAGTGCAGTCAGATTCATGTCTTTTGCACAGTTTTGCATAAGGCTTCTCAGCACAACAGGCTAAATTTACAATAGTGGATTAAGGTCATTAATTAATGAATCATTTCTTTTTTTCAAAAAAAGTTGAGGACAGCACTGAATATGTCTGAATTCTTTGAGTTTGCCCTACTTTACAGACTGAAGGTAGTGAATTATGGCTCTCATTAATATGGATTGAGTGTTCAGTACTGATTGCTGTCTCTGTGCAGGAGATGATTCCATTTGCCGTTGTCGGGAGCGATCAGGAGTACCAGGTGAACGGGAGGAGGCTGTTGGGAAGGAAAACCAAATGGGGAACCATAGAAGGTACAGCTTTTGAAGACTTTTTCTTCTGCCTTTTCCATTTTCATACACTGTTCTCTCCCCTACATTCTCAGAACACTACCATGGCAGTCTAATGTTGCTTTTACGTTATGATGGTAAACGGACAACGACAACAAAGGAGATATTTCAAAGTTTTTAACGATACAGGATCAGAATGTTATGCCAGTGGTGCCGTACTTCAGCGGAACCGCCAAGAGCTGGAGATGTTGGGAAACTCCAAACAGTGGAGTAAATGTAGATTTCTTTTGGTAACACAAGCACAAAATGTTTGTAGTTGAAGTCCAGACTAGCAACATTCACATGACCTCTTGAGTGTTTAAACTAGAGCTTTAAAAGTTGCTCCAAACATTAATACAGACTGAGACCTTTCTGTCCAGGCCTGACCCGACCTGAGCCACATCGAGTTTTGAGTCTAAAACTGACTCAAGCTCAACAAAATTGTGTCCAAAACTGACAAAAACTGGCCCAGTAACACCCAAAGTGCAGAATAAAGCATGACATTTTTAATAATGGCACAACTTACATTAGTCACATGAATTAAATTATACAAAAAATTAATATAGAAAATATAAGCTGTCAAAAATGAAGTTTAAATTCCATTAATCAAGCAGTGCTTTTGTACAACACGCCAAACATTGTAAGTCTGGATAAACCTTTCAATACAGATACAGCAATAAGTTAACTGACCCTTATTAGCCCCACAACGTGGGAAATTTCCTCTCCACATTTAACCCATCTGTGCAGTAAAACGCACACATACACACTAGTGAACACACACACTAGGGGGCAGTGAGCACACTTGCCTGGAGCAGTGGGCAGCCCTATCCACAGCACCCGGGGAGCAGTTGGGGTTAGGTGCCTTTCTCAAGGGCACTTCAGTCACGTACTGTAGACTCAGGGGATCAAACCAGCAACCTTCTGGGCACAAGGCTGGTTCCCTAACCTCCAGCCCACGACTGCCCCACGTTAGCCTTCAGCTGTTTTATCTTAAAGCTCTAGAACCCATGTGTCAAACACAAGGCCTGCAGGCCAGATCAGGCCCGCAACACAATCCTTTCCTGCCCGCGAAAGTATTGTACATTTTTATTAATATCAGCTTGTTTCACAGTGTGCTGCACTACAGTTCCCAGCATGTACTGCAACGTAATGTGCTCCAACTCTCCTACCCCAACAGCAGTCTATGGGACAGCGATTACACCTCAGCTCTACACAATTCTCCGCAATTCCACACCAGTCATATCACCAAAATGCATTTCAGCCGCAGTTTAATCAATACAAACACTTAACATTAGCTCGGCAGTTAGTCTTACTAACGTGCAGCAAAGGAATGATGCCAGGTGTCCAGTTCAAGCAAATAGGGCACATCTAAATTTTGAATATTTCAAGTGTCCATGTAATATTACAAGGTCTACTACAAGTGTCTGTATTTTACTGCTGAGGTTTGTGCATGTTTTGAATAAACAATGGCCGGTTTGGATTACAGCACAACATTGATTAAAGATGAGATAAAACCTTTTTTTCTCTGGCCCACAGATTTGATGAGATTTTTTATTAAGGCCCTTTTGCTGGTTGAGTTTGACACCCCTGCACTAGAACGTGTTGTATATAGTACATTGCACATAAAACAAAACATTTTGGCCAAATTAAACATAAACGTTCTTTTGGCTGCACTTCAGTGCTGAACTTTGTCAGCAGCACGAGTGAGTGACTCCAGCATGACAGATTAAAAACAACTTTAAGGTTGTAAAAGTAGAGAGGAAGAAGTAAGGAGTGAAACTGAAGTTGGGAAATGCAGGATGAAGTGTGTAAAAAGCGGGAGGCAGACTGTGAGAATCTCAATGTGAAAAACATGCTCTTCATACGAAGGAAGATAGTTTGATGAACATGTTAATGTTATCAAACTTTAAAAAGACAAATCTTTCCTTTGTGTTCTCTGACTCTCATTCGAAGGTCTCTGAGCCGCTGAAGCATTTCGCCACATTTTCTAGCAGCAGTGAAAGGCATTTCCGAGTTTATAAGCAAAATGATGTGGTAATTACTGTCTAATCTGTGTGAGGAGCTCAGTTCCTCTTCTTAAAGCCATCTTTTTAAACCAGCCTTCATTTCCTGCAGTGAACGTTTCTGAGCCGCTGCTCTGTGGTGGTTTTCTCCTGCTCCTTTATTGACTCTGATGTAATCTATTGTTCATACGCGCAGTTCTCCTCTCTCAGACAGCCACACAGTCATCACACACAGTCTGTCAGGCCGTCAGCTTTATCTTTCCGGGAGAAATTAAATTACTGAAGGGCTCGATGGCTTATCACATCACCTCCTTCCTCTGAGCCTCATCGCTCCCCCCTAGTGGCCAGTGAGACAACCTGCAGAAAGGAATGGGAAAAAATAAACATGTAAAATCAATGAAAAAAATAAAATAAATACGCAGCTTAAAAGACAAAAAATCTAAATTACAATAAAAAAAATCTAAATTTATTGTACAATAAATGAGTAAAAAAAATGTATAAAAGGAATTAAATCAAAAACCAAAATTACAATAAGTACAATAAATAAGTAAAAAAAGTATAAAATGAATTAAATCAAAAATAAAAAATCTAAATTACAGTAAGTGCAATAAATGAGTAAAAAAATATATATAAAATGAATTAAAATACATTTAAAAATGCTAAATAATCTGAATAAGAAGTTATTCAGCAATACAACAAATTAAATAAACAAGCAATTTAAAATAATTCTAATTATCATTTACAAACTTAAAGATGCACGAAACATTTCTTTTGGTTTTGGTTTAACACCAGATTAACAATACACAGTCACTCTGCACATCAGTAGAACAGTGTACAGTGATCAGTTTGTACAGTTGCAATATAAGTGGCCAGTGTTTGCTTTGTGGGTTTATTTTTTAATATCAGTTTTTATTCCTCTGTGCAGTTGAGAATATCGCTCACTGTGAGTTTGCCTACCTGCGGGACCTCCTTATCAGGTGAGCGGCGTCTTTTTGTACAGTCGTAAGCAAAATGACGTTTGTTGATTGAAATAAGTTAAAACATCCTCTGCTGAGATCACACTTCTGCACATGTTAAAGTACAGTTACTGCTTATTTGCTGAATTTAACATATTGAGGGGAAAAAAATATAAAATGTCACTTGTGCAAAAGTTAGGGCGCATTTTATATATATATTTTTTTTTCCAATATGTTAAATTTAGCAAATTTATAGAAATTTGCAGAGGAATGCCGTATTTAAGTTTGTTTACTGTAGTGAGCATTTAACTTATTTCCACCCCCCTTTAATCTGCCAGCAGTGAAGTGTTCTATTGGTGGGAATCAGCAGATCAGCAGAGATCCAGAGAACCAGAATCTGAAACTGATATTGCTGTAACAGTTGGAAGACAATATACTGTGCAGCCCTAGTGAGTGTATTTATGTGATGCCTTCTCTATCTGTTCTCTACAGAACCCACATGCAGAACATTAAGGACATCACCAGCAGCATCCATTATGAAATGTACCGCGTCCGCCGCCTGAACGAGAACAACCTGCAGGCCAACGGATTAGCCGAACACCACCCGGCCTCTCACGAGATGTAGAGCCTTCATCTCGCTCTCTTTCTCTCCCTCTCTCTCTTTTCCCTCATCCCTCTGTCCACTCCTCCACCTGCACTCCAGCTGCTCCATTCCGCCCCGTCTGTCAGCCGCAGCAGGGCCAGCCCGCTGACCACGGACTCAGCTTTGACCATTTCATGTCTGAGGAGCCTTTAATAGCTGTATTTACTGCAGACTCCAGCTCACTGTCCTGCATGGACCAGACTAAAAGCCACACAGGCTCCGCTGCCTCTCTGAGTATATCCGCATTTCCTGCATGCCAGTTCAGCTCTGTAGACTTAGTCTTAGTCTTCGGTACAATCCTCCTCTCCAGGCTCCGCCCACAAACACGCTCTTTAGTAGCCACTGTTAAGAGGTTTGATGGGCTTTACAGAATGCTGGGAAAATCTTATTTAACCTAAAGAGAAACTGTACCACACAACTCAGTCTGTAAATAACCAGTTTATCTATGCCTGTTTAGAGCTGCTTTAGACGTTGTTTCTCTGTTTATAACAATAATAATAATAATAAAAATAGTAATAATAATATAATTTTATTTACAAGTGCCTTTTAAGGTACCTAAGGACAAGTGGGAACCGAGACTTAATTAACCACTACACCTACAGAATAAATATCATTTGAAAATTAAAGGAGAATTCCACCAATTTTTTCAAAATTTTCAAAAACCAGTGATTGAGATATAGCATTTATTTTACTCGGCACAGACCACTCCACCATGATTATGATTTTTAAAATATGTTTTAGGCCAAGATATTAGCGCTAAACTATCATAACTCAGTGTGTCAGACATCAGGCAGTGTATTCCTAACCATTTCATGTAATAACTTTGTGATGGAGCTTTTAGAGGCATTAATTCCTTTGACTGGTTTGTATCACCACATCTGTCGGTACATTTCCGTTGAGCTGAATTCACCGTAAAAACAAAAACTGAGCTGTGTGCTACGTTTCCTTTCTCTGAACTTTGTCCAACCTGGTAGCAGTTGCTTCAGAAAACGTGTGGGCGGAGCATAGAGGTTAATTAAACGGCGAAGTGGAGTTTAGAAACTATAGGGCCTCTTTTGAGACCAAGCAAAGCAGTGCTATAAAGAATTGTCACTTTTTACCCTGCGCTCTAAAAACAAATCTTTTATTTTTTTCTGTTCTTCGAATCGCCCACCAGCAGGACTCTGAAAAATGCCTCCAGGAACCATTTTACAGTGCTCCGCTTGGAGAAGCCCAGTCTGCCTTTAAGCGTGATCGGCTGTTGAGACATTAATGGTTCCTAAAAGAGCTCCAGTTTCAAAAGAAACCCCCAAATTCATTCACAGATATTTTTTTTAGAGTGTTAGTGTTTATCGTAACATCCCATAGCTTCCCTGCCTGATCACCTGATGGCTGTCTCTCCTCTGTGTGAAAGTGCAGTGAGGCGCCAGATCCTCAGTGTCCATCCGACACTAATCCCACCTGCACCACTGCACTCTGACAGTGTCAGGTTTGCGGAAGAGGCCACAGTGCGGGTGCTTTTGGATCTGCGTCTGTGGGGTCTTTTTGCCTGCTTTATCAAACACCATAATTAAGGATGAGTAAAAGCTCATTAATAATAACATTACCTTTTATTCACTGATATGTTAATTAGCATCCTTTGGTTAAACTGTGCCTGAACTGCATCACCTTTGTGCCAAAATGAGCTCATTCTGGAATGCCAATAATTCCCTGTCCAGTTCCGAAATGCTTGTATTTGCCTGATGCCCCGTTGGAGGGTTGCATTTTATTGCTTTTATTTTTAAATGCTTGCGTTTGAGTTTATGGGAAAGCTCCTGATTCCTTGCTTTCACTCTGCTATGTACATACATATAAACCCAATCAGACCTGAAGCCACGATTTGAGGATTTGTATAGGACTGTGAAGAGATCCAAGATGGATAGATTGCACAGTAAAGCTTAAGTTTTTATGCCCGTAACCCGAAACTTATTTCCGATCCAAAGAAATTCCTGAAACGTTCCTCTCATTGTGAGTTTTTCGGAGAATGTGGGCTCGAGCTGTGAAGTGCGTGGTGGAGTATTTTAGCTGATGATAAAGAATGTGCTACAATCTTTTTAAATACGGCTGTGCGCTCGTGGTACTGTTAGATTAGACCCTTCACAGCGTAGCTGTCATATCAAAACCTCTTTTTTCTGTTTTGTTTTTCTTGCAAGATTTTTTTTTTCCTTTTTTCACAGTTGGCGCTTGGCAATGTATGAACAGAACTGCCTAATAAAATCTGGTGACACTGACACACATTAATGTATCATACTGTTAGATTAACGCTAAAGTTGTCCTATGAAAACCTTGTTCTACCCAGTTAAAACAGCTGCACCTTCATGATGAATGAACCAATAAAAACAGTCCAAAGTTACTTTGCATTCACTAGCATTAAAAGCTAAGAACACTTTTTCCTGTTCCTGTAAAAGTCCGAGGTTTTGTTACGACAGCGATCTGCCTAAGAATGATTTGAAATCAGTATTTTCACTTTTTTCCAGCTATCCAGATTTCTGTATGTGTTTATAATCACTGCGATGTGAGCGCTGCCACAGTGCCTTAATGCGTCTCCTCATGCGCTTCCTTTTAAAAAGCCATAATTGACGAGCATCAATACGCACGAGGATGGATATTAAGGCCTTACCCGAACCTTTCAAGTGCTTTTAATTGGAAAAATATTCGTTTCGTCCTGTGCTGTATATTCATAGTGATTGTTTTTGTTTGTTTTTTTTTCTACCGGTAACACAAATATCTTTGATATGTTATTTTAAAGAAATAAAGATATTAAATATTGACCTGTTTTTGGTGGTTATTTCTAAACAAGTAAATTCTTGCTGAGGTGAATGTCGATGCCTTTGATCACTAAATACCGTCACATATTGCGTCCTATGTGTTAGTAATTCATCGTCGTGTTAAAGTGGGTTGCAAACTGTCAGTTTCACTCTGTCAGCTTCTGATAGTTGGGCCACAAATCAGATTCACACAGTTTCTCCTTTAGCCCAAATGTAGTCGATCGGCCAAGGCAGGGTTTAATCAGAGAATGTGCAGTGAGGGGAATTGCAGCTCGATAATGTCTTCTGGGTTTGTCAAACTCTAGGGGGCGCTCCTGAGTTAGTCCAAAATGACTCCCTATAGCACCTTTTAGTGTTTTGCAGTCATATTTTTTGATATAATGGGAGAAACAGGAAGTGACTAGGCTCCCCTTAAAGGGCTATTCCACCGATTTCTTAAAGTTTTTTAAATTTCTAAACAGTCATTCCGAGTGGTTTTGGTGTGAAATGCTTCACTGAAGAGAAACTTACAGAATCAGACTTCTTCACAGTGGTAGTGATAGGAACCAGGGGTCACCATGTCTACAACACAAATATAGCCAGTTTATTTACTATCTAGAACCACCAGTGAACCGACACGTGTCTTCAGAGTTTTATATGGAATAGTGTTGAAGGTAAATTAGTGGTAAACCTGAAAAAGTAAGGGTTTATTGGAGACTATTTTGCCTTATAACACCGTACATGTACCCCTCCGCCATGAATGAATTAGAATACATTTTAAGCCAAAAGTTTATCATGAAACTATCATAGAGCAGCGCATCAGACATCAGGCAGCATATGGTTGTTCTGGTGGTGTCCAGTACTAACTATTGTATTGATGTTTTCCTGATGGGTTGATATCTCATTGTAAAAGATTCTGATGGTTTAGCGGGACTGATTCCAGATGCATTTGATGGTTTCTTAATGGAATCTAAAGGTGTCATACAGGAAAAACTGGTGGTCTCTAATGGTAACCATTAAGCCAATTCAGATTAGAAAGCAAAACCATTGTGTTTTAATCCTAATGGTTCTAATGGTCTTTTTTCAGCAGGGATTTCTAACCATTTCATGTAATAACTTTCTGTGAGGGAGCTTTTAGAGGTGGACGTCTGGTTCCCATCACCACCACTGTGAACAATTCTGACTCAGCAAGTTTCTCTAAAATTGAGCTTTTCACACCAAACCACTCTGAGTGACTCTGTTTACATCCAAACCATTTCATTATAAAGAATTTTGTAGAATTTGGTCTCTGCTTCTTTAATGTTAGCTTTGATGTGAGGCTAATATTGTAGCGCTAGCTACACTGCCAACATGATCACGTGCCTCAAGTCCATTTAAGCCATCTCTATAGACTTGCTTGTGTGGTTTCTGACACCACACAACATCTGCCATCCATTAACATGGACAAAAAATACATGAGCATTGCTAAAATGGTAGTAGCAGCCATCTTGAAGCCAGAACGTTTTCCACTGTAGGACGTTTTCAGTGGTAATGGTACGCTAACTATGCTAAACATCTGGGGTATAAACTCCCATTATTTGTTAGCTCCATTAGCCTCATAGCTGCAGTGCTAAAACTAAAGAAGCAAATTTCAGACACCAAACATACCTTGGCTGATCGACTACATTTGGCGTGGAGGTTAAGGCGGATTAATAACCCTGTTTTAATATGTTGTGCATGTAGCAAAAAAAGTAGAGACAGTCACTACACACTTTTCCATGTGTTTCTCTTTCTTTTTACAGCAGCTCTGGATTGGCGTTAGCAGTCGGTACCTGTAGCTCAGCATAATGTTAGCATTATTCTACACATTACTAATCATTTCTCTCAGATTGTAATAGGATCCTTACTTACTACTTAAGGAAAGTATTAAGGACATCACGTCTTTACATTGTACTGTTTTATATAATAAATAAATAATTTTGCCTGTTTTAAGAATTATTTCTTGAAACAAGCAAAATTGTCTGCCAGTATTGTGCAGTAAAATTACTGAAGTGTAAAAAGTGTGTAATAATAAGTTTAACCCCTTAACACTCCGGGTTCCTACAAAGACCTATTTTTCAGTAACTACAGGGACTTCAATGCAAACTAATGAAGCTGTTTTTAGGTTATACAAGTGTGTAATAAACGTTTGGCCCTTGTTAAGGGATTTAATTAATCTTAAGGGGGTTAAATAATCTTATAATATTCTTAACGATCAAAAAATGAGAAATATCAGATATATCGACTAGATTTAAAATGATTTCACTTGCCATGAAGTCATTTTTTGCAGTGTAGATGGTTGCGCCACTAGGGAGTCCAGACCCTCAACTAAATTATGAATCTACATCATTCGGGGGGGCGCATTTCGGTATTTTGGCAAGAGCCCAAGAGTCACTAAATCTGGCCCGCCTTGTGTAGAACTTAAGACTCCTCAGTTCATCCCACAAACTAAGCGTTCTCTACTCCTTTCCCCTCGAATGCCCATGAGCTGCGTAGAAAAGCCTTTCGCTGGCCTCATGTAGCTCATTCTCTGGCTAACCTGAACTCAAGCCTACAGCCTGAAAGGCTCGTGTCATTGAGCTTTTGTAAAGAAGTGTGCAGGGAAGTGTAAACAGCTTTTTCAGCGACTGCACAGCTTCCTCAGGACTATTAAGAGTTGGATAGAGCTCATCTGAATATAACAGTTTGGACTGAAAGACTCTCCAGCACTTGAACCCAGACCACAACCGCAGCTGATAACACTCAGACACCACTGCTGCTGTGTTTGGCTCAGTGAGTTTGGTTATTGAGGTTGGATCTGTAGTAGAAGCAGATATTTCTGATGGATGTTTGTGATGTAGCAGCTTTGACCAAATGTACACCAAACCAATCAAGACACACAAGAACTGCATTAGTACATGGTGTCAGACAGTGTTTTAGTACCTATATGTAACAATGTATATGAATACACTAATATTACAATAAATAAATACAAATAATATTAAATAAGTAGTGATTATATGTATGTCACTGTTTGTTTAACACATTAAAGTCCAGAACCAAACCTGTGTCTTTCTGACCAGCTCACAATATCTGAGCAACTTTACTGAAGACAAGACATTCTTGTCGCTTTTTACTGTATTGATGCTTAATGTTATTTGTTATATTGAGTTTTACAGGCAAAACACACTAAAAAATGGTTTTAAACACTTCGCTTAGGTACCCGAGAATTTTGGCACAGTACTGTAAATACCTGTAAGAGGAATTAGATATATATGTATCATTGCTGTAAGAACAAAACCTCATATATATGTATATGTATATATATGTATGTATATGTATATGTATATAATTTTTTAAGGTTAATCCTAAACTTAACCTCAGGAACCAAAACCAAATGGCTGCATCAGTTTTTAAAAATGAAAGGAGCTTTTGTAAAAAAAAACAAAAAAAAACAGATTTTTTTTTCTTTTTTTTTTCCCTTCTAGCTCTGACCTCAGGTGTGACTGGTTTTTTGTTGGAGTTTCAAACACTGAAGCCATTTTCATCTCAAGCAACTGCAAAAATGTTTCACTTCACTAACCGAAAGAGATTTGTCCTTTTCTTCTTCAGTTTCTTGTCCTTGTCTCAATACTGTGATTAATTGTTGAATCGGTCAATTGATTTGATTTTTCATGATTTTATTTATTTATTTACTCATTCATTCATTCATTTAATTAAGTGTGTGTGTGTGTGTGTGTGCTTTCACTCCCACTGCTATCGTTGTCAGTATACATGCAGTACTTACTTATGGCCTTTAGATGGCAGCAGCTACAAAAGTGAAGTGAATGTAATGAAGCTTCTTCTGTAGTTTCTTTGCCCAGCTTAATGGGTCTCAGTCACCAACCAGTCTTAAGAAGAAATTTCTTCTTAAAATCCAGTGTTCACGCAGTTTTCACGAAGGTTCTCCCTGCTGAAGAAACCCATAGAAACCTTTGTGCTTCTATTGGTTTTGTAATGTGTTTTTTTAATGGGTTGATATCACAATGTAAAGGACCCTAATGGTTTAACAGGTGACCAATAGCTGATTCTAAATGCACTTGATGGTTTCCTATTGGGCTCTAAAGGTCCTTTTTCAGCAGGGCTGACATTCACCAATGTTTTCTTATTTGGGATTTGTTCTTAGGTAGGAACAGACTCTTAAGAGCACAAAGATGTGAACAGATCTGCGGTTTAAAGCCCAGTCGTGAATCTGACGTAGACGTTTCGTAGAATGTTTAACCAGTTTAAGAGCAAACTTAGAAGATATTGATGAATGAGGCTCAACGTTTGCTACACATTTGGCCTGTATAAGAGAAAACCAGCTACCGTAGCATTCAAGTTGAGTATTTGGACACAATCTAGCTTTAGTATGAACACTGTCGATAAAAAAGAAACAAGATTTATCATATGTACACTTACATACACTCTCAGAAATAAAGGTATGAAACTGTCACTGGGGCAGTGCCCCTCTTTTCACTGGGGTGGGACCCTCAAGGGTACATCTCAGTACCTTTAGTCAGGGAACATTAAGGTTCCATAATCCATTGAAATGATATTTTCTAAGTTGTACTGACTCCACACGCCCCGTCTCGTCTCCAGGCTTTTATTTTATTGTTCTGATTTAAAACATTAGGTTATGAAAAGATACAAACACATACTTTTCACCTGAAAAACGTATTTAAGGTTCACAGTTGGACCTTAAAACCACTGTTGTACCTTTGAGGGAACATATTCATTGTTTTACCTTGATGAATGAAAAATATACCAGCACAGAACCTTTATTTCTAACAGTGTTTTAGTATCTACTCAGGTGGAAAAGTCACTAAGTAACTGTGTCTACATGCAAACAATAGCCTGACTAAATTCTTACTTGGTCTAGAAACTTAAACTGAATAAAAGAGTCCATTTTAGTCCTGTTTACTTGCACGGCAGTGTATTCTCACTAAACTAGGCCTACAGTGTGAAGCGCCCATTTCGGAATAGATGGATTTCCTGCTGTTTAAAAATATCTGCATTCCATTTTATTCCATATTCACTCTTGTGCAAAAGTCAGAGAACTCTTTTTAGTTTATTCAGTTTCCTAAAAAAAGGGTCTTAAAGACAAGTTGTTCATTTTTCAGTGTCAGAAATAAAGCAGTAAACACATTTAACAGAAAACTACACAGAAGTTAAGTGTGATATCAACTCTATTAATATTTAATTTGTTCACACTTTTACATTCGTGCGCTTTACTGTCATTTTAACTCCTCCATCCTTCCAATCTTAGAACCAGTGAGTTACAGGTGTCACTGTCATTGCTACCCTTCAAAGAGATGCTAACATTGCTAGTTGTTACGCACAAACTATTGTTAATTCATTATTCAGCACTCTCGGGAAAACATTCGATTAGAAAGAAATTCATTCTAGATAAAGATAACGACCCTAAGCACACTGCTGAGAAGATCCAGACGTGCTAACTGAACCAAGAAGCTGCTGATGCTCTCAGAACAATGGACTGACCGCCCCCAAGTCCAGACCTCAGCCCCACTAAATGTGTTGGTTACTTGGATTGTGAGGAGCAGAAAATGCAACCAACTTCTAAGACTGAACTTTGGGGATGTGAAAAATATCCCTGCAGATTTCTTTGGAAAACTGAAAGCGAGTCTCCTGAAAAGGATGGAAGCTGTGATAAAGACAAAAGATGGACATGTTTGTTTTTTGTTTTTGAGGTTTTATGTTAAAAGTTTTCCACTGAAAAATATCTTGTATTTAATGGCCGTTTTGAGTGCAAATGAACTAAACGAAGGGTGGTCTCTGACTTTTGCTCGGTACTGTATTTTCACATATTTAAGATCTACTGTTTGCTGGTAGGATTCTGTTATGTTTTTAGGTCGTCAGCCATCGGAGGTGTAAGTACCACATTACATTTACTCTCGTTACTGTAATTGAGTACAGTTTTCCCTGTAACGGTACTTTTTTTTGTTTGTTTGTTTTTTTACCCAATTTTCTCCCCAGTTTAGTCGTCTCCAGTTCCACCCGCTAGTTAGGACTCCCCCAATCACATGATACTATCAATGCTAGGAGGGTGAAGGGAGCACAGGCTTCCTCCGAGACCTGTGAAGCGCTGCCGCATCTTTTCGAACTGCCGCTCACGCAACGTCATTGGACAGCTGAACGCGCTCGGAGGAAAGCGCCAACCACCAGATCTGTGCTGACGAGAAGAAGGGGTCTCTTTGTGGTCTCTTGGACTCCCAGACGGCTGTAGCATCACCAGGGATCGAACTTGCGACCTCCTGATGACAGGGCCAACGCTTAGACGGTTGCGCCACTCGGAAGCCACAACACTACTGTTTTGGGTAGAATTAAATCATAGTAATTTTACTTGAGTTAATTTTTGATGAAATACTTTTACTTCGCTACTTTAATTTTCATAGCATTACAGAGTTAAAATGAATTATGACAGTATCAGCTCAGAAACCAATACGACCGCCGCGCAGATAAATTTAAAAGATTCACCAATGAAAAAACAGCAGCTCCAGCAGGTAAAACACTACAGAGAGGTCCAGTTTAGTGGAGAAGGACAGAGGAGAACTGAACCAGCACACACGAGGAACAGACCCAGTCCAAACGGTCATCTGTGCTCATTTAACATGAACTAAAGAAAACTGCGTTATTATCAGCGGCCGAACACGAAACCTGATCAGACCTCCGCTCTCACAGCTCCACTCCAGCCTGAGGCAGCGTTAGCTGAGCTAGCTGATCTGAGCTAAACAGGTCCCGTGTTTACGGGCTTCTTCTTTCTTTTATAATGATTCTGTCTATTAAACTTGAAATCTGTTGCGTATATTTTATTACAAGTGTCCGTCAGCTGCTTTAGTTAACAGGTGTCGCCCACAGACCACAGTTTACCATTTATACAGCCTAGTTTAGCTGCTGTTTTGGAGATAAACGGTCATGAACGGCTAAAATAAATCTAGTCTAATACAGGTTCTTCGTAAACTCTGCATAGTGATTCCATCACGTTGTCGACTGGCCTGATCTGAACTCGTTTACTCTTACTTGAGTAATTTTATTTACTAATACTTTTACTTGTACTTAAGTAAATTATCACTACAGTAACAGTACTTGTACTTGAGTAGGGATTTTCAGTACTCTTTACACCCCTGTCAGCCACAACAAGGCATTATCATACTAAATATTTACAGATATAAAAAGCACACCACACAACGGACAGTGTTAATTGCATATTGTGTGGCTAAACATGCAGGAATGGACATCTAACATGTTGGCATGCTGTGTTTGTGAAGACCACCAGCCACGCTGCCTCTGAAAAACAGACCTCTTCCATTCATTTACACAGATTGAATATTCACGGTGGTTAACGCTAAGAGGAAGGAAAGGGTGGGGTGGTGGGGTTATTGTGCTAGGGAATTATCAGGAATGCATTAAAACACCCAGGTCAGTTAACAAACCTCTCAAACTTTCCCTTTCCAGATACCGAAGCAGCACAGCATTAGCATTAGCTTCATGCTAGTGCTATGCTCACTGGCATTTCTAGAACGATCTCGATCAGGTCTAGAACGATCTCGATCAGGTCTTCTCATCTGTACTGTCCCCTCCAAAGTTGGCTGTTCCAGTTCTGACTCCGCCTCCCTAAATTTGCATACAATCGCTGCGCTAATTAACACTGCTTTGAGTGATGGCTACTTTGCCGCTTTCTTGCAATTAGCCCCGTTTAGCTTTGAGGAATGCGTGTTAGATGATGTCTTCCGCCTGGTCTGCGCTGTTCGTCGCCAGTTTGTTTCTCTTTCCTTTCCTCCATCTGCTCCCTGTTTTTCCCCTACCATTTTGCTGCCACCTTGCTGCCCCTCCCCCCCATCTTTCTGTTTTTCCTCCTTCCTCTTCGTCTGCTGGCTCTGTGCCAGCCACTCAGACATGCAGGGGAGGGATGGTGGCGTATGCAAATTCCCCCTGTCTTGATTATAAGGCAGCTGCAAATTCAATAAAATTTAGAATGGTGGTGGCTGTGGGGGTCATAAAGTCCAGCGTTTTAGGACGCTGAATAAAATAAAAGTTCCCCTGTGCACGTTTAAAGTTAGCCTCTAGCTTTGTAATGCAAAATGAAGGTGGCCGCTATTTATACTGGAAAGGAAGGACAGTTGCGAGGGTTTAGCGCAAGAGAACGAAGCTAGTGTGATGCTTTTCTTGCCGCACAGGCATGAAGGTTTGGCATAGACAGAAAGCACAGGGTGGGGGGGACGGTAAAACAAGAGAAGACCCTTCTTCCTCACTTCCCATTGATGTGATAGCTTTGCCTGGGGCTAATGACTGTGAGTAATTACGCTAATCAGAGCTAGCGTGTTCTCGCTAGTTAGCACAAGTGAGTCGATGGTGAGGTGCTGTGCGTGTGTATTAGTTGTGTCGGTGTGTGTGTTTGCGCTGATATGTGTGCATGTTTACTGTGTGTTTGCCTACAAAAAAAGTGTGGTTGGACTTTTACAAGGATACACCTTCTGTTATCTTCCTCAGTGGCTTCTTTTAGCTTCAGTTTTAACCTGTTTATGGTCTTGTGTGACCTTTTTCACAGGATCGAGACTGATTTTCTTCTGTACAGTCCGGCTCAAAGAGAAGAAAATAGAAGAAAATAGGAAGAGGAAGATGGTTGTTTTCTGGTGCGTGTGCTGCAGCCTCTCTTTATAGCGGTGTTTTAGAAGCCACCAGGGGGGCGCAACCTGACAGATTTCCTCCTGATTACTGATAGTAAGTTCAGTTTTACTGAAACGATTCTGACCGTCTCAGCGTATTTCTGTTGTTTTATATTTGATTCAGTGATTCTTTGATTCAGAACTCTCTATCCTCGTCTCCTCCGTGTTTCAGTGAGTGAGTCTGATGGCTTTTTATTACTTACAAAGAGACAAAAGAGACGAAATATATGCAAAGTTTGGGCTAAGAGGTCTGCAGGGGCGTTAGGGTGAAGCCTGAACCTGACCGTACTCAACTCAAGTCCCAACCTGACCAGGCCCGACTACTGATGCTAAATTTAAAACCAGAACCTAATCCAAGCCTGACCGCTCACACCAACACAGGTGAGTTGTCTCAAATACGGTTTTACTGCGCTTAATGTCTAGAAGTCCGCATTGGCATGAAACTAAAGCCTGAATCTGACCCCACCAGGCCCGAATAGACCCACATCCTTTTGAACTGCCACTAATGTGATGTCATTGCACAGCTCAGCATCCTTGGAGGAGAACACTAACTACTAATTCTGTTATGCCAGCTAAAAGATGCCTACATTGGCTAGTAGCATGCTCAGTGGTAGGGAGAATGGGAGGACCATTCTACCCAACAAGACAGCGAGGCTAATCATGCTGTCAAGGAATCCCGACCACAGAAGGCTGTGGCATCGCTGGGGATCAAACTCAATTCATTTGGAATTTAAATAGCTCCCCTTCAATGGGCTTTCTTTTTATTTCATCCATGGTGAACAGTTCCACGTATTAAACTATATTAGATGGAAAGTGCTGTAGGATATGATAGGATATGTGTAAAATGTACATAGGCATATTCATTTACTCATTCGAAAACAGTTAGGGTTCCCTGATGACCCTAAATGCAGTCAGTCAAGACATGTTTCCTCCTTTAGTTTTAGCACTGGATCTACTAGGCTAATGTAGCTGACAAGTAATGGAACTTTATACCCCAGCAATTACCATATCGTCTCCAAAGAAAACATGTATCTCCATTTTTGTCAATTTTTAGTTTTCTGCATCATTTGGACACAGTGGCTGTTCTTTACATCATGTGGAAATTTAATGATGAATAGACCAATAGCAATGCTATAAAATTACTTAGAATAAAAAAAGCTTCACGTTGACTTACGTTGAAAGTAAAGAACAATTTAGCCTCTCCTGTAAAATGACCATTGTTGTGATACTTGTTTTTCTTTGGACAGTGATAGAGTTGTTAAGAAATCTCAAACAGACTTGCTTAAGTGATCTGTAAACATGGGGAAAAGTACATTAGCATAGCTTAAAAAACAAAAGCAGCAGCCATCATCAGGCCTGAATTTTGTCCATAGCTTTTGGCAGCAGGCCGAGGAGGAGGCTGTTTGAAGCGAAGTGGATAATGAGGCTGCGCTGTGAAGTGGGGGGGTGTGAGTAGGCAGTGCAGGTCTGAGAGCAGAGAAAGCCACTCTGTGCTCTATGGATTTATGCTTCTTCTAACGTTCCTGTAGAGTGCTGAATTGGCTATGGAGCGCTTACTTTCGCTTCTGTCCTGCAGGTGGCGCTCTGCCTATAGGACAGAATCTCTGTGGATCGGTGCACCGTAGTTGGATGTGGCTTTCCCCGAGTGCCTGTGTTAACTGGGAACTGTGCTTTGGTGTGCATTAATAAGCAGTTATGATGTTTGTTGACGGTCTTTTCTGTTTTTCTTTTAAAACATTTGAATTGTTCTTTTATAATCTGTTGTAAAGCAAACATCAGCACCTCATGTAAGGTATAGAATATATATTATATAAATAATACTACTAGACTTCATCTGTACCGATAGCTTTCTTCTCCTAGAGAGGAAAACTGATCCTGAAGTCATGAAAACTGTCTAAAACTATCTATCTGGGCACAAAGTTTGTGTTTGCCTGAAAAATAACTACATAACTTTAGCTTTACATATGACATTTGATCAGTATTTACTGGGTCCACTCTTTATTTATTATTACAGCTTCCATTTTTTTTTCAGGAGACTCACTTTCAGTTTTTCAAAGAAATCTGCAGGGATATTTTTCACACCTCTAAAGATGAAAGCTTTAAGTGCTGTTTATCTGATGGGGACAGTTTTGGTGTCTACCAGGTCTTAAAATGCATTTCAAAGTTTTAACTGTCTTTAGACTTAAACTAAAATCCTTTTGCTTTGAGTGACTCTACACCTTAATTATGTTTATTGTATTAAAATACATGATTGAACATTCCAGTTTATCACTAACAAAACAATCACTGCTGAAACTGTGCCAAATGTGTCAGTAGTGACTGTTTCAGTAGTGCCTGTTGCAGTAATGACTGTTTCGGTTGTAACAATTTTAGCCCATTTTGAGCAGAACTCAGAAATGCTAGTTAGCACGACAAGCAAACACAGCTTTAAACAGTTGTACACACATAAAGTCATAGTATTTTTCATTAAAGCACAAAAAGGTTAACTTAAGTAATACAGAGTGTTTCGGTAGTGAAAGTTCCTAATGTTACACACTTGTTTTCAGACTTTGGGATACATAATGGGGTCTGACTGCTCACCATCTGGCCATGAGGGACAGGGATGCAGTCTCACTTCATGCTCTAATATGCAGGGGTGTGGCTAAATAAGGCTCCGCCTATGGACTAAAAACCTTTGTTTCGGTAGTGACATGAAAACGTGGGAGAGCTTTTTTTTTAACAAGATTTTTTAAAATTACCTTCAAGTCAACTCAAAAGAAATAAAAAAATAAATAAAATGAAAAAAAATATATACAAAACAATTGTAAGTATTATTTTGACAAGTGTAAATTTAGGGGTTAGGGTTTGGAACAGACACTTCCCGATAGGAAGTACACTGTAAATGATGATTTTGTATATACTTAGTTTATTACTATCTCTATTAATGCTTTGGGATTACATAGATCATAACATAATCCTTGCAAACATCTAAGCTCTGAATACTTATTATACTTATTTTACTTATATTTTTCTTGCTGGTAATAAAACTCCTGTCATTTGAGATTAATCATGAAAATAATCTGTACACATCTTAATTACTGATATAATCAATAGTGACGACCCTAAACATTTCAGATTAGAGACTCTGACGCCACCTCAGTAGGAGCACTGCTGCTGATTTAAATTAAAAGCACTCAAATTGGCCGACTGATTCATTTATCAGTGTGTAGAGTGTGTAGAGTGTGTGTAGCTGTATAATGGAGTGTTTGCATGCTTCTGCGCCCTTTTGTCTTCAGCTGGATGCCGTCGGGCCGTCCCGCACTACAGGCCCACTGCTGCTCCTCCAGAGTTAATTATCTGTATTAATGAGAGCATTAATTAATCTCAGCCTTGTTCGGTGAGCTGAGGGGGGAGGCGGTATTAGAGCTGCCCCTGGCTTTACTGGAATGCAGGACGGGGAAGGACTGGGCATGGAGGGGTGTTTGGGGCTGTGATTCACTGTATTCTATATTTATCTGCTTTTTTAAAGTCCACTGACTCCAACTAACATTAACATTTAAATTGTATAGTTTATAGTTTTATAAATGTATATCTGCATTTATAGAATTAGTTGAGGTTAGGTTTTGCTTTGAGTGGTTTTGAGTGGTTTTGTGCTCAGACTTTATATTCTAGCGAAGACCGACCAGCCCCAAAGTTAATTCTGTTACAATTGCGATCTCAATTAACTTCTCAGTGCAATATAACTTGGGGTGGGCAATAAACCGATATCACACTAATCATAAATTCTATCACAAAATGCTTTTCTGTGTATATGATAGGTGGAAATGTCATAACTACCAGTGACTCCAAAATCTAGGAGCGGAATTTGGGATCAAGGTTCAGATTTGAAGACCTCAGCTCTGGATTTCCCTTCATCAGAAGAAAGAACAATGAAAATCAGCTGCAGCCCATTATCCCTCCTCTACCAAACTTTACAGCTGGCACTACACATTGCAGTAGGTCACGTTCTCCTAACTAGCCCAGATGTGTCCATCAGACTGCCAGATAGTGGTGTGATTCATCGCTCCAGAGGATGTTTCCACTGATCCAGAGTCCAGTGGTACAGTGCTCTATACCACTCCCATAAAACATGAAATGTGGCCTGTGCAAACGTTGTGACACATTTTATATCTTATGCTTTATTTTTTTTTTTGCTTATGTGATCAACCTATCAACTAAAATTTGCAGAAAAATGCCATATTCCAAAGGGGATATTCTACCAATGTTTTAAAATGTATGCATAATTAAATGGTAAAGCTCACCCAGAGTCGTTTGCTCCGTTCTAGGGAAACTCATTTCAGTGGTGGTGATAGGAACCAGACGTCTGATGAGCTTAATGCAACTGAAATCTCCCTCACAGAAAGTTATTACATGTAGTGGTTATGAAGATGCTGCCTGATGCCTGAGACACTGTTTTACGATTTTTTTGAAAAGTTTTTAAACTCAAGCGTATTTTTAATATCCATTCATGGTGGAAGGCATTGTGAGGCAAAAGACACCAGAGAAAACTTACTTTTTCACTGTCTTTACCTTCATCAACATTACATTACAAACTCAGAAAACGTGTAGGTTCACTGGTTTGGACAGTAAATAAAATGGCTGTATTTGTGTTGTAGACATGGTGACCCCTGGTTCCGATCACCACCACTGTAAAGAAATCTGAGTCTGTAAGTTTCTTTATAATGAATCATCTCACATCAAACCACTCTGAATGACTCAGAGTGGTTTGGAAAAGTGGTAGAGTTCCCCTTTAGGTTTGTTCCCCTCATATATGTATAGATATTCCATTAAAAAGCTAAAACTATGACTAAAATTAAAAAGAAATGAAAAAATTAACACTGTATTCGGCTGCTCGGCTGCCGTGGTTGCTATGGTAACTCAATCCTTGAAGGTTCTGATGAACATTTCTTGTGCTGACGTTGCTTCCAGAGGCAGTTTGGAAGACGTGAGCATTGTAGCCGAGGACAGACGTGCTCTGGTCCCCGTCGGTCCTGTTCTGTGAGCTTGCGTGGGCCTTTGCTTTACCGCTGAGCTGAGCTCTTGGGCATTTGCACATCTCAAGTATCAATGTAAAAGCAGTTAGCCAAAGGTGGTCAGCAGCTGGGGTTTGGCTGGAGTGAGAGATACAGGTGCAGAATTAGTGTTTGTTTTTTCCAGCCAAAGAGGCTGTATATTCCATCAGAGTGGACACACTGGGATTGGGATGGGTCAGTTCCTCCGAGAAGCTATTTAACCCAACCTCTCCATCCCTCTGCCCTGCTCCCTATTGCTCTCTCTCTTTTTTCTCCCATCTATCTCCACGCTCCACAGGGCAGTGAGGGATTTGCGAGATTCTTTTTCTGATGTATTCAATCAGGCGTGCTTTATTCGAGCGCAGGAAGCAGGCGTGCGCCGTGGACGTGTGATTGCAGGACAGGAGGAGAATGGGTTCAGGACAGGCGGGAGAATAAGAGGGAGATAGATGGAGGGGGAGGGCGCAGGCTCCAGAGAGATAGAGGAGAGCGATGGAGGAGGGTGATGGGGTTTCTCCGGGGCAAATTGCCTCCGCCAGCATATTGCAGGAGCCACTCTTTATTTCTGTTGGCAGCGGAGCCGCGTCCGTGGCCATTACCGTCCCGCTGCTGTCCCGCCTGCTAAAGTGCTGATGCGGGACATTGGACGGGCGCTTCCGAAACGGGCCTAATGCTGTAATCAGCTGCTCAGAAATTCATTTTCCTCTTGGCTGCTCTCCGAATGGAGGCATGAGAGAGCTGCAGTTTGTCGTTAAAGCTTCCTGTTACGCTGCCTCGCCACAAAACTACAGCCCCCATAAATCCCCAACACCTCTTGCGAAAGGTTAAAGGTAAAGGACTAGCCCTTCTCCTAGAGGTGCTTTCTGATTAGGCCAGAGCTGTACCGATTCTATTTGGCACGATTTTAGACCTTGCATTGATATTTATCTATTCATCCATTCATAGCCATTGCTGTAGCTGAATCAATGAGGAATTCAACCTATTTTTCAAAATGTCTGTATAATTCAATGGCTGAGATGTAAACAAAGTCATTCAGAGTGGTTTGATATAAATGCTTCATTGAAGAGAAACTTACTGACTCAGATTTCTTTACAGTGGTGCTGAGAGAAACCAGGGGTCACCATGTCTACAACACAAATATAGCTATTTTATTTACTGTCCAAAACTACCAGGGAACCTACATGTGTCTCCTGAGTTTTTTAAATCTGGGGAGAAAACACAACTTTTTTTTGGACTATGTTGCCTCACAACGTCTTGCATGTCCCTCTGCTATGAATGTATTTTTTAAAAATGCACTTTAGGCCAAAAACGTTTCATAAAACTGTCATAAAACGATGTGTGCGTTTACGTGCGCTCAATAATCCGATCATAAAAGGATTTCTGCAGTTATCTGATTATTCAAATGGTCATGTAAACAGCACACTCTGATTTCTTAGATCAGAGTAAGGTCTAGAAATCTGATAAAGAGAGCTAGATTGTAGCTCAGTAATCAGATTTCTCAGTGCATATAAACTCTTACTCTGATTTCTTTCGGATTTCTCAGTCTGTGCATGTGAGAAAACAGACGGTGGTGCTGGAAATAAGCGAGCAGCGTTGCCGCGAGATTTTTGGAGCAACGCTGAAACCAAGTACATGCTTGATTAAATAAAAGATTTAAATATTCTTCGTTTTCTAGATGTTGTATGTTCATATTTTCAGGTAAAGTGGTACAATGTTAAAAAAAAGCGCAGCATAAAGTTTGATTTTTACATTACGTTTACGTCACGCCTTGTCTGACTCGTGTAGACCTGGAGTTTTCACATTATCTGATTACTCAAGTACATGTAAATGCATTTATCAGATTACTGACAAAATCTGAGTAGAGGTGGACGTCTGGTTCCTTTCACCACCACTGTGAACAATTCTGACTGCGTAAGTCTGTCTAGAACAGAGCATCTCAAACCACTCTGAATGACTTTGTTAATGAATTATGCAGTTATGCAGAAATGTTGAAAAATCAGTAGAATTACCCTTTAGTGTCACGAAGATGTTTTATATTATTAATGTAACAAAACCTTTTTACACACTTCCTCCACACTTATTATGTGTGAAGGACGCGGATGCTGACAGGGTCGTCTATAATGCTGTATCTGAAGCTGGTCCGCAGGTGGACCTTTTAATTAGGAGGCCGGACTGTATGTGTGTTGTGCCAGGGTGTATTTATGGCTCCTGCTGTCCAGGGAGCTTCCCTGCTTCAGCCTCAGTGCCATCAATAACCCCCGCAGAGCCCAACACAACCCCCGCCCTCCCTGCAGCCTGCCTGGCACAGCTATCCATCACCCCCTGCCAACCCCTACCAACCCCCAGCACCTTATCTTCTGTTTACCGCTCTCCTGCTGATGGAGAAATTTGCAGCAATATGCAAAAAAAGGCTGCCGAGGCGAATGCGAGGATGTGGGGATGTGGGGTTGCCGGGGCGACGGGGGAGGCTGTATCTGCGGCCGCTGATGGAAATCAACAGCACGCGTCTGGCTCACCGTGGCCTGCCGAAAATTAGAGAGAGCGGAAGGGATGAGGGAGGTGGAATAAAGGGGGGGGGGCAGAGAAATAAAGAAATGAAGAACAGGAGAGGAAAAACAGGCCGGAAAGGCTTTGCTATGGTGGGCTTATTATTGGAGTTCTCTGATTTGTTAGGGGTGGGCAATATGACGGTATTTATCATAATTGTGATAAATGACATCACAATATGCTTTTCTGGGTATATAATGGATATTGTCAGTAGTTAAAGAACACTCACCAGACACACGTTTCATGACCAACATGAGCCTTTTAACCCATTGTTGTCTGAAACGGCATACCCAAAGTAAAAGGGCTCACTGTTCCCACGTACTTTGGGCTACAGTCAGATTTGCTAGCGTTTGCTCATTTGGTGCTTAAGGTCCGAATGAGATGATCGTTACCGTTAACGCTGCGAATATCGGATCATAAAACAGAAAGAATCGGATACTGAGATTTCAAGCTTTCTAATGATATGTTGCATCCCTGTATTGCTGGATGATTCGATGCATAAAAATGATGTTTAAAAAAACAGATGTGAACGCTTCAACAGAAGTGTGGTGGTACCAGTAAGGTGAGCTAGAAAGGGTTAGTAGTCATGCACAATATCGGTGGCCAATACTTGCACTTGGCTTGACAGGATATTTCAGTTTTTGCCACAAAATAATGTAAAACATTTAGACACCCCTGAGACATACAGTGTTCGAGACTGTTCAGAGGTAATTACAGTAGCTTATTTCAGAACCAGAGACAGTTGAGTGAGGATCTCTGCTGACCTCGAAAGCAGCAATGATATGGAGTTAAATTTAAACATGAATATTTTTACATTTTTTAATTTAAATCAGTCTATTTTGCTAATAACAAAGCACAGTTAATGTTCTATTTGGTAGCTCACAGTGGTCAATGCACATTTGCGAGTGAAATAACATTGATAGGCTAATGCAAATCTCATTCAAGTCTGATGGCTTGGCGAGGTATTCCACTGTACAACATGAAGTTAATTTGTATAGATTTATAGAGACGATATTTTATATTTTGTATATTGAACTTTTTGTTTATTGTATATTTTACTTATTACTTTTATTTTTAGGAATTCTATTTTTTTTTTATCGTCCTACTGTTGTGAATAGCACTATTATTATCTATGTAAAGTAATTTAAAACAAATAATTAAATTAAAATGACTTCAGTTGGCAGTTTACGATATCTGTGTTGTCTACAGTCAGGTGTAAATGATTAATTATTATATAAGCCCAAAATTTCCATATGACGTCTAATAATTAGTCCTGCTTAACTGAATTTAGTGCACCTCAGTATCTGAAATACTCAATAAAAAATTGTGTATTCATAGTTTTGATGCTGTTTTCCTAAAATGTGGAACTAGTGGGGTTTTTTTGCCTGTTCCAACTTATTAAACCTCAGAAAAAAATAATGTTTAGAAAACTAATTAGAAACTATTTTAACTTTCCGTTTTTAGCCATTTAGCCCCATTTACTCCCATTCTTTGAGGACTCCCTCACGGGCGCCCTCTGCTGTTTAGCAGTCCTGTTTTTGATATAACGGGGGAAATAGGAAGTGGCCAGACTCCTCATAAACCGGCTCTGCCTTCTGCTCACACATCTTCCTTTTTAGGTGGAAATGCTGTTTGAAAGTTGTTTTAAGTTAATTTATTTGTCCAATGTAGTTTTATATTTGATGTTAGAGTACGTGTTTGTCAAAAATGCTGGCATTTTGTGGAGAAATATGTTCATTTTTTAAACCAGTATACATATGCTAGCTAAGTGAATAGTTAATGGTGCTGTAGCTACATAGCAGCCATTTCAGCAGAAGGAACAATGCAAAGCTGAGCCCTGTTCATGTTATACAAGCACTAATATTGTGACTTAACAATTAATTTGTTGAGAATATTAAACAAAAAGCGCATGCAATGTCTAGCTAAGCTGTAAAGGATGCATTTTTGAAGATCTATCTGCCATATTTAAATGTGTATGTTGCTGAATGCATAGCACAGGAGAAGAGTAATAATATGAACATTCCAGTTAGCATCAGACTTGACATGCGCACTTGATGTTTCTAGTGTATTCGACCTGAAGGCTTTGCGGCGTGATGCGTTATTACATTTGAATGCTTGCTTGCTGTTACAACACGGTGCCCTGTTAGCAGGATTTTTTCTGGCCCACTTCTAGGCTACATCCTTGTGTTTGTTCTGGCCCAGTATACAGCTGGGCCCTCAGCCCAGATCTGGCCCACACACTGTAAAGTGAGTAGAACTAACAAATGTGTCCCAAATCTGGCCCAACTACAATGTTGGTCCACAGCATTCATGCCAGAATTGTCCCACAAACATAGACATGAGGCAAAACTGTATGCAGCTGAATGGCATCTGGCCCTATTCTGGACCTCTTGCCTAACATCTGCAAAGTAGTTAACCAACACTCACATAGAGTGTGCGAAATACCCCCTGGTATTCAGGGGGTCCCGTGTTGGCTTCCGAATCCAGCATTGGCTGGCTGCTAACTCACTTACTGGCAAATGTTTGGCGTAACACTTTTTCTGGAAATGTTCTTTTCTAATTTGGTAATGCTTTCGTTCTTCCACCCACACATCAACTGAGATCTTACACATCTCTATTTGTCTTCAGTTTAACAATTCATTCTTTCCACCAATCTCTTGAAAAAAGGCCAGTTTTCAGATTTACAAATATGCTACGGTGAAAAGTTTTCAGCAGTCAAGACATAGTGACAGTTGCTAGGCTATGAAGGACCAACAGGGTGAACCAGTTTGTTGCAGCGCCCTCCTGAGGCAGACCAGTGAAGTGGGTTGCACCGGGTTTCATACTGAAGTTTGGGTCCTTAGTTACACTAGCTAGTTTCAAGCTATCCTTTTATTAAATTTGGTAAGTCGTGTCTTAACTAGTCACTAATGTGTTTAACATGATGATAACATGTTTAGAACCGATCTTTAAACCCGCTGCCATGGAAACGCAGCAGCAGTTGTCTCTGACTTTTTCAATGGAAACAATATCCAGCATAGAAGATGACAATGTGTACAAGTTAAACTGAATATAATTAATTATCTACAACCACTGTCTTTTTATTCTTTAATATTTCCCTTAGACAACCCAATATGCATCTTTTTAAATTACGGTTTCTGGCTGACCGACACAGCAGCTGATCAGTTTAGCAGCTGTTTGTGCAGCTGCTGAGTCTCACTGACCTGGAGCTGTGAGTGTTTAGCTTCATGTTCTGAGTTAAAAACAGGCTGAAGATTAGAGCTGTAAGTAAAATAGTGTATAGTGTTTAGAGTTTTTAGCTTAGTTAACCAAAAAAGTCATGTTTTTTTTTCCCCAAAACTCACACCTGATCAGGGGGAGGTGTAAATATAGTCAAGTCAAAGTCAAAGTTTATTTATATAGCACTTTTTACAACAAATGTTGTCACAAAGCAGCTTTACAGAAAATTCCGGGTCCAAGCCCCCATGAGCGCCGCCAATGGAGGAAGAAAACCTTCAGAGGAACCAAGACTCAAAGGGGAACCCATCCTCCTCTGGTCAACAAGCAATGGTTAATTAGATTAGCTTTAGTTCATGAGGCAACAGCAGCATCAGGAGGTTCAGTTCATGAGGGTGAGGTTTGTACAGCGTTGTACAGCATGAGGCTCAATGGTGTTCAAGCCGGTCCAGAAGGCTGGCGAGCAGTGGGCACCTGATCAAGGCAGAAGAAGCAACAGCATCAGATGCACAGGATGGGCAGCTGTTCAACTCGGCAAAGAAAGGAAAATACACAGAGAGTCAGTTCTGTAAAGAGTGACTGATCACAGATTACAGTAACTACCAAGCTCAACGTTAAAACTAGTTTGTGGTGCAACTCGTTTGGATTTAGTGATGCATAAACCTGAACTTAGTAAACACTTACGTTACAACTAGCCTACGTTTGAACTTACACACAGCTGGTGCAACAATCCACTGTGCTGCATCTCTGGTTAGTTAAGAATACCAAAGAGAGAACTGATTGTGGGTGAAGCAGCTAAACAATGACCTTTCCCTGAATTTGTATTTGAGTGTCAATTGTCCCTACAGACATCATAATGACACAATAACTTTACTTTCAAGGAACCCCCAGAATTTTGAATTTGAGACATTCAGGGGGTCCACACTTACTTGGACCCCACTGTATTTCACACCTTCCTCACATGTGAAAGCCATATGAATTGGCCTAGAACTGCTGCTGTCTGGATGTTAGAGGTAACAGGTCATTCAAAGCTGACAGAAATGAGAAGGCCACTTCGCATTTTAGTCAAATTAGAAATTAGATTTTTGGTTTTGCACTGGCGCTATGAGGCTAATGTAGCTAACATGTAATAGATAGTAGCTGATCTCAATTAGCATGGTGCTAACTGCAAGCCATTTTCACACACTTGCCTCAACCTGTGTTGAGTTTTCATTCAGACTTGCTAATGCGGATTCTGAACCTGTACGATTCACTGTTATCTATAAACAAGGACAAAATCATGCTAGCATGGCTAAAACAGTAGCAGCAGCCTGAATTTTGTACATACTTTCTATCTATTTCTGTATGTATCATGCACAAAACAACATATATACATGTCTACAAGAGATCAACAACTTGATACAGTTTATAGGACTGCAATTAGTACCATAGTTGCTAATAGCTACATTAGCCTTGTAGCTCCAGTGCTAAAACTATGGAAGCAGACTTCAGACTCCAAACATGTCTCAGCTGATTGACTACATTCAGTGTAAGGGTGGGGGGGGGCTCAGTTTGTTTAACTCAACACACACAGTTCAGCTCACACAGCTCAGCTCACACAGCTCAGCTCACACAGCTCAGCTCACACAGCTCAACACACAGTTCAACACACACAGTTCAGCTCACACAGCTGAGCTCACACAGCTCAACACACAGCTCAACACACACAGCTCAACACACACAGCTCAGCTCACACAGCTCAACACACAGCTCAGCTCACAGCTCAACACACACAGCTCAACACACACAGCTCAGCTCACACAGCTCAACACACAGCTCAGCTCACACAGCTCAACACACAGCTCAACACACACAGCTCAGCTCACACAGCTCAACACACAGCTCAGCTCACACAGCTCAACACACACAGCTCAACACACACAGCTCAGCTCACACGGCTCAACACACACGGCTCAGCTCACACGGCTCAACACACACGGCTCAGCTCACACAGCTCAACACACAGCTCAACACACACAGCTCAGCTCACACAGCTCAACACACACAGCTCAGCTCACACAGCTCAACACACACAGCTCAGCTCACACAGCTCAACACACACGGCTCAACTCACACAGCTCAACACACACAGCTCAACACACACGGCTCAACACACACGGCTCAACTCACACAGCTCAACACACACGGCTCAACACACACGGCTCAACTCACACGGCTCAACTCACACGGCTCAACACACACAGCTCAGCTCACACAGCTCAACACACACAGCTCAGCTCACACAGCTCAACACACACAGCTCAACACACACACAGCTCAGCTCACACAGCTCAACACACACAGCTCAACACACACAGCTCAACACACATAGCTCAGCTCACACAGCTCAACACACATAGCTCAGCTCACACAGCTCAACACACACGGCTCAGCTCACACGGCTCAACACACACGGCTCAGCTCACACAGCTCAACACACACGGCTCAGCTCACACAGCTCAACACACACAGCTCAGCTCACACAGCTCAACACACACAGCTCAGCTCACACAGCTCAACACACACGGCTCAACTCACACGGCTCAACACACACAGCTCAGCTCACACAGCTCAACACACACGGCTCAACACACACGGCTCAACTCACACAGCTCAACACACACAGCTCAGCTCACACAGCTCAACACACACAGCTCAACACACACACAGCTCAACACACAGCTCAGCTCACACAGCTCAACACACACAGCTCAACACACACAGCTCAGTTCACACAGCTCAACACACACAGCTCAACACACAGCTCAACACACACAGCTCGGCTCACACAGCTCAACACACAGCTCAGCTCACACAGCTCAGCTCACACCACGGACCCCAAAATAGTCCATTGAGGCAAATCTGTTTGTCAACAGTTTTGTTTTTCTAACCCAGTTTCCTTTTCCCATCATTTAGAGAGAGAGCAGCGCTGCTGTCTGCGCTGTGTTATATTGTGTGTAATGCTGTTAGTCTGAACCCGAGAGACTCAGACCACAAACAGCCCATCTGTAATATCAGGACTTAATCATCAACTCCTGAATTCAGCACCACACAGAGCAGTCAGACCATTAAATCAACCTCTCATCATCTCTGCATCAGTGTCTCTCTCTCTCTCTCTCTCTCTCTCTCCCTCCCTCTCTCTCTCTCTTTCTCCCCCTATCTCTCTCTCTCACTCCCTATCTCTCTCTCTCTCCCTATCTCTCTCTCTCTTTCTCTCTCTCCCTATCTCTCTCTTTCTCTCTCTCTCTCCCTATCTCTCCCTCTCTCTCTCTAACTTTCTCCCTATCTCTCTCTCTCTCTTTCTCTCCCTATCTCTCTCTCTGTCTCTAATTCTCACTCGCTTTCTAACTTTCTAATTCTGTTTTAATTCTCTCTGTCTCTCTCTCTACTTTCTCACTTTTTCTTTTTCATTCCTCTTTCTCTCTTTTCCTTTCATTCTTTCTCTTTTTCTTTCTCTTTTTCTTTCTCTCTCTTTCTCTCCCTCTTTTCATTCTCTATTTTTTTCTCTTTTTCACTTTCTTTTTCCTGCTTTCTCTCTCCTTTCTATCTTTCTTTCTTTCTTTCTCTCTCACTTTTTTCTTTCTCATTCTTTCCCTCTTTCTTTTGTTTCTTTCTCACTTTCTTTCTCTCTCCCACTTTTCCCTCTCTTCTTCTCTTTTACTTTCTCTCTGACTCTTTCTCTCTATCTCTGCTCTCTCTATCTCTGCTCTCTCTATCTCTCTCTCTCTCTGAGGAGCAGGATTGTATATTACTGGTCCTCCATATTAAACAATAAAGAGTGCGGCGCTGTAGCCTGTAGAGACGCTCTGTTTATTAGCTGTGTTTATTAGCTGTGTTTATTAAAGGGAAATAGAAGCCTTCGGTCCCTCCAGAGCTGCACAGTGCCACGCTGTCTTCCTCTTCTCCCTTATGTTCACTTCCTGCTTCCCTTCCTTTTCATTCCCTTCATTTCTCTTCTCTCCAGTGTCTGTATACATGATCTGTTTCATTTCTTCCTGTTTTTCTCCACCTGTGAGGGTGTGGCACCCTTCTGCAGTGATATGGAGAAACAGAGGGACTTTTTCTGGCAGTTTCAGATGCACTCAACGTCCACGCACTGTTAGAAATAAAGGTACTGCACAGGTACATTTTTTGTTCATCAAGGTACAAACTGTGTAAATGTACCTCAAAGGTACAACAGTGGTTTTAAAGTCCAATTGAACACCTTAAATAAGTTTTTCCAGGTGAAAAGTACATATTTGTACATTTTCATAATCTAATGTTTTAAAACAGAGCAATAAAATAAAATGCCTGGAAACAAGACGGGGTGTGTGGAGTCAGTACAACTTTTCTCTATATCTCCAAGTTGGTCTGGGAGCAGCTCGGCATCCCCCAGAATGAGCTGGAAGAAGCTGTGGGGACAGCGTTGTCTGGGATTCTCTGCTTTCCCTATTGCTACCGTGACCCTAGCTGGATCAAGCAGTTTAGAAGATAAGTCTATACACCCATTTTCAGGCTTCCCACATCCCCTTCAAAATAGAAGTCCCTTGAAATCTGAACCAACAATTCAGACCATGCCCAGAGCGCTGGGCAGCCATATCCATGATGCCCGGGGAGCAGTTGGGGGTAGATGCCTTGCTCAAGGGCACTTCAGTCATGTCCTGTCAGTTTAGGGGATCGAACCAGCAATCTTCCAGTCACAAGGCTGGTTCCTTGTGGAACTACATGACCTAAAAATAATCATGCAAATGTTTATTTTCTTTTTAAACTAAATACAACCCCACATATCCTAATGCCATAATATATTTACAACAATCAACTGAAACGCATTGGTCAGACTCCCACTCATACTCACAGTTAGTGATGTATCTACAGCTTCCTCACAACATTGATTCCACTGCTGGTTGCTAATTTTGTTAGTGGTTAATCTGACATATTAGGCCTTCAGTTCAGCTCCTGAAGTCCTCACCATTGGGAGAGCTGCATCTATCTGGATACCACAAAGAAAAAACCCTTACTGGACCATTTTTCTTTTGGCAGTTGACTATTTAAGCCCTTTTGTTTTCAACCAAAACTTAACAATGAAATAAACAAAGTAGTTCAATACAAGGGTGACGATTCTATTCAATAAAAATGAACTTTATTAGACACATAATCATTATAGAAGGATCTGGTTCCAGGCTGTTATAGTAGCATTGACTTTTGCACATTACTGTACATATCGTAGGGTTTCAGTCACATGATTTTTCTGTTGTGGCCTCCATATTTAGGGCTGAATTTTTGGCTTCACTCCTCCACACGAACGTAACTAGAGGTGAAAGATTAAAATTACCTTACTTTGGAAGAGAAAAAATGTTACCTTGACAAAGTCGATAAAATAGGCTGTGATTCTTATACAACTCCTGATCCCACTCAAGCTGGCAGAAAGCTACCAAATTTGTGTTTTCCTGACATTTATATTTACCTCATACCGTCTCTCAAAGCATTTAAAAGCACAGAAGCCCACCAGCTCTTCAAGTCAGGGTGGGTAAAGGATCCCATGTGTTACATAAAGAGGAGAAAACTCTGTCATCATAGGAGGGTAACAACATCGGCTAATTAACACAGATGTGAACAATGCTCGCCTTTAGATAACTTTAGCTAATGTTCACAGCCGAGAGATAAACAGTCGTCCCCCTAACGGAGCTGCAGACAGCCGGTATAACTTTACTCTCTGTGTCTGGAGAATTAAATGATGTTTGATTGGAGAAACATAAACATTAAATATCAGACTGAATGTCGTGGGTCGGAAAACGACGCTGTGTTTCGACAGACATGATTCTGTAAGTTTGCTAGTGCAGTTAGTTCAGAGTTCAGCTCCAGTCCTGCAACCCCTGCACTCCATAACTGTGGTTTCTCTGGTTAAAATACCTGATATTATTAGCTAATTAATTAGAGTTGTTATTGTTTTACAAGTCAGAATTTTTTTTTTTTTACTTTCTGAGACACATTAGTCAGTTCTTAATCTTAAGACTTGATATTCAGTAATTACTATTAAGCTGCTATGTAAGTTAGAGAGGAATAGCACTGGTTAGAAGTCATATGTGGGCAAAGATGCATGCACTACACACTGTAATATAAAAAGAAGGATGGAAGGATTAGACAGAAGAAAAGAAGAATAAATATCTTTCTGATATGTCCTTGGTTGGATGTGTCTGGAGGAGGCTAACAGGTGATTTCAGATGTAGCAGGAAATTCCCAGCCATTGTTCCTCCGCTGCTCTGACATTTTCAATTCCTTCTTTCACACCACACTGCTCTGCCACCCCTACCCCCCCACCTTTCCCCCTGCCGTCTTTCTCTCTTTGTTTTCTTTTCCAACTTATATGATTCTTCTGCTTATATGATTGTTCAGGCTGCTGGTTTGTGTTTATCTGAGTTTCTCTATGTACAGTTGATGATGGCAAAATAGGGCAAGATCTAAATAACAGAGTTTTCTTTTGGAATTATTTTTCACATCTTTGTCATGAATGGACTATAAAATACAAACCTCAATTCGATTGGTTGAGGCATGGCACTGTCAAGAGCAACATTTTTCAATGAGTGACTGCAAGGATTTTAGGTATTTTACCTTCTAATGTGCATAATATCATCAAAAGATTCAGAGAAGCTGGAGAAATTTTTATGCATATAAAAGGGCAAGGCTGAAAACCACAGCTGAATGCCTGTAACCTTCAATCCTTCGGACAGCACTGTCTTAAAAACCGTGCTCAGGAATACTCTGACAAACCATTGTCATTAAACTCTTTTCATCACTGCATCCACAAGTACAAGTTAAGACTGTACTATGCACAGCAGAAGTCATGTGTCAACAGCGTCCAGAAACACTGACGACTTCTCTGGGCTCAAGCCCATCTGAAATGGACTGATAGACAGTGGAAACATGTATTGCTGTGTGACGAGTCATCCTTTCAATAGTTTTAGGGAAATAATAGCCGTTGTTTTTTCCTGGTTAAAAGAATAAAGGACCATTGTTACTAACATACAGTTCAAAAGCCAGTGTCTATCATGGTATGGGGGGGTAGTAGTGAGTAACTTGCACATCTGGGAAAGTGTCATTAACACTGAAAGCTATATACACATTTTGGAGCATCATATGCTGCCTTCTAGATGACGTCTTTTTCAGGGATGTCCATGTTTATTTCAACACCAAACTACATTCTGCACAAGTTACAACAGTCTGGCTGCCGTAATCAGGGAATGCTGAATGCTGGCCTGCCTGCAGTCCAGAACTGTCTCCCATTAAGAATGTGTGACACATCGTGAAGTCATGTACAGTTTGGAGCTGAAGATTTGAATAAAGTGGAAAATAGAAAAAAATCCACTGTGAAAATTGAATCAATTATTGTCTTCCATCCCCAAACTGATGTAAACATGCTCTTGTCCCAAATTTTTTTGAAACGTTTGTTGTAGGCATCAAATTTGGACTTGGTACATAAGTGAAAAAAACAATATAATTCAAAAGTTAAAGTATGAAATATCATGTTGTGTATAGCTTTCAACTGAGTACAGGTCAAATAGAATTTACTAATCACTGCTTTCTGTTGTTAGCATTTTATCAACTCTGACTGTGTAAATTTCTCTAGAACAGAGCGTTTCACATCAAACCATTCTGAATGACCTTGTTTACATATTAACCATATAATTATGCAGACATTTTGAGAAATCACTGGAATTCCTCTTTAACACAGCTTTACTGCTGTGTGTGCCAGCAAAGTGGAATGTCAGATTAGATTGTAATCTTGACTGATTATAGCATCTCTGTCTTTATTCACTAGCGCTCATCAGCATCATCGCAGCAGCCGTGTGAATGAAGGGAGGATGATGAATGGATGAGTGGGACATATCTTTCCTTTTTTGACTGACCTGCCAGCCTGGACTAAAGCCACTCAATTAGAGGAAATGAAAGCCCTCATCTGAATGAATCACAATTACATGAGTCTTCCTTTTTAGATCCTTATCACAGCTCATGAAATTAGAACTGGGAGAGAGTCTGTGAGAAAGCTATGTTGTGCCATCAGTCAGTGTACCTCTGATATTCTCTGTGGTTTAGTTATGTCTGGAAACTAAAAAATTATATGTCTGTATATTTTAGTTCATACATACATCATCTAAACCGCTTATCCTTCTGGGTTGCGGTGGGGTGCTGGAGCCTATCCCAGCTGTCATTGGGCGGAAGGCAGGATACACCATGGACCGGTCGCCAGTCCATTGCAGGGCAGACAGACATACACGCACAATGACACACACACTCACACCTAGGGGCATTTTTTTTAGCACATCCAATTGGCCTGACTGCATGTTTTTGGACTGTGGGAGGAAACCGGAGTACCCGGAGGAAACCCACGCAGACACAGGGAAAACAGGCAAACTCCACACAGAAATGACCCTGGTCACCCGGCCAGGAATCGAACCCAGGCCATTCTTGCTGTGAAGCAACAGCACTACCCACTGCGCCACCGTGCCACCCTATTTTAGTTCATTTTTATTTAATAGAATCATCATACTTGCTGTATTTAAACTCTGCAAATATTGCAGAAATTCTCTTAATTCATTGTTAAGTTTTGGTTCTAAACATACAAGCTTAAATCTTGAAGCGGCCAATGGAAAACTGCCCAGTCAGGTTTTTTTTAACCTGCGATATCTAGTCAGATACAGCAAGTGAGCTCTCCTATTGGTTCAGCAGCTGGACTGAAGGCCTTATGCTTTTAACTACCAACACAACTAGGAACTGACCAGCATGTTTTGATTTCCAATGGTTGGGACCACTTTTGTGAAAAAAGTAACTTGAGGCTTTCTGAAAGTTAGAGATGTCACTGAAGTTCTAGACACATCACTGACTTTGAATATGAGCAGTAGCCTCCTTCTGGAAGTTCTAGATATGTCACTGACTGTGACAATGAGCAGCAGCCTTCTTTTGGAAGTCCTAGATATGTCACTGATTTTGAATATGAGCAGTAGCCTCCTTCTGGAAGTTCTAGATATATCACTGACTGTGACAATGAGCAGCAGCCTCCTTTTGGAAGTCCTAGATATGTCTCTGATTTTGAATATGAGCAGTAGCCTCCTTCTGGAAGTTCTAGATACGTCACTGACTGTGAAAATGAGCAGCAGCCTCCTTTTGGAAACTCTAGATATGTCACTGATTTTGAATATGAGCAGTAGCCTCCTTCTGGAAGTTCTAGATACGTCACTGACTGTGACAATTAGCAGCAGCCTTCTTTTGGAAGTCCTAGATATGTCACGGAGAATGAGCACTAGCCCCTGTGGAAGTTCTAGATATGTCACTGACTGTGTATACAAGCCATAGTCTAATCAGGTTTAAGTCAGGTGTTAGAAATGGTAGCAGCTCTATGCTGAGGCTCTTTACTGAGTCACTGTAAAAGTGCAACATACAAAGTAAACTTTATGTTAATGTCTGTTACAAACTTAAGCTAAAACATACGGAATTATTTTTCAAGCTTCCATTGTCCATGTTAAATCTAGAACTGTGCACACAACCGTTACCTTAGCTAACATTGGTAGCTTAGTAATGTTGCATTATAAATCCCATAGAAGTGCTAAAATAAATTAACATTATTGTTGAGGTGTTTTGTTTCTCATTTTTTTGTGACTGAAAAGAGAGTAAAAAGTCAGTTAGCAGGTAAAGCCAGTATTTGTATAAAATTTGAAAGCATCAAAAAAATTCTCCAAGTCTCCAGTGACGCCTCTCAGGACAGGAAGAACAGAACAAAGCAATGTTCCATACAAGGCTGAAGGTGAGATCTAGCGCGCTTAAAATAATGTAACTAGGCTAATAGCACTTTTCCACTGGGCATCACCGTACCTGAGTACCTGTGCTGAATCTGTTACCCTTCTGCATTTTGAATTAGCTGTAGTTCTCGAATGGTCTTTCTGGCAAGATCAGTAAGCAGCCCATTGCAGTACTCCAACCTGCTGGAGTTAAAGGCATGGATAAACTTCTCTAGGTCCTGTTTAGAGATGAATTTTCAATATCTAGATATATATTTAATATTAGGAAAAGCTGATTTTGTTGCTTTAATATGGTTGCTGAAATTATGATCTAAATCCATTATCACAGCCAGGTTTCTGGCTTGGACTTTAGTCTTTAGAGCTCCTAACTCAGTGTGAACACTAACCTTTCATGCCTAATGACAAAAAAATTACTGTGGTCTTTATTTAGCTGGAGGAAATTTTGGAACATCCATTCATGTCTTTGCACTAATCACTGACACACAGTATGAATGGGAACATAGTCATGTGGTGAGAGAGCTGGGTGAGTCTGGGTGTGAATAAAGAGATATAAAACACTGTGCAAAAGTCAGAGACCACTCTTGAGTTTTTTAATTTTCAGTCAAAACTGCCAGATATATTAGATTAGGTTAGATATTTCTGAGGATATTAGTTATAAAATAACCGACATGCAGAAGGAAATCAAAAGAAAAGAGGTGGAAAAAAAATTAGGGTTTCCAAAACTGGATTTCAAAAAATGATTAGCTACAAAGAAAATGGATCTCCTTAACAACCACCTGCAGGATCTGGTAGACCACCAAAATGCCCCCCATCAGATAAACAGCACTAAAAGCTTTCATCTTTGAGAGACAGGAGAAAATCAAGCTGCTTCAGATCTGAAAGGTGTTTCTGTCCATCCTTCCACTGTGAGAAGACAACTCAGTGCTATGGGTCTGAAAGGATGTGTAGCTGTCAAGAAGACTTTGCTGAGAAAAGGACACAGACACATCAAACAAAGAAGCTGCTGGTGTTCACAGAACAATGGACTGACCACCCCAGAGTCCAGAGCTCAGCATCACTGAATATGTTTGGGATTATTTGTATCGTGAGAAGCAGAAAATGCAACCAACTTCTAAGCCTTAACTTTGGGGGTGTGGAAAAATATCGCTGCAGGTTTCTTTGAAAAACTGAAAGCAAGTCTCCTGAAAAGAGAGATTACATTTACATATATATATTTTTTTTCCTGAAGATGAGAAAAGAATAACTTGTTCAAAAAAAAATAAAAATATATATATTATAGACTTTTGCACAGGATCAATTTTAATAATTTGTTTGGAACAAAACAGAGGGCTTGCTTTAGGATGCTATTGTGGGCTGCATGCTATTGTGAAACACAAAATGATGGAAGATGCTTTCAGTTCGATCCCACAGAACACAAATCACATTTGAATATGACTGTAATAAAGATGGGGGCTGGTTGGCTACCAGGGGAAAGAGAAAAAGACTGAAAACAAAAGTGACACTGAAACTGATACGGGGCATTGTGTGTCTCCGGCCTAGAACTTTCCATATCTGTAAATCACAGCCTCTATATTGAAGGTGTCAGCTAATTGAGAGTGATTTAAGGCCTGGTGGTGGCTGAGCCATGTGTACAAATTCTCTCCTGACAACCTTTCCTTTCATAGTCTCTCCATTTCCATGTTGGGAGGCATTTGCATGGCACAGCCTTGGAAATTATGCACCATGCAAATGATGCGGCTGGCTGGATGGAGTGATTTCTTGCCTGCAAATCCACCCTCCCCCTCCCCTCGGGGACGGCGGTGACTGCCTCCGCATATTCATTCTCTCAGTGTTGTTTTGCGTGTCCCTGGTTTTTATGGCTCTCGCTGGCTCCCGAGGCGCACAAAAGCCATTTTTCATTCGCGACGGCCCGATCCTCCATCTATACCTGTTAATAATGCCTTCTCCCGGATAAGGCGGGTTTCTCTCCCACTGCTGATACAGCGCTTCCAAGATAACCTTAAAGCAGTGAGCGTTTTTTAAAAGAACGCTGCTCTGTCCTTTATTAGAATTAGCTTTTTATCTAGCAGATACAGAATGAAAGCATGATTAATGCATCAACCACAAAAATGAGGTTGACTATGGGTAATTTTTTTAACACAATTAAACTTACATTTTTCTTTTAGACCCACCCCAAAAGACAGACAGCCCATCTCTTCAGGGTTCCCTCTAAAGCTGCACCCTCAAATACAGCCATTCCCTTCAGGTGTTCCTTCTAAAGCCCCACCCCAAACAAATATGGCCCCACGCTTCTGTGTTCCCTCCGAAGCCTTGCCCCCAAGCAAATACAACCACTTCCATCAGGGTTCCTCCTAAAGCCCCGCTCCTAACGAAGTACAGCCCATCCTTTTAATGTGTCCCCCAAACACATACAGCCCATCCCTTCAGGGTTCCCTCTAAAGCCCCACCCTCAAACAAATACAGCTTGTCCTTTTAGGGCTCCCTCTAAAGTCCCACCCCCAAATACAGCTCATCCTTTCAGTATTTCCTCTAAAGTCTAGGCTACAATGAGGGGAAACAAGTATTTGGAAAATTTTTGTTTTTGTCATTTAATGCACTTTCTACGTAGCACTGCTGGTGACATCCCATATAAATAAAAAATAATGTGTGGCCATGACTTAGTAAGGCATGAGAATGAGATGATTAAGCCTTGACCACAGCTTAATAAGGCATGATCTCGTTCCCACGCGTTAATACGGCGTGGCCATGCATTGTTATTATTTATATGGGATGTCGCCAGCAGGGCTACATAACTTTCAATACAAATAGCCACTTCATATTTAGCCACATCCTGTGCAGATTGCACTTGGAGCCATTATAAAGATGCCATAGCAAATAATTAAGTGATGCAGTAAAAACAACTTCCACTCTTCTGAGAAGCTTTCCACAAGAATTTGGACTATATCTGTGGAAATTTGTGTCCATTTAGTCAAAAGAGCAATTTTGACATCAGGCACTGATGCTGGACGAGAAGACCTGACTCACAATCAGTGTTCTAATTCATCCCAAAGGGGTTCAGTGGGGCTGAGGTCAGGGCTCTGTGCAGGACACTGGAGTTCCTCCACACCAAACTCCTCAAACCATGTCTTTATGAAGCTCACTTTGTACACAGGAGCTCAGTCATGCTGGAACAGAAAAGGGTCTTCACCGAACTGTTGCCACAAAGATGGAAGCATGTAATTGTCTAAAATGTCTTCATATGCTGTAACATTAACATCACCCTTCACTGGAACTAAAGGACCCAGACCCTGAAAACAACCCCATAGCATATCCCTCCTCCACCAAACTTAACAGTTGGCACAATGCAGTCAGGCAGGTGACGTTCTCCTGGCATTCGCCGAACCCAGCTTCATCCATCAGACTGCTAGGTAGTGAAGCGTGATTCATCACTCCAGAGAACACATTTCCACTGCTCCAGAGCCCAGTGGTGATGTGCTTCACACCACTCCATCCAACACTTGGCATTGCGCATAGTGGTCTCAGGCTTGTGTGCAGCTGCTTGACCTGGAAACCCAGTTCATGAAGCTCCGATGCACAGTTCTTGCTTCCAGAAGCAGTTTGGAGCTCTTTCTCACGTTTTGGCACTCAGCAGCCTCACACTGTGAGTTTACATTGTCTGCTGCTTCATTGCTGAGCTGTTGTTGCTCCTAGATGCTTCTATTTCACAATAATAGAAGCACTTACTGTTGACCAAGGCAGATCTGGACTGACTAGCAGAAGTGGCAGTGCCACATTTAACGTCACTGAGCATCTTCAGTATGACCCATTCTTCGAATGCGCCTGATTTCATGCACGTTTAAACAATGAGTGTGGCTGATACACCTGAATGCCTCTAAGACTAAAAACAACCTGAATTAAAACGTAAATCATAAGATGTAAAATGTTACATGTTTCTGTGTATAAGGACAAAAGGGAGATACGTTGGTTTAATGTGGTGACACTGTTGGAGCATGCTGGGATGGTGTGGGGACGGTAATGGGGCGTGTAGGGACAATGCTGAAGTACAGGGACAGAGCTTTCCTCCCCATGCAGCTCTCTACTTCATCCACAGCATGTTAGCCTGCCGCTAATCTATCTACTGCTGAAACAAGTGGATTAGGTGTTATCATCCACACGGGCAAGAGCATCTGATGGATGAAAGCTTTCATTCTGCTCTGACAGGGGCTTCCCTCATCGTGCCGCAGAATACAATCAGAAACAACTCTCTTAGTGTAATGTCATTATTCTCTCCATCTAATAAGATTTTTAGCTCCAGGTCCAGGCCTGTAGTCAGAGAGCACATGTAGGGAGTGCTGGAACCCACTGAATACACTCCAGTTTGGGGTATTTTTGCATATGTGTGTGTGTGTAATGACTACAGAGCTGTAGATTTAGATGATTACCCAGATTGCCCAGTTTCCCTGCTTGGATTGACTGCAGAATTCAGTAGCACTACATCTGTCTCACATGTTGGTTTGCTTGTTTGTTTGTTTTCCTAAATTTTTATGGGTTTTAATTAGCTTTGGGTGTTAATAAGCCCACAGTGTAAAAAATGTTTTAACTTAAAATGTTGCCTTAAAATAAAAAAGTCAGCCTTAAAATTTTGAGTTATTTGAACTTCGAATAATAAGCTGACAGGGCATAAAACACCTTATTGCTCTGTTAACTGACTATTCGAAGTTCAGTTAACTCAAACATTTAAGGCCGCACGAACAAGTTAAAGTTGCATTTATTTATTTATTTTTACAGTGTATTAAAGGAATAGGGAATAGGAATGAGTTTTAGCACTGGAGCTATAAGGCTAACATAGCTAAAAAAAAGTAATAGGAGCTTATACCCCACCAATTAGCAAGGTGCCAACTGCATACGTAAATCATCATAGGCTTGTCTTAAATCGAGCTGATTTGTTAAACGAATACTTAGGTTGAAATCAAATTTACACAAATTTTTTTGATCATGTTTGGTGGTTTTGTGCATTTAGTGATAAACAAGGCTAATGTTGCTAACATCAATAGTCACCGAAATCTTTTCCATAAACACATCCCTCACCTTGCTCAAACTGCATTCTCTAGTTAAGCTTGTTATGTTAAAATGTACTTTTGTTGTATATCTAAATAAATATCACATCTAAACTAATAATATAAACGAATAAATAAAATATCTTGCTTGTTTTGAAGCCTCTTTCAGCCAAGATGCTCCGATGCAGCCAGGACCAGAGAAAGTAGAAACAGTTTTAGATGTTATTTATTACACATTGATTTAAGTGAAACATTGTTTAGAAATACTGTTAACTATACATACTATGACAATGTGCTTTCTTATTCATGGAATGCCATAAAGGCAGCTTTGCTCTGTAACTTTTTAAACTTATTTTTAGTCACAAAGTTATATGGGGTAACCATGTCACGGCATCACTACCCCCCGAACCTCCCGAACAAGAAGACTGAAAAGTCTCACTCATTGAAATTTTCAAAACTTCAGAAATTTGTGTGTTGATAAATAGAAACAACAGAAATCATGAATGTAATGCAGCATCCATATACCTGTGTAACATGCAAGAACATGAAGGGGAGTCACATTATCTGGGGGACTCAGAATTCAGCAAAACACCATGTTTGTTACAATGGCTACCAGCAGCGTGATGAGATTTTGTTCATTATTATAGTTCACAGTAAGTTATACTGTGCACTAACCTACTATGACAAGTCTGTGCAACCTTGATCAAGACCTGGATGAGGTTTGAAAGGGTTGAGAAAAGTTTTGTTGTATTTACAGAAAAGATTTAGGTGACTATTGACTTCTAGTGATTGTTCGCAACATTAGCCTCAGATAGTGGCCATTTTAAAACTAAAGAAGCAGATTCTGGGCACCAAGCAAGTTTTAGCTGATGAACTGCATTGGAGGTCAGTGATGAATTGTTTACATTTAATGTTTCGCCCAAAATTATCTTTAAGTAATCTCGAATAGACTTGCTTATGTGGTTTCTGAGACTGTATGACGTATTCTTATCTATAAACATGGAAAAATGTACAGTGCATTGCTAAAAACAGTAGCAGCCATCCTGAGGCCTGCATTTGTGCATTTATGTAGGTTCTGCAGATATTAATAGATAGGCTGCAAGTGTCTTAGAAGGGAGAGACTGGAATAAAAGACAAATAGAGAAAGCGACAATAAAGTTTTGATTAATTAAGCCCCCTCATAAGCCACTTCACATGCTTGTGATTGTGCTGATCAGATGTGAATGCACGAGGAAGCTGGGTGGCAATGAATGAATATTAACATAATTTACTCCCAGTGGGATCTGGTGTTTGTTTGGGCCGGAAAATTTAATTATCAAGGAATGCGTTCACAAAAACTGACGTGAATTTTGTTTTCTGAGCAGAGATTGTAGTGTTTGTATTCTCTTTTTGAATGTTTTAACACAAACATGTCACATCATTTTAAGCATTAGGAATATAGCTACTTAATATGTCCTGTGTTCAGTTTATGCTGGATATGACATTTTTAAGAAAGCTTTTTATTTCCAAACTGATTTTATAGGAAGAAACATTCTTAGATTAATGTGTTACTGTAAGATTTTATTCCAAATCAGTTCAGATAGTGCAGGGGTCGCAACCCAAATGTTAAAAGAGAGCCATTTTGCCAAGTCTCGACAAAAATCTAACCACCTTGGGAGTCACAGCAGTTCATGTCCATTTTACAAAAGTGACGTTTCACCATCTTGGCTGTAAATCCATCTCAGTATGTGCTGATGTCCTAGTATAGACTAAAAATATAATATAAATGAAAATGCAGACTTACTTTGCTCTCTTTAGCTCAGCTATAGCCACTTTTCTCATATCTCCGGCAGGAAACTTTTCTGCAAAAGTAGAACAGTTTCTTGAAAAATGTTTCTTAACGTTCAACTTTTTACAAGGCTGAAGTCAGCTTCTCACTGGCCCACTTCCCATTTGAATTTTTCTGTTCCTTAAATGGTACCTGGGGCACCAGAATGTAGTTAAAGTAGTTAACTGCTGCACCATTTAAGGTGGAACTGCAGCTAAGCTGTAACAATATGTATATATCATCATTTATGTGTAATGCTCTGTTAAATATATCTATTCTGATTTTTTCTTGACACTGAGAAATGATTAACTTGTATTTAATGGCAGTTTTGATTGACAATTAAATAATTAAATAACAGAGTATTTGACTTTTGTACAGTGCTTTATAAGTATTAGGCCTGAAATATTTAACAGGCAGAAATAAAAGTAAGTACATCCAAAAAACTCTATAGATACAGATTGTTCACTAGAGGTCATCAAAAGTCAAATTAGTGTCAGTCACAACTTCATTTTAGTGAATATCATTAATAATTAACTGTCTGTAAAACTGTCTGCTTTATTTCTGCTCAGGATGCAGCTGTGTTGTTCAATCAGCTGTGTTGTTCAATCAGAAATCTAGGCAAATCTGGTACCTGGTCCCGAGTACGGCTTTTGGTATCAAACGTTCATCAACGTTACAAGTGGACTGAGCTGATACCAACAGGTCACATAAGAACAATGCAGACTGCTGATTGGTCAGAGAGAATCGCTTAACACATAGCTTCCAGGCTAGCGTACCTACTTGCGTTGCTTTTGAGCAATCAGAATGGTCTCGTCATCTGAACTCTGATGTAGTTTTTCCCAAAGGATAAGCGGTTTAGATGAAGTTGTGCAGAGTGTTGTTCGTGCAGACAGTCTATATCAGAGTTCTTGGAGTGGAAGTTGTGCAGAAACAATTAAACGTTGTGCTGTTCCTGGCTTTCAGGGAGCAAACGAATCACTACAGTCTTTCAAAGATTCCACACATCTGGAAGGAGCGACTAAAGCATATCGTTTTGCATGGAGGAGGACTTCAGCCCCGACTTAATTGGACATATATATGTATGAATTTTTCTTGACACTAAAAATGAGAAAGATTTCAGTTCCAACTTTTGCTGTTCTGTGGCCCAGACTGCTTTTTGAATGAGGCATAATACAGCACAGCCAATCAGAACAGAGGTCATTAACACATATCATTCTCAAAAATGCACAATAATAAAAACAACCTGTTTATTTCATAAAGGATATAGAGAAAAATGAATTATGTTTTTGGTACATAAAACCACACAAACATAATTGGACTTCAGGGGAAGAAAGACAGAACAATGTAGGATATTGCTTCCAAATCTGGACTTCAGGATTGACCACACCACCCCATTATGGTTAAGATGGTGGTTTCATTAAACGTTAGAATGTGATGTGAAATGAAAAGCCTCCGAGTGTGTCGTCCTCGTGTCAGAGCGGTTAGCTTTAGTGTGCTAGGCTCTGTGTAGGTAGGGCACGACCCTGGAGAGAAATGGCTCTGTTTTCAGCCCTCCAGCCCCTACAACTTCAATTACCTGACCCCCCCACACACCCCAACCTCATTCCCAGAGTGCCCTACTAGACCTGCTCCCGCTTCAGCCGGCAGCGGAGTGACAGGGCAATATACCCAGCGCAGAGTGAGATCAGACCAGTGTCCGAGAATAGAGCTTAAAATGGACACAACAATCAGTCAGGATGAAGCATGGAGCTGCGGCCAAACTGATCTGAAATATCAAGACTCGGAGAGAATGTCTGGATGTCTGGAGGAGATTATTTAACCCTTACAAGTCTGGAGTTATTATTGCTGTTTTTCTGCACTGTTTAAATATAATTATGTAATTAATGACCTGGTTAGTTACGTAATGAATTGTATTTACTCTGGATTTACATTCTGTATCGACAGGCTCGAGTCTGCACTAGAAAGGTTGGAGAGGAAAATACATGCATGCCATATGATATACGCCACAAAAGTCCTTGTTATTTTGCTGCACTGTTTAAATCTAAAAACAAAATTAATTACAAAGACAATTATTCAATTTACAGTCTGATAAATATAAAAAAAACTTATTTAGCACTTTTCATTCAATTTAATTTCGTATTTAAAATGCATCTCAAATGATTTACAGTGCCTGTAAAAATAAAAGAAGGAAAATATGTAACATTATATATATATATATATATATATATATATATATATATATACCCGTGAACGCTTTGCATGATTAAAGGGTTCTTTGCGTCATGAAGTGGTTCTTCAGATTGTTAAGGAATTTGCTGTAGATGGTTCAATTAAAAACTCTTTTCAAAAACATTCTGTATGGAACCATTTACAGCATATTCCTCATCAGTCTTCATCAACATTTCATGATGCAAAGAATCCATGATGCAAAGGGTTCTTTGAGTGATCATGGTTCTATATAGAACCATTTTCTTTTCTAAAGAACCCTTGAAGAACCATCTTTTTTAAGAGTGTATAAACATACACAGACATACCATGTCTACAACCATCAGACAAGCATCGTGACCAACACATCTGGAGTTGGCGACCTGTTTTTGAATTGATATTCATGACTGTTGAGGAGTACATCCAAATGTTAATACATCACACAATACTCTCTAGAAAATTATGACTAGCAAGAAGTTTATTTTACAACCTCACTTAATATGTTTGGGATTACTTGGATTGGGAGAAGCAGAAAATGCAAACATTTTAAAGTAAGTTAAGGCTTTATTTCAAGTGTCTATTGATACATAAGCTCCCTGAGGAACAAATTAATCACTTTGCATGTTTAAGGTGGTAGTAGATAGGTAGATAGGGTTGCACAGGCTCAGGCCATAAATACCTGCGGGATGTGTGACGAGATTCATAGATTGAGAAGAGGTGGTACAGTGCCGTGAATGTCTCATTCAATGTGTGGAAAATGGGTCGCAAAGCAGATGTTAATGATTGGCAAAAAGGAGTGATTGCATTTGGGAGTGTCAAAGGTCATAGTGTGAAGGAAGTAGCTGAATTTGCAGGTGTATCAGAATGTATGGTCATACGGGTCGACCAGCAGTGGCAAAAATCTCAGTCTACAGGAAATTCTCCTTAGAATTGCGCCCAAAAAACGAAACTGACGGACAAAGACCGCCGGCGTTTTTCATGCCTTGTGTATAAAAATTGATTCGCTTTCAGGCAAGAGTTGCTTCTAGAACACAACACAGGTTCTTCACAACCAATTTCTGAAAGAACGCTCCGCAGGGAACTGCATACCATGAACATATGGAGCAGAGTGGCACACAAGAGGCCTTTGCTCACTTCTGCTCACAGTTGCCCTGTTACAGTGGACGAAGAGGCACAAAAAGTGGACTGTTCATGACTGGAAATGTGTTATCTGGTCAGATGAATCTCGTTTCTGCCTGTATGTGAATGATACTTGGCGTTGTGTTCATCATAGACCTCAGATAGCCTTCAGTGAGGACTGCATGCAAGGTGTGGTTCAAGCTGGAGGAGCTCTGTGATGTTCTGGGGGTGTTTTAATTATGTGGAAATGGGTCTTTTGGTTGAGGTACATTTGAACCACAGTGCCTATATTGAGCTCCTGAACCAGGTTTTGCCTTTCATCATCTCATCATCTTACCAAGGAACATTATATAAAGATAGATAGATAGATAGATAGATAGATAGATAGATAGATATAGGTATAGATATAGATATATGTGTGTGTGGGCATCCTGTGGGCAGAGTCCTGTGACCACTGATAAAGGACTAGAGGATGACCAACACAAACTGTGCAGCAGCAGATGAGCTACTCTGACTTTACATCTACAAGGTGGACTGACCAGGAGGAGTGTCTAATAGAGTGGACAGTGAGTGGACACAGTGTTTAAAAACTCCAACAGCACTCCTGTGTCTGATCCGTCAGTGTTACTGCAGTGCTGAGAATGATCCACCACCAAAATAGTACCTGCTCTGTGAGGGTCCATGGGGGTCCTGACCACTGAAGAACAGGGTAAAAGGGGGCTAACAAAATATGCAGAGAAACAGATGGACTACAGTCTGTAACTGTAGAACTACAAAGTGCACCTATATAGTAAGTGGAGCTGATAATATGGACAATGAGCGTAGAAACAAGGAGGTGGTTTTAATGTTAGGCCTGATCGGTGTATATATATGATTTTGTAGTATGGGATAGATGAAGGGGCAGAAATTGTCACAAATAAAGTCCAAAGCTGTCAGGCGTGTGATGTTTATGATGCTCCCTGGTGGAGTCTCTTCATTATTTTTGATTTGCTATCCAGAGCTGGAGCACTATCTGAACAAGATGTGTTTTACTGACGATCCCTGCTTAAAATGAACATCTTTTCAACTGCAGTTTAAATGAAATCATGCCTATTTGATCCTTTTCTTTTATGCCTAATCTCTGCCGCTGTCTTAATGAATGTAATTCCTCTGGATAAAAAGGACTACATTACACTGTAGTTTAGCGTGATTCATTTAGTCTGACTCCAGTATGAATTCAGGGCTGAATAAAGCCAGTTGGTGTGAAACATTAGTTCAAGTTCTAATTTCCAGCCACGCTCGGGGGTATAACTGTCAGTACCTGTATGTGTAATACCCCTTTCAGCAGACCCCTGCCAAACTCAGACTTAATTAGTAAAACCTCATTGGCATAATTACTGATTAACCACCTCCCACGTTAGCAGTGTTTTGATAAGAGCTCAGAGATTTGCATGTGTTAACTGACTTAACTGTCCCTCTGTGTGCTAAATTAAAGAGGGGATGAAGGAATCATTCAATTACAACACAACCTGCACTTTAATCAGTGTTTAAATGTCAAAAACAGCAGAATATATTTAGTATTCACTCCCTGGCCGCTTTATCAGAAATTCCTTCACCTTTGCTGGTGTGCAGTCAGAGACTGTAGCTCATATGTTGGTGAACAGTTTGTGTTAGCCATCCTTCATCAGTGGTCAGTTTTTGGCCACAGAGATGCTCTTGGATGGATATTTCTGAGTGGTGGACCACTCTTAACCTAGCAGTGACACAGACAAGTGTAAAAACACCAACAACACCACTGTGGTCAGAAACAGATGGGCAACATTCTGTAATTGTCCACATATATAGTAGAGCTATAAGATAGGTGGAGCTAAATAAGAGGAAGGTAGATGTTTCTAATAAAGTGGCCTCTGAGTGGAACTACATGAGAGGTGTTTCTAATAAAGAGGCCAGTGAGTGGAAGTACATGTGAGGTATTTCTAGTAAAGTGGCCAATGAGTGGAAGTACATGGGAGGTGTTTCTAATAAAGTGGCCAGTGAGTGAAAAGGCAAGGTAGTTGTTTCTAATAAAGTGGCCAGTGAGTGGAAGGTTGTAGGAGGTGTTTCTAATAAAGTGGCCAGTGAGTGAAATAACACGGTAGTTGTTTCTAATAAAGTGGCCAGTGAGTGGAAGTATGTGGGAGGTGTTTCTAATAAAGTGGCCAGTGAATGAAAAGGCAAGGTAGTTGTTCCTAATAAAGTGGCCAGTAAATGGAAGTACATGGGAGGTGTTTCTAATAAAGTGGCTGACAAATTTATAGTATTATATTCACAACTTCAGTTGATCTATATGACAAATTCTTAGATAGTATTTAGGACTAGTTTATTTAGCATGATTGGAGTTCCAGGTTTGGTCACTTAGAGTCCGTTACGTAGCTGTGATGTTGGGGTTTTGTGCTGAATTGGACTGTTTGGGTTGAGAGGATGGCTCCAGGGTAAAAAGGGCATGAGGTGCTTTTCAAATGAGCATTATTTGCACCGCTAATGCTGCTGAAGCCCCTTGGCGCTGCCTTAATGAGGCAGTTTAGAGGAGGTGGGTCAACAACATACGCACACACACACTCTCCGAGGCACCTTCTACAATATATTCACCACACTGCTGACCGTGACCCCACAGAACTCTGGGTAATGGCTCTTTTGGGGCTCTTAACGCTGGTCATGTGACCTACAGGAGGTAGAAGAGATTCCAGCACACTTCAGCACATTTCAGGTGAAGACAAAGCTTTCATAAAAACATATAGTGGTGGTATAATAAGGTTTTTCTTTAGTATTAAAACAATAGTTTGCCATAAAATCGAAAATGTAATCAGCCAGGACATTTTTGGTGTCTGAGTTTATGAGCTATGAGGCTAATTTAGCTAACAAGTAATGGTAGTTCATAGCCCACCAATTAGCATGGTGCTAACTGCATGCATAAATCATCACACATTAACTCAACCCAGGATTACAATTAAAAAAAAATCTGAGTTGTGTTTCTTTTTAAAGCCATTTAATCAAATAACTTCAGTTTATTTCTGCTTATTTAACACTGTTACATGTGTTCAATGTTGGGGTGTTACTCCACTATGAATTACAAATGATAATGCTAATTTCTACTAGCATATATATGTCATTTTCCATTATATGTTAGCACCAAGCTAACAGTGTTTTTTCCATATTGTGGAAATACTACTGTGGGTTCAATATTACACATTTCGGGTCTATGAACCTTTGACAAACAAAGCTTGTAACAGACGTTCAGGTAACTTTTTTTTACTTTGAATGCTACAACTTTACATTTCAACTTAACAGCTAACTCCAAGTATTGCAAGATTCGTCTGTTAGCAGTATGTACACACAAAAAAAGGATGTTTTTTCGTTTAAATGAGCATAAAGTTCATCATGTAATCTTACAAGTGTTCAGTAGGAACCTCCTTCAGCTGTACAGACAACATCAATGCCATAGTCAAATTCATCCCATACTCGCTTGAGCATGTCGGGTGTCACTGCACTCACAGCTCTTTCAGTGTGATTTCAGAGATCATCCAGTGTTGTGGAACCAACGACGAGTTGTTGGAGGTTCACTGCTGACGAAAATCACGTTGCACAGTTATGACGAATTCACTCTTATTGAAGTGGAGAACGCAAAGCGCTTTCTGCTCAAGGGTCTCATCTCCTCTCAGACTGAAGGGATCCATCTTCCAGTGACAGTCAGAAACTCTATGACCCCCTCTTTCAATTGGAATGTGATTGGTTTCTAGGCGCCTCATGATTATAAAAATATGGCGCTTTGAAATCAGATGAATTTTTTTTGAATCACCCTGTATAACCACTTCATGCTTAAATGGTTCTTTGCAAGGTTGAAATGATTCTTCAGATTGATGGAGAATGTGTATAAAGCTCTATATAGAACCTTTTTGAAAATGGTTTTAGCACCAAAAAGGGTTCTGCTACTGTTTCGATGTCAAGCTTGTAAGCATAGAAGGACCATTTTTGGTTCTAAAAAGAACCCTTGAAGAACCATCTTTTTTAAGTGTGTATCTTGCTATAAAAACAATAGACTACCCAACCTATTCAAGTTGTTTCTGCATGTTACTTTGTACCACGTTACCCCAACACTGCTTCAGTTACTTCACAACTCTATAAAAATAGACAAAAGTATGTTGTAAAGCTGAAGACAATAGTTGCACCAATCTTTTGTTCAGTGAACCACTTTTTTCACAATTATCGCTTTAACAGTGGTATTGTGTCCTCCAGATCCCAAATACATTGTAGGATTGAAAGCAACACCGAGGATTCGGGGATTTGGAAATCTGTAATTGCATGCAATGTGTGGAAAAAAAAATTGTAACGTCGGTTGTGCTTCGGACCCCGACAAGCAGGTGAATCTGACGTTTGCAAGTACATTGAAAGAGTATTCAAAGAGAACTCAGTCAAAAGTTGGTGAGGATGTGTTGTTAGAGGATGTGAGTGAATTATCTACTGTCATCATATCTTCATCAATATAATGCTGATTTTGCATTTGAGACCCAAACATTGAGCCAGACCTTGTTTTGGAGTCTGTGCATATGATATTAATATGGAAAGACATATAATGTGGTCTGAACATCTCCCACCAAGTCCGTCCTGGTACCTCTGACTTTTAAATGATTATTTCAGGCTTTATTGGGTGACTCGCAGCAGCACGTGCACACCATATTTTAATGTAATCTTTTTTCTCCATACTCAGTAATGCTACCTCTTTGAGTTTACACAATAGTGCTGCTTTAAATGACAGTTTACGCTTGAATGCGTCAGCATCTTTCACACATATAAAACCCTAAATGAATTGTGGTTGAGTGAATCTCATCTAGACCAGCACTGTTCTCTGTGAATGTGCCCAAAAACAGCCTGCAGCGCTTCAGCAGGGTATCACAGCTCACACACTCACTGTGATTCTCTGTAACGGGCTGTCTCAGGGGCAGGGCCCGACCTACTGCAAATGCCATGGCAACGGAGAGCAGCCTACATCCTCAGTGCAGTAAGGTGAGGCTGGCATGGCATTTAGACTGAGGAGGGTCAGTGCAGCGGCTAATTAGTGAGGCTGAGGAGCGCGATGCTTTCTTTTTTTGTGTTATGAATACTCCACAGAAAGCAGAACAGATTTAGAGCAGCTTTTAAAAAGCTGCACTGGACTCAGCCGTATTCAGATGTTTCTTTAAAAGGGCTACATAAACCACAACAAAACATCTTTTTTTGAAAAACAACATAAAAAAAAGTTTGATATAGTTTGTAAGCGCAGTTTCAAAATGTACCATTCACTCTCCAGTCCATACAGTTCACACATGAGCTAGACTGCAGCAGCAGCCTGTTTGAATTCACAACTTTGAAGACATTTCTATTTGACTGCTTATTCAGCCTACAGCAGTTTAGCCCCACCCATTCAGTCTACAGCAGTTTAATCCCACCCATTCGGCCTACAGCAGTTTAACCCCACCCATTTAGCCTACAGCAGTTTAGGCCCACCCATTCTGTCTACAGCAGTTTAACCCCACCCATTCGGCCTACAGCCGTTTAGTCCCATTTATTCAGTCTACAGCAGTTTAGCCCCACCCATTCAGTCTACAGTAGTTTAGCCCCACCTATTAAGTGTACAGCAGTTTAGCCCCACCCATTCAGTCTACACAGTTTAGCCCCATCCATTCAGTCTACAGCAGTTTAGCCCACCCATTCAGTCTACAGCAGTTTAGCCTCACCCATTCAGTCTACAGTAGTTTAGCCCCACCCATTCAGTCTACACAGTTTAGCCCCACCCATTCAGTCTACAGCAGTTTAGCCCCACCCATTCAGTCTACACAGTTTAGCCCCACCCATTCAGTCTACAGAGTTTAGCCCCACCAATCCAGCCTACATCAGTTTAGCCTCACCTATTCAGCCTACGGTAGTTTAGCACCACTCAATTAAATGTTGTGCTGTTCATGGCTGTCAGGAAGCACGTGGATCATTGCTGTCATCCAAAGGGTCCACACATTTGAACGTTTTTTTCCCACACAGCCCTGAAGACTTCCAACTTAACAGTTTATTCCACACTTTAACTGGGACTGCTTTTTGAACAAGACACAATACGGAATGGCCAATCAGAACAGTGCTTATTTGCATACATTAATCTTCAAGGCACAGTAACAAAAAAAGGATAAAGCGGTTGGGAAATAGTCATGTAAAAATGAATTATGACTGTTTTTGGTACATAAAACCACACAAATGTAGCAATCAGGCTTTGGGGTAAAAATAAATAAATTACAAGAAAAATGTAAAATATGGATTTAAAACAAAGGACCTTTTTTCAGGCGCTTGCAGTCATTTTGGTTGAAAGAGCTGAGAAATATATTACTTTGATCTGTTGCTAAAAATGATTATCTGAGTACTTGTACTCTCACAGGTTATGCACTTACTGGCTGTAATGCTAAAGAGTGCCTCCTGGCCTACAGTTGTTCTAAAAATAAGCGAGGAGGGGGCCAGGACTCCTACAGTGTCAGAAAGGCTCTGCCAGTGACCCACTTACCAGAAAGGAGACACAGAGAGAGGGGAAGAGAGAGAGAGAGAGATGGGAGGAAAAGAGTGAAAGAGGGACAGAAGGAGCTAATTAGGCTGAATGCTGAAACAGTGAGAGGAGTGGAGCTAATTAGCTTTTACCAGACTTTGCTATTAGCGAGCACTAGCAAAATATCATTCAAGGACATGAAAGTTTTGATGCCCTTTTTTAGCCAGTTTGTTAAAAGCTTCCATATCGGATGTTAAAATCATTGCACTGAACACAGCACTTTGATCTTCTACAATGTATGTGATCCCTGAGCTCTCTATTAGCTAACAGCATTTGAATACTAAGTGTGAAATGAACTGCTACCTTGAGAATTCATGGATATCATGATGGAGCAGCGCTGGATCAGTTCTGCTCCATAAATCAACACAGACACTCTTAAGGAACAGATTGGCCGAATGTGCTAAAGTGGCTAACAGTGAATGGAAGCTAGTAGCCACCAATTGGCATGCTTTAATTTACATCATGCTAACTGGTGGCTAACACTGAGTAGAAGCTAGTAGCCACCAATTGGCATGCTTTAATTTAAATAATGCTAATGGGTGGCTAACACTGAGTAGAAGCTAGTAGCCACCAATTGGCATGCTTTAATTTAAATAATGCTAATTGGTGGCTAACACTGAGTAGAAGCTAGTAGCTACAAATTGGAATGCTTTAATTTACATAATGCTAATTGGTGGCTAACACTGAGTAGAAGCTAGTAGCCACCAATTGTCATGGTTTAATTTAAATAATGCTAACTGGTGGCTAACACTGAGTAGAAGCTAGTAGCCACCAATTGGCATGCTTTAATTTACATCATGCTAACTGGTGGCTAACACTGAGTAGAAGCTAGTAGCCACCAATTGGCATGCTTTAATTTACATCATGCTAACTGGTGGCTAACACTTAAGAGAAGCTAGTAGCTACAAATTGGTATGCTTTAGTTTAGCATCTGTTCAGTGCTAATTGGCTAGCACAGAACAGATTCTTGTAGCCACAAATTGGCAAATTTGGTTTTAATTAAAAAAACGCTAATTTGTGGCTAACACTGCATAGAAGCTAGTAGCCACATTTAAACAAGGCTAATCCATACTCCACCAACAAATGTGTCACAGTGTTAGGATAGATCAAATGTGTTTTAGTGCTGTAACATGTTAAATGATTAAAACCACCTAGTTTGACCCACAAACAATCAGTAGTGCAGGCTGAAGCCCAGCTGCAGTGCACTGTAGGTTGCAGTGTTTGAGTCCAGAATTATATTCATCTCATTTACATACAGCTTTTAAATGGCAGTTTAATAATGTCTTAATAAAAGACGTTTCTAGCAATGTTATTGAATTATTGAAAGTCATAATAACAGCAAAATGCACTGCTTTTAAGGGTCTTTAGGCTTCCTCTATTTGATCAAAGAAAACAAATGCAGTTAATCACAATTAACTACACAAGGTAATGCAATTAATTAAGTATTTTGGCTATTTCCCTCGATTGACAGCCATAATCTTTGTCTTTTTTTGGCATATTCAGATTAGCTAAAATAACACAGGCAAACTGAACAGTATAAAGTGACTTATTTCACTATACTGACAGATAAGTTTGCTTGATTCAAGCAGATTTTTTAAAACAAAGCAATATTATCTGTAAATCACTTAAAACAAGTAAAACTTTTGGAAATAAGTGCAGTTTTGTCATAATAAACTTACAGCAGTCTCTAAATGAAATATATTAAATATACAGACTAGATTGACATTTGACAAGATACATTTTTTGCAATATTGATTTTAACCCTGCTAGAAAAACCAGCATAGACCAGCATGGCTGGTCACCAGCAAAACCAGCATATGTTGTGTTTTGCTGGTATGCTGGTCAGCAGCAATGGAGGTGGATAAACTGATCACCGCCAAAACTAGCATAGGTTGTGTTTTGATGCTGGTATGCTGGTCAACCAGTATGACCATGCTGGGGTGACCCGCTAAACCAGAACCAGACCAGCATAGACAAGCATTAAATGCTGCTGCAGGGAGGTTAACAGGCTACTGTGATACTCAGAGATACTGAGTGTAAAAATGAACTGTAGGAGTCAACAAGAGTTTCTTTAACAACTCGACATGATTTGAGGCAAGTATGTGATGATTTAGGCTGTGGTTAGCACAGTGCTAATTGGTGGGGAATAAGCTTCTATTAATTGTTAGCAACATTTACTCTCATAACTCTAGTGCTAAAATTAAAGAAGCAAATTCAGACACAATTTTCATGTCTTGGCTGATCAACTACATTTGCTACATGAGTGGGGCGGCGGGGGGATCGTGTAAATTTGATTTTTCACTGAACTACTCCTTTAACACCTGCACACAGAGTTGTGAGCCTTGCCACACTTCAAGGGTTCTGCCAAAAAATGTCAGCCAAATCTCTCGAACACCTACCTGCTTCACACACACCAGCACACCCGCACAAATCCACACATACGCACATGCGAAAAACACACTGAGCTCATCCGGAGCCTTCACTTCATTAGCGGATCCAGCGCTGTGCTGCAGTGCCCTGCTGAGCTCTGATGGCTTCATCCTCACATTGGGGCCCTCCGGAAGGGGGCTGGACAGAGATGCCCGCTGCATTCACAAAAACCCACAGAGACGGGCTGCTTCACTCATCACTCCAAGCAGACCATGAATAGATTAAAAAACACAACAGCAAATCCAAAAAGACAACAACAAATCCAAAAACACAACAGCAAATCTGAAAACACTGCAGCAAATCCAAAAACACAACAGCAAATCTGAAAGTACAATAGCAAATCCAAACACATATCAGCAGATCCAAAACACAATAGCAAATCTGGAAAGGCAACAGTGAATCCAAAACAAAACAGCATATCCAAAAACACAACAACGAATCCAAGAACACAACAGCAAATCTGAAAACACCACAGCAAATACAAAAGCACAACAGTAAAACTGAATCCAGAACTGCAAATCCAAAAATACAACAAATCCAGAAACACTACAGCAAAATAACAGTTATTTATCTTTTGACTGCTGAACATAATTCAGAGAATCCATTGACATTCTGGGTGAAATGTACAGAGGACAAAACTATCAGGTTTGGAATAATTTTATTTACCACCGGCTCCAATTTCAGAATTTTTTATAAATGCCATTCATTTTATCAGACAAAAACAGTTTAGACCCAGAGTTCTGAATATGAGGACGATGCAGACTACAAAATAACGCAACGCCTGAGCCAGAGACTGAATTGATTTATTGACTGTTTCACTCTGAGGGTGTGGGTGGTTCACTGCTGTCCTTGAAGCTGAAGGGTATCTGTGGCGGACTGCTGAGGAAAGGTGACTTGGGGACTGCTAAGCAGAGATAACTACCCATGCTAACGCTATCTGAGGAGACTGGCAACATACATGTGAAAGAAGAAACAGACTTTGTTGGTTTATGGAGACCCAACGAGAGCACATGTGATGAGTTAAACAGTTTGGTGAAAATATGTGGAAATTTACCCAGTTTTCCCCAAATGTAGTTGATCAGCCAAGACATGTCTGGTGTCTGAAGTTCACCTATTTAGTTTTGGCACTGAAGCTACGAGGCTAACGTAGCTAACAAGTAACAGGGAAGGAAAGGGGTCAGAGCTCCCCCTGCTGTTCGCGTTCAAAATGTAGGTTAACAATGCATGAGGTGTTGTACATTACAGGTTCCGTGTTGCTCCCGTGTTCAGCTATATTTGACACTACCACAATGATCTAAATGAACTATGTAGAGTAAAAGACAGAAATACAGTTATTTCAAGTGTTTTCCCAAAATGGACTACAAAATCCATTGGACTGAAAACATCACTAACACATATCACACCAATCTGTGCAAGCAAATTAGTTACAGTTGCAGTGATCAGCAAATTTTCTTCTAATTTTACTGCAGAATCTTATTTATTTGTTAAGTTTAACACATTGGAAAAAACATATTGTATAAAATGTGCCAAAACTTGTGTGTACAGGCCACATTATGTTTAATTTTTCACACAATATGTTAAAATCAGCAAATAAACAGTAACTGTACATTAAAATGTGCAGTATGTCCTCTGTAGAGGATTTGTTATTTATTTTCATGAATATAATTTTTATATAGAAAAAAAAAGCACAGCTGTCATATTTGAACTCGTTATAGGACTTCCTAACAGTGTCTTATGTACATTCATGACGTTAGTGAGCGCTAACTGCTTCACTCAACCAATGAGCCGATCAGCTCGCTAACCAATTAGACTTCAGTACTAGTAATGCCAACGAATCAGCACTCAGTAGCAGTAATTCTAGCCAACCAGTCAATACTAAGTGGCAATCATGCTAGCCAACTAGTCAGCACTCAGTAGCAGTAATGCCAGCCAATCAGCAATCAGAAGTAGTAATGACAGTCAGTCAGTACTTAGTAGTAGTAATGCTAGTCAAACAGTCAGCACTCAGTAGCAGTAATGCTAGTCAAACAGTCAGCACTCAGTAGCAGTAATTCTGGCTAATTATTGAGCACTAAGTGGCAATAATGCTTGCTGACAAATCAGCACTCAGAAGCAGTAATCCAACCAGTCAGCACTCAGTAGCAGTAATCCAACCAGTCAGCACTCAGTAGCAGTAATGCTAGTCAAACAATTAACATTCAGTAGCAGTAATTCTAGCTAACCAGTCAACACTTAGTGGCAATAATGCTAGCAAACCGGTCAGCACTCAGTAGCAGTCATGCAAGTCAACCAATCAGAACTCACTAGCAGCTATGCTAGCGTCCTACAGCCCAAAACCTGTTTGCTGTAGAAAAACTGAAAGATTCTGATAAGTTTTCTCCCAGATGGTTGCTAGGATGTTTCCAGGCAGCTATTATTGTATTTTAGGTGGTTGCGAAAGTGTTCCTAAGTGGTTACCATGGTATCCCATGTGGTTGCTAAGGCATTGCAAGGTGGTTGCTATAGTATCTTAGGTGGTTGCTCAGGTATTGCTAGGTGTTTGCTATGGTATCCCAGGTGGGTGCTAAGATGTTGCTAGGTGGTTGCTATAGTATCTTAGGTGGTTGCTCAGGTATTGCTGGGTGTTTGCTATGGTATCCCAGGTGGGTGCTAAGATGTTGCTAGGTGGTTGCTATAGTATCTCAGGTGGTTGCTCAGGTACTGCTAGGTGTATGCTATGGTATCATAGGTGTTTGCTAAGTCATTGATAGGTGTTGACTGGTTAGCTAGAGTTACTGCTACTGAATGCTAATTGTTTAACTAAAGTTACAGTAATGCTAGCCAATCAATCAGAACTCACTAGCAGCTATGCTAACGTCCTACTGCCCAAAACCTGTTTGCTGTAGAAAAACTGAAAGATTCTGGTAAGTTTTCTTTACATTTTTAAGGCTTTGGAGACAGAAAATGCTATTATATCCTAACACAGGGCATGGATTCTGTGGGCTCCGCTGCAGATCACGGATTTTTCAACTGCAGATTCAAAATAGAGGGTGAACTGGAGAGCAAACACAGGGCTACACAATATAAAAGTTTTGCACACAGTTTTGATAAAAAACACTCAGCTTGAAGAAAAATAATAATTTATTAGTTTATGTACCATCCTGCAAAGTGTTATTACTGAGGTTAGCTAATAAAATCCTTGAGAAATAGATGAGGAATGTAGCTTAGTAAGAAGTTTAATGTATGATGTGGCTCTATGGTAGTTGTAGTATTAAAGGCACTTGCTAATGTTCGGGAGAAATAGGGTGTTCAGCACCAGTTCAGTCTGGTTTGGTTCCTTTGTTGTTTAAAGAATGTGTCCAGCTAAAGTCACCAGACTTTATTCTCACCCGGTTCAGCGCTTACTTACATTCAGGCTTCCATTTATTATGGATCTACACTTCCAGTGCCCTGCAGTGAGGCATGCTGGGACTCGGAGTCCTTTCCAAAAGCCTGCACCGGTTATTTCTCAGACTCAGCGGTTTTCCCCACTGCTCGTGCAAATAATGTGAGGTTGCCAAGGAAACAGGCTTTTTAAAGAACTTAGTCTGCTTGGCGCTTGCAATTAGCTCAGCAGCGGCCAGCGTTCAGTTAGAACCCAGAGGAGGTCAGGCTGAGCACAGAGGATCATGGGAGTCTAACGATCCATTATTACATCTATATTTATCCAAACCCACATACACGATAAAGAAGAAACAAACTGCGTGATCCGTTCAGCGCGTTTCGTCATTAATTACTGACCGCAGTCCTGCTTCCCCTTCTGTGCATGTGATAATTGGCGAGACTCTGTTCACTCTGTTGTTCTGCTTCTGTTCAAATTATCCTGACTAACTTGTTTCTACATTTTTATTCATCTCGCTTTGTGTTCAACACACCAAGTTAACAGTGTAAAAATGCATCGATCAATATGTGTTCTTTTAGCAGGTGGGTGCTAAGATGTTGCTAGGTGGTTGCTATGATATCCCAGGTGGTTGCTAAGGTATTAATAGGTGTTTGCTATGGTATCTTAGGAGGTTGCTCAGGTATTGCTAGGTGTTTGCTATGGTATTGCAGGTGGTTGCTAAATCATTGGTAGGTGGTTGCTAAGGTATCCCAGGTGGTTGCTGAGGCATTGCTAGGTGGTTGCTATAGTATCTCAGGTGGTTGCTCAGGTATTGCTAGGTATCTATGGTATCATAGGTGGTTGCTATGGCATTGCTAGATGATTGCTATGGTATCTGAGGTGGTTGCTGAGGCATTGCTAGGTGGTTGCTATGGTATTGTAGGTGGTTGCTATGGTATTGTAGGTGGTTGCTAAGGCATTGCTATGTGGTTGCTGTGGTATCTCAGGTGTTTGCTAAGGCATTACTAGGTGGTTGCTATAGTATCTCAGGTGGTTGCTCAGGTATGGCTAGGTGTGTGCTATGATATCGTAGGTGGTTGCTAAGGCATTGATAGGTGGTTGCTATGGTATCTCCTGTGGTTGCTAAGATGTTGCTATGTGGTTGTTATTGTATCTCAGGTGGTTGCTAAGGCATTGCTAGATGGTTGCTATAGTATCTTAGGTGGTTGCTCAGGTATTGCTAGGTGTTTGCTATGGTATCGTAGGTGGCTGCTAAGGCATTGCTAGGTGGTTGCTATGGTATCTCAGGTGGGTGCTAAGATGTTGATAGGTGGTTGCTATGGTATCCCAGGTGGTTGCTAAGGCATTGCTACGTGGTTGCTCAGGTATTGCTTGGTCTATGGTATGGTATCGTAGGTGGTTGCTAAGGCATTGCTAGGTGGTTGCTATGGTATATCAGGTAGTTGCTAAGATGTTGCTAGGTGGTTGCTATAGTATACCAGGTGGTTGCTAAGGCATTGCTAGGTGGTTGATCAGGTATTGCTAGGTGTTTGCTATGGTATCTTAGGTGGTTGCTCAGGTATTGCTAAGTGTTTGCTATGGCATCAAGGGTGGTTGCTAAGGCATTGCTAGGTGGTTGCTATTATATCTCAGGTGGTTGCTTAGGTATTGCAAGGTGTTTGCTATGGTATCCCAGGTGGTTGCTAAGGCATTGCTAGGTGGTTGCTATTATATCTCAGGTGGTTGCTCAGGTATTGCGAGGTGTTTGCTGTGGTATCTCAGGTGGTTGCTAAGATGTTGCTAGGTGGTTGCTATGGTATGCCAGGTGGTTGCTAGGGTGTTGCTAATGCACTTGTGTCATCAAGATTTAAACTGGGTGCACAATTGATTTCTATGGTAATAAATTGTCATTTAGCAATCATGGTATGAAAACCATATGTCCTCTCAAAAAGCTTTATACAAGCACACCATTTGTGATCATTGCAGAGTTGGAACGGCGTCAATATCTCAAAAACTGTGGGATGAATCAGCAGACATAAATCTGGCAGAAAAACAATAAGTATATTTTACTAATAACAATATGTAACTTTGATTTGCTACTTGCAATCACTAAATATATCAATCAATATAATCAACTATATTAATTTTAATAGTTTAATAATTATGCTCTTGTTTCACTTAATAAAACTCCTGTGTTGTTTTTTTAAAAGCAGAAATGCAAAAAAGTTTATTTTTTTTCTTTTTTAGTAAAGTTTCTCTAGACACATTTGCGCATTCTGTGTGTGTGTGTGTATATATATCCATAAATATCTATATATATCTATATGTGGAGAGGTGTGAACTGTTTTCACAGCAGGTGGTTTTCACCCCTCCACTTTCACCCCTCGTTGCTCGCTAGCAGCTCAACACAGAGTCATAGCATTTCACACACAGAGCCAACAGTGTATCAGTTAATCTGATAACAGAGTTGCAGAAACAAAATATTTTATTTGATTATATTAATCAAAAAACATTAGAGCTGATTTCCATTCTAATGGTAGAATGGCCACTAGGGGGCCTGCAGACAGAGGCTAAAGAATAACCAGTATTACGTCAGATATCAAACACTGTATATTATTACTTCACAGGGCAAAAATGTTTTGTTTTTCAGTTTTTACTATGTAAAAGCCTTTACATACTGAGCCGGGTTTATCTGTGCCATTTATTCGGCTGACAGTAAATGAATTTGTGTACAACTGATGAGATCTTGCACACCAAATACGATTTTTTTAAATGTAGAATTTGATGTTTTGTTTGCCCTCTGATTTTGCAAACTTTACCTGTAACTTGAAATCTGACTAATCACTGTCGTCTCTGTCGTTGGCATGGCGTCAACCAAGATGACTAATTAGCTTTTGGGACTCAAAGGGGCTCAAACTGGATTACAGTCAGCCGAGCTATGGGCAAAAGTTTTCATAAAGTTCCAGCTGCTGAATGAGTCTTATTTTTCCAATAGAGTAGCCCACTCAGTGTCATCATTGGCCAGTTTTCTGAGGATCTTTGATGCTTAAGGATATCCTACTTTTTCACAAACAACATGGCAAAAAAAATTGAGTATAGTCATGGTGCGGAAAAATTGTGTCCGAATGTTTCACGTTTTGGGGTTATTTATTCACGTCACATTCCATGTGAAACGTGGGATGTGAGTGCGCAAACATAACACACTGGGTAACACAACCGCTCAGGAAATGTCAATTAATCAGCCATCTGTTTACCACGTTATATCACTGTTATGTTTTTTCTTTGATGAGATAAAGGCACATTTTAATTTCCTCCTCAATCCACCGTTACCTGCTGGCTTCTGTCATGTTTTGTAGCTACAGCCATAAAAACAGAAACACCTCATCAGTCATAGGACTCTATTCACACTTACATTATTAAATCAGTAAATGAGTTTTCATTGTAATTTATTACATTTCTTTTTTATTGGCAAAAAAGCATATCCACCTCAATGGCATTTTAGGGCCACTGTTAAAAAATTAAAAAATGCGAGAGTCATCATATTTCAAGATAAAAAGACGTACAGTATGACATTTTAAGAATAAAGTAGTTATATTTTGAGAATAAAGTCATATTTGGAGATAAAAAGATGTACAGTATGACATTTTAAGAATAAAGTAGTTATATTTTGAGAATAAAGTCATATTTCGAGATAAAAAGTTGTACAGTATGACATTTTGAGAATTAAGTTGTAATATCTCGAGAATAAACTCATAATATTTATGAGAACAAAGTCGTAATATTTTGAGATAAAAAGTTGTACGGTACCAACATTTTGAGGATAAAGTTGTAGCATTTTGAGAATAATGTCGTATAATTATGACATTAAAGTGGAATATTACCAGGAAAGGTTGCAATATTATGGCCAAAGAGTTTGCCCAACGGAAGGCAGCAACTCTTGTGTTAAAATGAGAAACGTTGAGGAGCTGGTAAAGTTATACTTTCGTATCAGTTTCACCAATAAAGGAACACTCAGTCTCCTAACACTTCAGCACTAGATGATATTAGTGTAAGACACAGCTGAAACGACTGTGCAAGAAACTGTGTTTATTTAGAATAAAGAACCAGGCGGACTCGGAGGAAACTGTTTTGTTGAAGGAGAATCGCAGGCAGTGGCGCCTACAGGCCTATTGGTGGTGACATCTCCACGCCATTCAAAGAGGGCATGTAGTTTCACAGGAGACAATGAGAATGATAATCAAAATGATCAATCCCGAAGGAGTGAGTGTCTCAGCGTGTCATCGCCACTACAGTAACCGAGGCCCCAAAGCATTATGGCAGCCCCCTACAATTAGCCTGCTTTATCCTCGAAATATCGGATCTTTATTCCCACAACTTCACGACTTTATTATGAAAAAATTTCGACTTTATTCTCAAAATATTACAATTTTATTCTAAAAAATTCAAATTCATTCTCGAAATACTACAACTTAATTCTCAAAGTCTATTATTATTATTTTTTTTAACCGTGGCCCTAAAACGCCATCATACAAAATCGTATGTGAATTTTGCCGATCTATTTTGATATTTCCTGTTTCCTTCATCCCTGCGATGGACTGGCGACCTGTCCAGGGTGTATCCTGCCTTCTGCCCAATGACAGCTGGGATAGGCTCCAGCACCCCACCGCGACCCAGAAGGATAAACGGCTTAGATGATGTATGTATGTATGTATGTTTCCATCATCCATTTTTTATTTGATATATCAAAATGCTTAAAAATACACTGAAAAACTAAAAATAAACTGAAACACACATTAAAATATGTCAAACAAGTGCAGAGGCAGATGTTATTAAGTTTCTGTGTGTTAGCATGTGGATGAGTGTTTTGCCTGAAAAAAATGGAAAGCTTTAAAGCAACAAAGGCCTCAGAGAATAGAACATTTTATCATTTAATAATGATATTATCAAGTTTTACATGAGAGCACTTCTGTGGACTGAACTCTTCTGCAGAAGATTAAACTTATTCTACACTATTTACAGACAGAGCCAGGTTCCCAAAAGAACTCTGATCTTGGATTAAAAATAACGTCCTTGCTTAAATAAAGGTGTCCAAATGGGTTCTTTGGGAGCGATATCATAGAAGAACCACTTTTGGTTCCTTGAGTAATCGTTCATTGAATGGTTTCTTAAAGAAGCATTTTTGTAAATGAGATGTGAGTCTGAAGAACCTTCAGCATAATGTAAAGGCATAAACACCAAGGTTTTTACTACAACCATACATCCCAGCCAAGAACCATTTATTTTCAAGTGTGTACACATTGAACTGAACAACTGCTGGACGTTCTTTGTACTGTAGAGCCAGGTGTAATCAGCATTCAGAAATATGTGGCTAAATGTCAGTGGCTGCGCGAGTGAGAAGGCGTTGGTATGAAGCTAAATGTGCCGTTTAAAGCACTCGCCTTTCCTTCAATGGGCTGATTTATGAACTCAGCTCCTCCTTTAATCTATCAGAATAAATAAGCACAGCCAGCCGATGAAGCCCAGCGGCGATGGATTGTGTGTGCGCGCATGGCCGGGTTAGCATATTAGCATATCTCAATGTATATAAGCAGGAGTCCTTGCAGTAAGGCAGCTGTAGCCGGTGGGTTTGGTTTAAAAGCTAAAGCACTCTGACCCCACGCTTCTCGACAGAATCGCGCTAATGTGCTAGCTCAGTGGGCCGTACGTTTACCCACATGAGCGTTTTGGGGTGCACAATAAGTGTGCCACACTTCCTGCTTAATGGGGTCAGAAAACAGCGAAACCAGCAAAACCAGTATATCGCTGCTGTCAGAACAAAACCTCTTATCTCCAAAATGTTAAATTTACAGGAGAAGCAAAAAACATACTTTACTTTCAATGTAAGTCAACAGAAGCAGAATTTTTTTCCAAGTAATTTTGGGTCATTTTGTTTTGTCCATTCATCATGAAATTGACAGACAGTGTAAAGGACAACAGGTACTTTCAAATTTTGTCAAAAACTGAAAAACGACAGAAATTGAGACAGCAGCAATATTATATTATACTATAAAAACGCATTGCAAACATAGGCAGACTACTACAAACATTCACATAAGACACTACATAATATGCAAGACAATATTAATCAATGATTAAAAAGCATTTTGCCTTACAAACAAGGACAAGGTTGAGATATGCACTGGAAAATATTATAAAAATATAAACCAACTGATTTGCTATTCCATTTCCAGCACATTCTTAGCCCTGCATTTGGCTGACATTTAATATTTAATTCAAAATAGCATATGACAAAAGTAGTATATGATACTCATTAAACATATTATATTGTCACTATCTCCAAAATGTTAACTTTACCATATAATCGAGACAAATCCAGTGTTAAATGGCAGCTGCGGTTTTCAAATAGTGTAAATAAACTACGAAAAAACAGCATTTTAATGACAGCAGGTTGTGATGACAGTGAGGAAAGTTATTTCAAAGGATGTTTCAAAGCAATTTGGACGGTTAGTGAATGTAGTACTAATAATAATATCTACTGCAGTATCACTCAGTAAGCGTTTTGTCCTTAATCAGGACAAAATTATCAATTAATATTCAAATTTCATCAATCGTAAACAGTTACATATTCAGTTTATCTAGTATAGTTTTCATGTATGACAGAAAGGGGGCGACAAAGCCTTAAGGCCTCTTCACGCCGGACTTAGACTTAAGGCCTCAGTATACTTTGAGCAAAATTAAACTTAAGAAGTTTAAGCAGTTGTAAGCTTACAATCTTACATGCTTTCCGAGGTTTAATTTGGGCCGCCGCGTTTGAACTGACCAATCACAGGCTTTTTTTGTGTTCCTCCGTGGAGTTCACCAAGCTACCTTGTGCACAGCACAAAGCAGTTGTCCATTTTCTCCGTAATTATGTTAATAATTGTTTTAATAATAAATAATATGAGGTGCTCCAAGATGAAGCAGAGCCTCTGAACTTCACCACACAGCCCCTACTGTAGTGGTCAGAGAAACTAACTAAAAAACTGTTTTTTAGCAGAATGGGCTGTTACTCAGCGGGTAAGTGGGTAATCGGGAGAGCTGGGACTATTTAGAGTTGAAACTAATGTAAACTCACTCATGTAAACACAAGAACACTCAGACAAACTATAAATGCTACTTCTGAGTGTATATCTGTAGTAGTTTAGGAGTTGAACCAGCCTCAAGTGGTTCAGCCCTGGTTTGCTGACTGTAACAGAGTCTTGTCCAGTGGATAGAGATTAGCTGAGGCTGACGTTACCTTCTTATTCTCATTTCCGTTTCACCTTAAATGATGTAGAGGCAACATTCAGACGCATTTATGGGCGCTAGCATGTAACTGCTGCACTATTTAAGGTGGAACGAGAATTCAAATAAGAAGTTAACATCAGCCCTGACAGATTAGTGTACCAAATTCAGCATGATGGTGTAAATCCAGTACTGGCTTACACAACAGGCAGTGCTCTACAGAGTTCATTACTTTTTGTTGCATTACTGATGTAGCAATTTTCAAACATTTCTTTCATAAAAAATGACTCAGTCTGAAAAAAGCTTTGCATTAAACTATAATTAAGAGTGAAAAGTACTGTTTCTAGTGACATTCACTTGTGCTGTGGCTCGCAGGCCTGCCTGTCACCCTCAATGCTGCTTTCCATAAAAAAAAACTAACAAAAAAGGCGAAACTAGCCAAATAAAATAGCTTGATACAATAAATAAAAGCTAAAATAAACTAGAACTAAAACTGTGATCAGGATAAATAAAATGATCATTGTGATTTGTTACACCCGTAGCATCTATGTGACGTATAAAACCTGTATATGAACGAGAGAGCTACAGTCACGGCTTCTGAATCAACACACCAACATACGGCGCAAGCGGCTGGGCTTCAGCCTGACTGTGTTAATACACTGCTGCCACCTACTGGATATATTGTAAACTGCAGTAACATACTTCAAATTATGGCTAATTATGATAATTATAGATTCTAAGGCTGATTTAGAGGACAAATATTCGAGTACTCAATCACGAATACCAAGTATTCGAACTCTGTAAATTGTTGTTTGTTCCAGCAGTGAATTCTGCCTGAACACGATGCTGCGTTTCCCCCACGCTGCACTGCAGACTCTTATTATGGAGGCTGTAATAGGTTTGTGTGTGTAAGTTATTATTAGCAAGGCTAAGCCTCACTGACTGAACCGCCCGTCAAAACCAGCTCAGTGTGATCAGCCCCCCCACAGCAGCCTGCAGGACCACCAGATTAAAACTCTAATGGGTATCGATCAGACGCTCGCTAATAAACACTGCGCTATCATTCTATTACAACACTCTCTCTCTCGCTCTCTCTCTCTCTCCCTCTCTCTTTTTCTCTCTCTCTTCTCTCTCTTTCTCTTTCTTTCTCTCTGTCTCTCATTCTCTTCTCTGTCTCTCTCTCTTTCTCTCTCTCCTGCTTTTTCCATCTTTCAAACTCTCTTTCTCAATTTTTCTACTTCTGTTTCTCACTCTCTCTTATCTCTCTTTCTCCCTTTTCCCTGTCTGTCTCTTTCTCACTTTTTTCTTGTCACTTTGTCTCTCCTTTTTTCTCTTTTCTCTTTCCCACTCACTTCCTCATTTCCTTTCCTTTTCTTTCTTGTCTTTCTCTGTTCTCTCTCTCTTTCTTGCTCACTCCCTTCTTTCTTATTTTTTCACTTTTATTTCTTTTCTTTCTCTCCTTCTCTCTGTCTTTTTGCTCTCTCTCTTTCTTTCTCTTGGTATCTCTCTCTTGCTTTCTCCCTTCTCTTTTTCTGTCTCTTTCTATCTCCTTCTCTCTCCCTCTCTCTCTCTCTCTCTCTCTCTCTCTCTCTCTCTGTCTTTTTTCTCTTTCTCTCCCTCTCTTTCTCTTTTAAACAATCTTTTCTCTCTTTCTCTTGCTCTTTCTGTCTTTTCTCTCTCTCACTTTCTTTTCTTTTCCTCTCTGCCCCTCTTTTTTCTCTCTTTTTTCTTACCTTTTCTCTTTCACTCTTTCTGTTTTCCTCTTTCTTACTCAATCTTATCTCTGCCTCTTTTTCCCCATCTTTCTGTGACACTTTTTTTTCATGCCTTTCTCTCTCCCTTTCACACTCCCTCTTTTCTCTTTCCTTTCTCTCTTTTCTTTCTGTCTCTCACTTTTTTCTCTTTTCTTTCTGTCTCTCTCTTTCTCGCTCTTTTTTCTCATTCCCTGTCTCTTGCTTTCTTTTCCCTCTCTTTTTCTTTCTTTTTTCTCTTGCTCTCTCTCTTTTCTTTCTGTGCATTTCTCTTGTTCTCTCTCACTCCCTATGCCTCTCTCATTGCTCTCTCTGTCTCATGTGGCAGCTATCATGGCCGTGATGATCCCATCTCCAGGCTCCTCCGACAAATGTGTTCTCTAGCTACCGTCGTGACGCTGGACAGGCTTTACAGAGCGCTGTTAAAATCCCATTCAGCCTAAAGAGAAACTGCAGTGATGTTTGATCCCATGTTGAGTTTAAAATGCTACTAAGCTGAACTGTGTTTTTGTAGCTGAATAAGACTAAGCAGATTGTATTAGCCATCATGCTAATGTTAGCTCGATTACACAACAAAGCTATGCCTGATCTATCATAACAATGTGACCTTTCACACACATACTAAATAAATATCATTATAAATTAATAACTCATTCTAAATGTAGGGGTAATAATCAGTATAACCAGTAATAACTACTTTTTCTTTGCAGACGTGCGCAACGAAGCCAGCGACAGAAGAAATTCTCACTGCAAAAATCAGCGTTTCTGCATTTTTCTCCTTTTCACCGTGACTGGCAGTGTTTTTTATCTTCTCTTCTTTTTCCGCCGTATCCTGTCTGTGAAGAGCTGTTATGCAGCAGGTTTTATTTTTCCCTTTTCAATAACTAGCCTGAAAAAAAGAGCAGAAAAAAATGAAATATGTACAAAAAAAGAGATTCTTTTTGAGTCCTCCGGGTGAGGAACCTGAAAGACAGAGTAAAAAGCAGGCAGATTTCAAAAGGTTTCCATTTAAAATGGACAATAGGATGTCCAGCCTGAATGAAAGCTCATATATCCTCCTATTCCCATTTAATTAAGAACACATTTGCCTGGTAATGATTTATAGTAATGAGACGGCTATTGAATTTCCTCTCTGTATCGGCCGAGCGGGCAGTCAGGGCCAGTCTGAATCAGGTATTGACGTTCAGGGTGAAAGGGACAGCGTTGGGTCAGCGGCGCCAGACAGAGGCCTTGACCTTTGACCGTTGCCCTGCAAGCGGTCTCTCAGGAGTCTGGGACAACGGCCAGGCGTAAATCACCACTATCACTGTGTCTGACCCGAGAGGTCAGAACAAAAGAGGCTGACAGAGTGACAGTTAATACCATAGAGCAGTGGTCACCAACCCTCCTCCTGGAGATCTACATGACTGCATGGTAAAGTAGGTGTTTCTAATAAAGCGGCCAGTGAGGGGAAGCACAAGGTAGGTGTTTCTAATAAAATGGCCAGTGAGTGGAAGCACAAGGTTGGTGTTTTTAGTAAAGTGGCCAGTGAGTGGAAGCACAAGGTTGGTGTTTCTAGTAAAGTGGCCAGTGAGGGAAAGCACATGGTTGGTGTTTCTAATAAAGCAGACAGGGATTGTATATTAAGCTTGTGTTTGTCCAGTATAAATAGCTGTGTGTAACCAGTCTGCTCCTGTGGTTTTGCAGCCTCTGTTTTTTTTCTGTGGTCAGTGCTTGTTTTTTCTAACAAACACTGACCTGAGCTCTGACAGAAGGGAAATTGCAGACATGAGAGTGAGAAGTAATGACACACAGCAGGGTTCGCAGCCTGCACGGCAGCCTAATGAGCCGGTGGAGAAGTTAAAGAGATCCCGCTGAGTCCCCGCGATTCGGAGCATTTGAAGCCCCGTCTCAACCCCAGCAGCCTTGAGCCTTCGACACGCACACAGCTCACAGCCTTCTGCTCCTCAGTGAGCTGGGCAGATATGATTTCTGCTGACTTTGGCCAGATCTGTCACATGCTAATCTAATGCTAACTGAGGAGAGGCTGCAGATTTACACTGCCTTTCCAGGCTCACTGAATGGTCAAGTTTCCCAACTTGCAAAGTCATAATTATAAAGTTTTTGCATTTAAAAGAAGTTCTGCATGTTCAACTGCTAACAGTATCTAATTAGTTATCTTTTTCTATGTGGGTAACTTGCTAACATTTCACCCAATGTAAAAATTAACCTAATGCAAACAATGGGTACAGATGTAAACAAATTTGTATTGCCTACTAAAAAAGAAAAGTAAATTTAGGGAAAAATAAAGAATGATCTGTCTTACAAATACACAGAAACTGTCATCCTCTGTAAGCTACAACACCACCTTTAGAGGGTGACAGTGAGTAATGTTTGTTTATTCGAAGTTTGTTAATGGCCTTCTGCCCAATGACTGCTAGGATAGCTTCCAGCACCCCCCGCTACCCAGAAGGATAAGCGGATTCAGAAAATGTGTGTGTGTGTGTGTGTGTGTGCTGGGATAGGCTCCAGCACCCCACCGCGACCCAGAAGGATAAGCGGTTTAGATGGTGGATGGATGTGTGTGTTAATGACATGTTTGTTTATTTGATGTTTGTTAATTACGCCTTTAGAGGGCAACAGTGAGTAACGCTCATTTAATTAACATTTTTAATGACACCTTTAGAGGGCGGCAGTGAGTAATGCTTGTTTATTTGATGTTTGTTAATGACACCTTAAGAGGGCGGCGTGAGTAATGCTTGTTTATTTGATGTTTGTTAATGACACCTTTAGAGGGCGGCGGTGAGTAATGCTTGTTTATTTGATGTTTGTTAATGACACCTTTAGAGGGCGGCAGTGAGTAATGCTTGTTTATTTGATGTTTGTTAATAACACCTTTAGAGGGCGGCGGTGAGTAATGCTCGTTTATTTGATGTTTGTTAATGACACCTTTAGAGGGCGGCGGTGAGTAATGCGCGTTTATCTGATGTTTGTTAATAACACCTTTAGAGGGCGGCAGTGAGTAAAGTTCGTTTTTTGATGTTTGTTAATAACACCTTTAGAGGGCGGCGGTGAGTAATGCGCGTTTATCTGATGTTTGTTAATAACACCTTTAGAGGGCGGCAGTGAGTAAAGTTCGTTTTTTGATGTTTGTTAATAACACCATTAGAGGGCAATGGTGGGCAACTTGTGTTTATTTGATGTTTGGTAATAACGTTTTTAGAAAGTGGCCATGAGTAACGTTCGTTTATTTGGTGTTTGTTAATAACTCCTTTAGAAGGCGATGGTGAGTAACGTTTGATTATTTTATGTTTTTATAATAATGTCTTTAGAGGGCTGCGGTGAGTAACGTTCACTTATTTGATGTTTATTAGTAACACCTTCAGTGGGTGGACATAAGTAACATTGTTATTTGATGTTTGTTAATGACGTCTTTAGAGGGCGGCAGTGAGTAAAGTTCACTTATTTGAAGTTTGTTAATAACACCTTTAGAGGGCGGTGGTGAGTAACATCCGTTGATTTGATGTTGATTTTTGCCTTTAGTGGGTGGCGGTGAAGAATGTTTGTTAGTTGATAGTTGACTAGCTAGTTAAAGCCAATGTTGTTAGCATGTATGTATGAAACCTGCGAAAGTTTGAGCAAAGCCAAAATCACCTTTGTGAGCTTACAGTCTTCCCTGATTCCTGCAGCTTTGTTGTTGTTGCATGTATGTGAGCAGCATCTCACCTGAAGATCCCCGGCCAACTCAAGCACTGGCTCTGTAGCCAGACAGCCCAAACACTGAGATGAGTAAGTTCAAAATGGAAGGGGAACAAGGGCACAACAGTAAGATATAACAGATTCTGGTTGTTTGGTGAGAGATTTGGGTGCTCCTCAACTCCACCATATGTACTACTACTAGGCCCCACTCCTGCATCCACGCTGGATTCAAATCCAGAAGCCATCATCTTAAAGACACGCTCCTTCCTGTATATAGGGATCTCAGGGAACAAAGAGACCTCCTCCCAGTGGATGGAGTGTGTACTGTGGAAGTGTAGTGTCTATCTGAATGCACCTAACCTAGTCCTAACACTGGCAGCCCAACACTGTGTGAGTCCACTGTGTCCTAGTTAAATCTGATACCAGAATTTCGGGGAAAATGTTTTCTTTAATTCTATTATTTCAGAATATGAGAGCCGAGGGCGGAATGGGCACAAGGGGGCCTGCAGAAAGAGGTTAAGCGTCTAAAAGACGTTGCTTTTGAGAGTAGATGGGCACATACCATAAACATGATGTAAATTAAACCAATTTTTCCTGTGGCTTTATAAACCCTTGATGTTGACTTTAAACCTTTCAGGCACACAGACAGAATTTCTTTCAAAACACAAGATCTGTCGATAAGAACAAGTAACAAACCATTAAACTAAAATAGATTTTGGGTGAGATTCTTTAGGATCAGGGTCAAAGGTCATTTATGTAAAAGACTGTCATTGACATTTTTCATTTAATACTCAGCTTGCTCTCTGATTTCATTGTTTTGCTCCAAGATAAAATCAGTTCTTTGTCTGCCTGATGCACAGCCCAACGTTGCACTCTGTGCACATCTATTTTGTGCAATGCAAACCCTTCTTAGTGCTGCATTCGGCACATCGTCTTGATGTGCTTTACACTGGGAGATGAGCAGCTTCAGATTTGTGCTTCTCCCTTGATATGTATGGTTTGTAGTGTGGGAACTGTGCTCTTCTGTCAGCAGACAGTCTTCAGTCTTTATTAGAACTATTTGAATTAGTCTTGGCCTTCACTAAACCTGTTACCACAGAGCAACGGACGTCCCTCAAGGTAATCTTGTCATTTGGAAACTGCTTGCTTTACAGAATGTGTGCATTTACAATTGGGTCACTGCCCTGGTCACTTTCACTACCTTTGTCGTTTTTATTTCCCTGGACACCATAACTGCCCTGATCTCCCTGATAATCCTTTTCACTGCTCTCACTCTCACTACATGAAGACTCTGATGGAATGGCCTCTAGCAACAGTCTTACCTCCTCAGCACTCATTTTTGTTTTTCCACGATACACTATGACATACAATATGAATCAAATTAGCTCTGTGAAATATCTCTAGTTTTGAATAAACAAACAAATAAACACAATGTTCTACTATAGGCACAAAGCCTTTCACCATTTCTCCATGTGATTATGTGTTTATCCTAAATGCACTGTGGTTACTCTGGGAAACCACCCATTTTTAGCCATGTGACCATCTACTTCACCTACATTCACAGTGGTTACCAGGCAAAATCACCACATTTTAGCCTTATAAAATGAATATATTAGTTATTTTAATTGTTATTTTGTAAATTCTCATTCTATAGCATGTTATCTACAATTAAAAACTACAACCATACATACAAAACCAACCTGGATCACCTGGTAAGCAGTTTTGGACAGGCTCCTCCAACAACCATGCGAACCCAGCTCTGCAGAAAAACTACAGTTCTTACATCACTTCCTGTGTGCTACTTTTTTAGCTGTCATAAGAACAACATTAAACATTTTCAGAAAATGTAGAGGTTCCCTATTTAAACACTATGCAAAGTGAGAAATGAGAAAAAACAAAGTGGTTTCTCGCAGTGACCACTGTGCCTCAAAATGTTCAAATATTTTGCAGTCTATTGTGACTGAGCACCTTCCGCCGCCAGCTCACCCCATGAGCGGGTCATTAGGCGCTCATCATGCTCTCATCAGCCGACTCAGCGTCCACAATCCCTACTGCGGCTTCTTCTTAATCCTGACGGCTGGCATTGAGCTCCACTAAACATGCGAGATTTGAACATTAAGGCGAAGTCTTCACAAAGCTAAGTGTTTCTAGCATGATTGGCAATCAAAGTGAGGATGTGAGGATGAACCTCACCCTGATTTGTTGGCTACATATCTTCTCAGACGCTAATAACCAAACAGATCGTCTTTTCATGTGAAAGCGTGCCATGCTTTCCACTCTTCAGGCACCTCCTGGGGTCGTGTTCTAGCAGACCGAGAAAAAGAGATGCTGGCTGAGGGAAAATCTCCCATCGACTCGTTGTATCTTTGGAGCTACAGTATATTTGATGATGGATAGTCACTTAAGCAATGGCCAGGAGCCAAATTACAGATTTACTTGAACTGAGCCTGGTGGACCCCACATGCTATATGTTCCAGACTGTGGTGGTGCGCCAGAAATCAATTTGAGCCGTCTTTTATAGTCTACATGAATAAATGAGATACAGGTAGAATCTTGATCTCACAGTCTGGGTCTCAAAAGAACTGGCCTTGATACACAGCCTTTTGTAGCATTTTGGTCACAAGGCTCCCTGTAAAAGACATAACAAAACCCAATAAGACATAACAAAACCCAATAAGACATAACAAAACCCAACAAGGCATAACAAAATAGAGTAGTAGAGTTTTGTGGACAGTTAGAGACTCAGCTCACATGTCGATGCACACCTACACCTAGGTTGCCATTTGATCTTTACTCAGAAGTTTGAAATCACTTGATATTAATAAATGACCACTGCAAAATTCTGACATTTATTATTCGATTATATTTATAATCAATTAATTAATGTAGGCCAATTTAAAGGGACCTATTATGCTCATTTTCAATGTTCAGCATTTTATTAATAGATTTACATGCTTCAATGTTGCAAAAACACATTATTATTATTATACTTTATTATACTGATCACCTCTATTCATCTTCTTTCCGAAATGCTCGGTTACAGCTCCTGTGCCCCACCTCCAGATAAGCCCAGTGTGCTGTGACGGGCCAGCTCACCCACTTTTCTGATTGGTCAATCGCCAGATCAATTCCGCCACTACATGTTCCGCCCCTGTCTTGCAGTCTGCAGACAGACCCTTCTCTCCTGAACAGCTGTAAATAGCCACAGCATCTTCAGGTCAGCGTCTTCTGGACATAGCTACAAAACTAAACAAATTCTTCCCAGACTCCAGTAGTTGCTTTGCATTGTGGGAGGGTGTGCCAAGCTTGCCAATAGGTGGGCAATTAAGACTGTGTTACAAGATTTTATCATGTTGTAACAAAGGAAAAGGGCAGGAATTCCAATGAGGAGTTTCAGGCAGCTGAGAAAAGTGATTTCTGTGGGAGAGAGTTTCTCCTTCTGGCAGGTACCTCGAGCTTTGGAACTTTGCAGACGGTTTACATGCACAAAAGCTACATAACATGCTAAAGGAAAGGGACAAACCGGAAAAGCATAATAGATCCCCTTTAAAGAAAGAAAAAGAATGACCTATGTAGTTCAAATAACTCTACTGGCCTGTAGTAAGAAATAGATGCTGCTGACCCTGAAGAAAAACCCTTTAGTGACCGCTCCTGATTCTCCAGCATGTCTAATCTCATTATCACCCAATCCCCCAATCCTCTTAACAAGAGATAGCTGAGTTACAAACGTTCCACACTGTCATCTACAGATGGAGCTCTTTTGCTCTCATCTCTTCTCTTCTGCTCACTTCTCTTCTTTTCTCTTCTCTTCTCTTCTCTTCTCTCCTCTTCTTTTCTCTTCTCTTTTACCTGCTTCTCATTTTCTCCCCTTCTCTCTTTTCTCTCCTTCTTTTGTGCTCCTTTCTCTCCTCTCCTTTTTTCTTCTCATTTCTTCTGTTATTTTCGCTTTCCTTCTTTTCTTCCCTCCTCTCCTTTTGTGCTCCTTTCTTTTCCTCCCTTCTGTTCTATCCTCTTCTGCTCTCTGTGTCCTATTCTCTCAACTCGTCTCTCTTATCTGTTTCTCCTCTCTTCTTCTTTCCTTTTGTCCTCTATTTTTCTCTCCTCTTCTCTTCTGGTCTTCTCTCCTCTCCTCTTCTCTTTTCTTCTCTTCACTTCTACCCTTTTTTTCGTCTACTATCTTCTCCTCTGCTCTCTTCTTTCCTGCTCTCTCCCCTCTACTTCTCATTTTTTCTCCTCTCTTTTTTCTGCTCTCCTCTTCTCCTCTTTTCTCTCTTATCTTCTGTTCTCTTCTTTTCTTCATGCCGTGCTCCTCTGAGTACTGAGGAAGTCTTTTTTCCTCCCATCATGAGAGCAAGAAACACCAAAATGCTCTACATATTCTACCTGTAGTTCAAAGTTGACCAGTGCTGGTCAGTTTGGCATTGTTGCCACAGCACATGTGTATGAAAGGTTTTTTGTGGTTTATTTATATGGGGTTGTAGTGCAGCAGCTAGAACTAAACACTCCACCTCAGCCACTTTCAGCATGATTACACACAGAACCACACTAATCACAGAATCTGCCCAAACACAGCGCTGATGAGGAAACACACTCAGCTCTGCTGATACAGGCTCAATCACTGCTCAAGCGCTTCTGATAGGGCCTCCAGCTACCTGCCCAGAATAGCATGAAGCAAATAAGATGGAGGAGGGTGGAGAGGAATTTCTCTGAATGTGTCATTTGTATGGTAGTTTAATATAGACGGAAAACCAGTGTGGTGATTATATTGCTTATATTTGATATATTTGATATCTTGACAGTGATTATATTGCATTTTGCAATTGTGAAATGCCTTATACAAACATCAATTAAAAAAAAAAACAGCACATGAAATGCAATTAAAAACGGAAGGCAATGTTTTTTAAATCCACTTTGATCTGTATGTAAACAAAAACATTTTTAACTTTGTAAATATGCTAGGAATGTTGTAAAATGTTAAAATAAAATCTTAAACAAGTGATGCAGTCATGCCCAGATATAAACAGAGTATCCAGGAAATGCCTGGTCCTTTATGAGATAACGTGTTGAAGCTCGCCACTTTGCTAAAAATGCACCAGTGAATAATCCAATAGTTTAAAAACAATATTCTTAAACAAGTGATTGCACAAAAGATGTAGGGAATCCATTGAAATCTCTATGCGTAAAGGGAAAGGCCAAAAACCACATCTGAATGCCCACGACCTTCGATCTCTCAGACAGCATCCTCTGTGATGGATATCACCACATGGATTCAGGAATACTTCAGCAAACTGTTGTTAATGAAACATCATTGGTTGCTACATCCACAAATGCAAGTTAAGACAAGACCAGGCACAGCAGAAGCTACATATCAACAAAGTGCAGAAACACTGTCGGCTTCTCTGGGCTCGAGCTCATCTGAAATGGACTGATGCTCAGTGAAAACGTGTCGTAGTCTGTTGAGTCCTTTTAGATTGTTTATGGAAAAAAGGAAGTTGTATTCTCCAAGGCCAGAGAAGAAAAGGGCCATGCAGTTTGTGACCAACATAAAGTTGATGTGTTTCTGGATATGCAAATGACATATTGACATCAAATTTTACAGTATGTTACATGTAAACATAAACCTGTACAATGTTTTTATTTTATTGACAAATTGTTGTACAAATACTACCATCTTGTCAAATCATCATCAAGTAACCATAATGCTAAAAAGGGTTTACTTTTCTTTGTCAATAAGGGATTTAACCATAAAATGATAGCCAAAACTTAAATACCCCCAATTAACTGTAAACTTACAGCAATTATACTGTTATTTTTAAAAAGTAAAGTGCATGTTAATTGATGCAAAATTTTATGGAAGATTGCATTCAAACATGCATCTTTTTTACAGTGAGGGCTTCGGGACAGCTAACACAAGCTGAGCATTAGCAGATGGGCTGCAGTCTCTAACTATACACCAACAAGGTGGATCCACAAGGGAGGGGTTTCTAATAAAGTGGCCGCTTAGCATATATTCATGCCATTTCCAGTGGTTTAACTCCAGTGCTCTGCTGTCCTGCTGCAGATCAAACACTGAAAGCCCTGTCTCGATACCCTCCTGCGTTTCATCCACACGTTCTTATATTGTTCGGCGTGTCTCCTGGAGCCTTGCGGTTTTATTGGACTAATTGGATTATGTGCCACAGGAGCGCGCCGGCAGAGGCTATGCAAACTGAGCTAATAAAATGTGCGCTGAAATTAGCCATATCGTTTGCATGGAAAGATTAAAAGAGATTACATCTGAATTAAGTGAGTGCAGCCCCACCGGTGTTTCATAGACTGCGCTCTAAAAACGTGGTGTCATCTGTTGCTGTTCACTGCGGGTGGAACAGAAAGTGTCTTAATGACAAACTGTGATATGCACACTTGGCAATAAAGGACACAAAATAATCAAATAAAGTGCAGTTCATAAGTCAGAGACCACCCCTTCATTTATTCTAATAAATACATACATACATACATCATCTAAACCGCTTATGCTTCTGGGTCGTGGTGGGGTGCTGGAGCCTATCCCAGCTGTCATTGGGCGAAAGGCAAGATACACCCTGGACAGGTCGCCAGTCCATCGCAGGGCAGACAGACAGACATACACATTCACACACACACACTCACACCTAGGGGCAATTCAGCAAGTCCAATTGGCCTGACTGCATGTCTTTGGACTGTGGGAGGAAACCAGAGTACCCGGAGGAAACCCACGCAGACACGGGGAGAACAGGCAAACTCCACACAGAAATGACCCTGGTCGCCCGGCCAGGGAATCGAACCCAGGCCATTTTCGCTGTGAGGCGACAGCGCTACCCACTGCGCCACCGTGCTGCCCTATTCTAATAAATGAGTTTCCAAAACTGGGGTTCAAGAAAATGGGACTCCTAACAACCACCTGCAACACCTGTAGATCACCAACACGTTCCCCATCAGATTAAAAAGCACTTAAAGCTCTCATCTTTGAGAGAGAGGAGAAAATCAAGCTGCTTCAGATCTGAAAACATCCACAGGTGTTTCTGTCCATCCTTCGACTGTAAGAAGACAACTCAGCACTATGGGTCTGAAAGGATCGAGAAGCTGTCACAGAGAAAAGGAAATAAACAAGAAAGAAGAACATTTGCATTAGAAAATCAGAACAGAGTCCATTTTCATAAGTCAGTTTCAAAGACAGTAACAAAAACAGCCTGTTTAATTCCAAGGGATGAAAATTATCATGCAAAAATGAATTACAAATTAAATGAATTAAAACCACACAAATATGTTATGAGGGGACCTGACGTGGAAAATAAAATAGAAGAAAAATGTAGGATATAGGCCCTTTAAACAATCCTGCAGCCCCCCCAACACCCCCCATATCCCACGTCTCTGGTTGGAGGTGTTTAGCATAATCCTGCCAGCAGCAGGCCATCGGTAGCAGTAAGGCCCGATTGCCAGAGGACTCGGCTCACGCTAATTCAGTCCTGCTGCACAGTGTGTGATGGAGATTTAATTACACACTCACCCAGCCACTGCCTGAGGAGACCCCCAGCACACAGACACACACACACACACACACACATATGCAAACATGCTTAGGAGTGGATGTTCATTTTAACTTAATGTGCTCTAAATACTATGTTGATCATACACAGTTAAACAGTGAGTATCAGCTACCAGCTTAGAGCAGCTTTGTCACATTTGCTCATCTTTATGCGTCTTTAACTGAATTTAAAAGTGAAACAAAAGAAGAGAAATTTTACTTTCACTTGAACTTATCAGCAAAACTGTGGAAGCCTGTTTCTGCCATTTAAAAAGGCCATGCTATAACATAATAATGAGAATGTTTCTCATAATTTTGACTTATCTCATAATTATGACTTAGCACCTCATTATAATGACAGTGTCTCAGTAATGATAAAGTTTGTCATAATCATGCCTTAAAATCTCATACATACAACTGTATATAGTCATAATTATCTCATAATTATGACTTAAGATCTCATACTTAAAACTTCATAACTCATAATAATGACTTACCGTCTCAAAATTAGGACATACTATCTGATCATTATGACATACTATCTACTCATTATGACATACTATCTCATAATTATGACAGTAGCTTATAATAATGACAGTATCTCAGTAGTTTCTCATTATTATGACTTAGAATTTCATATTCACAACTTTATATCTTATAATTATGACTTACTATCTCATAATTATGATTTAAGATCTATTTGAGCTGAATTAGTTTGAGCAGAGGAGGTCCAGTAATGTAAGGTGTGCGTGATTTGACTGGCCACTTTGCATGGGATAAAGGATCCGTGTTTTTCCCCAATTTTCCCTAAATAGTTAGGATCTAAATATCATCACGCAGATGTTCAAATCAGTATTATGCGACAGGCACAACACTTGTGTGGCTAAATGGCAAATGGATATATTTTACCTTGTAATTTAGCCATCACCAAAAACGTAGTGGATTTTAGTAGTTTTGTAATGAACTTGAGAATTGACCCCTAAGTTGTAATTGAGACAGCATTTCCTTATTATGAGACATCAAGTCATAATTTTGAGATCATATGTCATAGTTATGAAAATAGTATCATTGTTATAAAATGGCAAGTCATAATTATATTATCTCATATTATCTCAAGTCATAATTATGAGACATTATCTCATATTATGAAATACCAAGTCATAATTATGAGTTTCTATGTCATTGTTATGAGGCGCTAAGTCATATTATGCACAAGTTACTGGACCTCCTCTGGTAAAACCAATCAAGCTCAAATAGGGCTTAAGTCGCAATAATACTAAGTTATTATAATGAAATACTAAGTCATAATCATGAGAAAGTCCTAATTAGATACTAAGTCATAGAATCTCATTATCATATATTTCATATAGTCATATACAACCCTGTTTCCAAAAAAATGTAGACGAAGTTGCAATAAATAAAAACAGAATGCAATGATGTGCAAATCATTTAAATCCTATATTTAATTGAAAATAGTACAAAGACAACATATCAAATGTTGAAAGTAAGAAATCTGATTGTTTTTTGAAAAATATATGCCGATTTTGAATTTGATGCCAGCAATATGTTTCAAAAAAGTGGGGACAGGGGCAACAAAAGACTGGTAAGTTGTGTGTAGTTGTATAATGAGGAAAAAAAACACCTGGTGGTTAGTTGGCAGCAGGACAGTAACATGATTGGGTATAAAAAGAGCATTACAGAGAGGTTTTTAGAAGTAAAGATAGGAAGCAGTTCACCACTCTGTTAAAAACCTTGTGTGTAAATAGTGCAACAATTAAAGAACAATGTTTCTCAACCTAAAATAGCAAAGAACATGGGAATTTTATCATATATGATACCATTAAAAGATTCAGAGAATCCAAAGAAATCTCTGTTTGCAAGAGACAAGGCCGAAAGCCAATACTGCATAGCTGTGGTCTTTGGGCCCTCAGGGAGCACTGCATTAAAAACAGACATGATTATGTAGTGGAAATCACTTCATGGGCTCAGAAACACTTCTGAAAACTATTATCTTTGAACATAGTTTGTTGCCACATCCATAAATGGAAGTTAACACTCTTCTCTGGGCCCAAGCTCTTTTAAGATTGACTGAAGTGAAGTGGAAAAATGATTTGCACATCATTGCATTCTGTTTCTATTTACATTTTGCACAGTGTCGCAAATTTTTTGGAAACAGGGTTGTATATCAAATATTTTGTCATTGAGGCTTCTGTGTAATTTTCTGTTAAACATGTTTGATGTTTTTTTCTGGAAAAATTAATTTAGTAAATGAATTCTGGTACTATATATATATATATATATATATATATATATATATATATAGTGCATGTGTGTATCACACAAAAACACACTCACTGTCACAGTCAGGTTCGTTTGTGCTTGATGACCTTTTTGACCTTGTCATTTCTGTGACCTCTTTAGCTGTCCTTGACCTCCTTGCTGTGGAGCTCACAAACTGCTGCAGCATGATTTATTCACCAGCCTATCTTTGTCTCCAACACACACACACACACACACATAACGCAGTGCATGGCGTCCCCCCGAGGGTGCGCATGCACCACACACAAACCCAGGCCCCTCCTCCTCTCTCAGCAGTCTCTGCTGTTTGTATTTCATTAGCTGGACTCGGGCAGCATGCGTATATTGTGCACATGCATGCTATGTCTACTTAAACCACCGAAAACACACACACAGCCGCACCAGCTCATGCACACATATACACACATATACACACACATACGCACATATACATGTAAAATGTCACAAATAGCTGTATCTGTGGTGTGCACTGTTTGCATGGACCATTGTTTGCATCTCGTTAGTGTAGGTTGGAGTTTCAGGGTTCCAAACGCAAACAGATGCCTGAGCGCATGTAGACGTGTCACTGCTGTGCGTGCTCCCCGGTGTGTTTGCATTTCATTTGCCTGGAGAGTCAGAGAGAGGCACAATGCCACTGATACGAACCCAAAGAAAACAAAATGTGCAGCAGTTCGACTATGACTTGCTAAACGATTCAGTTTAATTATGACTCCTTAAATGATTCAGGGCATCATGATATCTCAGCTTTCACCACAATATGATTAAATCGGATTATGTTAGTACCATTTAATACAAGTGAGTGTTTCTCATCACTAATGACTGTAAAATCTGAGGCAGAAAACTAGGCTTAACAATGACTTGACTCAAATATGAATCTCTAGGAAATTAATCAGAGCATCCTGAAATCTCAAATTTCAACATTTCATCGTCCATTTGAATTGTTTTGGTACGATTCAGAATTATGAAAACTGACCAGTGATTACTTTTGGTAACCTGTGAATATTACAGCTAGGCCTTCATTTAAGGCAGTACATGTCAAATTATGCAGTTATCTGACTACTCAAGTAGTCATGTAAACATCATACTCTGATTTCTTAGATTGGATTAAGACCTGGACATCTAACTAAGAAATCAGAGTTTTTCATGTAAACCCTTACTCTGATTTCTTTCATTTTTCTCAGTCTGCGCATGTGCAAACACAAAGCACTGTCCTGGAAAGAGCAAGCAGCATTTAACACAGCACCCACAAGATGGCAACACTTTTAGATCGGAACCAAGTACATGCACGACAAAATGATTTTGAATATTCCCCATCTTCTAAATGATTTATATTCATATTCTCCACTAAAGTGACTTAATGTCTAAAAAAAAGCCTTGGTATAAATTTTGTATTATCTGATCACCCAAGTGCATGTAAACGTGTTCAAAGAAATTACTGACAAAATCAGATTTTCTGCAGTGGGATTATTAAGTGCATGTAAACACACTCTGTGATGTCTCTAAGACTTCCAGAATGTTTTAGAATGACTTTTTTTCTCATCAAACTTTTTCCTCACCTGTTCATAATCAAAACATGTTTGGTTGCTTCCACTGTCAGTTCCTAATTATATGGAAGTCCTAACCAATGGGAGGCCTTGTGTTCTGTTTCAAGATTTTAACCCTTTTTTTCCAACTGTGTGAGGTCTACATGTTCTTCCTGTTTCTGTGTGTGTGTTTCCTCCGGGTGCTCCGTTTCCTCCCACAGTCCAAAGACATGCAGTTAGGCCAGTTGGACATGCTAAATTGCCCCAGGTGTGAATGTGTGTGTGATTGTATGTGTCTGCCCAGGGTCCTGCTTTCTGCCCAGTGACTGCTGGGATAAGCTCCTGCGACCCAGAAGGATAAGTGGCTTAGGTAGTATGTGTGTTTCCAATGCTACAGTACCTGCAGAGTTCAAATACAACAAGCATGATGATTATACTAAACAAAAATGAACCTCTAGCAAAAAGAGCTAAAAATTGCAAACATGTATTATGTATTTTTTATGGAAATCATTAGGCCTTCCCTGAACTCCTTGAAGACCCTCAGGGGCCCTCACTGGATAAATTAGTGTAGTAGACCTGTAAGGTAGGGGTTTCCAATAAAGTGGCCACTGAGCGGAAGTATAAGGTATGCAGTTCCTATAAAGTATCAACTGAGAGGAAGTAGGGGTTTCCAATAAAGCAGCCAGTGAGAGAAAGTATAAGTTGGCAATTTCCAATAAAGTGGAAGTACAAGGTAGGCGTTTCCTATAAAGTGGCCAGTGAGTGGAAGCACAAGGTAGGGGTTTCTAATAAAGTGGCCAGTGAGTGGAAGTATAAGGTAGGGGTTTCCTATAAAGTGGCCAGTTAGTGGAAGTACAAAGTAGGTGTTTCTAATAAAGTGGCCAGTGAGTTGAAGTACAAGGTAGGGGTTTCTACTAAAGTGGCCAGTGAGTTGAAGTACAAGGTAGGGGTTTCTAATAAAGCAGCCAGTGAGAGAAAGTATAAGTTGGCAATTTCCAATAAAGCAGCCAGTGAGTGGAAGTACAAGGTAGGTGTTTCTAATAAAGTGGCCAGTGAGTTGAAGTACAAGGTAGGGGTTTCTAATAAAGTGGCCAGAGAGTGAAAGTACAAGGTAGGGGTTTCTTACAAAGTGAGCGATAATTAGAAATAAACAGAAGGGGGTTTCTAAATGGTCCTGGTACTTAGATTTCATAGCTCAGTGCTCACTACAGTGCAAGATATGACCTCACCCTTGACCCCTTGTCTCAAAAGCAGTGTAACACTACTGATGCCAGTTTTTGATGTGAGTTCTAAATGTAAACTTTTTTACATTTTTCAGCAGCTCATGAGCGAAAGATACACATCTGATCTTTTTACAGTGGTTTCAAGCTGTGTTAAAGACAGCACTGATTGACCTGTAGGGGGCAACTTTCTTTACTGTCTTGTCCAACTTTTGAAACTACAAGCTTGCAAGACCATTAGGGTCATAAGAATATTAAGCGAAATGAGAGTTTAAAGGGAAATTGTTATATGTATATGAATAGCCACTTGATGTACAAATGTATAAACACAGCAACAGTGCTGACTCACCTATTATGCATATGGAAATAACACAATAAAAAAATATGCAACAGTACACAGTTAAACAATGATCAAAAAGAACCACAAATAGTCTTCAATAAGAGAACTGATTCCCTGAATTCTTTCAAACCAAGACTTTAAGTCTTCAGCCTGAGGGCAAGATATGAAATGCTTAGTGAAGAGGACGACTGAGATGGCTATAAATTAGTTTTTTCTTAGGATAGGGTTGGGGTTTCGGTTGTATATCTCCAATGATCTTAGTGGCCTTGTTTACGACCCACAACAGTTTATTTTTCTGCTTGACCAAGAGGTTCCCATTACCATGATACAACATTAAATGCTTGGACACTTTATAGGTCAGAGTATGCTTACTGGTATTGACGCACCTGAGAAGAGATCTTGTAGATATAATTCACATTATTCTAACTTCTATTGTAAGAAAAGTTCTGTACTGTTGACTCAAGATTGAGGACAGTGTGTTCTGTCAGTGTTAAACTGTTACATGAATACCGATTAGTACCTCTGATTCCTCTGTCTCGCACACGCACACCGAGAACATCCCTGCCAATCTCGTGTCTGACAGTGACGCTGACGTTTGTCGGATAGGTGACAGTAATGAGCGAAGACGCTTCCTGCTGTTGCTCCTGGCGACAGAAAGCTCAGCAGTAACCTGAAAGAAGGGTGTATATATTTAAACACCACCCCCAGTCTCCCTTTCAGAATATCAACACTGCTACGCTGGAAAAGGTCTATCCTGATTTTAAAGTAGAACAGCAAATATGCTCACTTTGGTCATCCTTTATGGAGCTTCTGACCTTATGTCAAATTCATGTACGAATAAATGCTTTGATTACAATGAAGTAAAATGGACTTATTTGAGAGTCCAATGTGGTCCAGTGCAGATTCACTATAGCATGATTTTGGACTCATTCTGTGAGCACAACACTTCGAGAGAAAGGTCAAAAGTGACAACTAGTGGTCTTCAAACTGTGGACAGAGTCAGATCAGCAAGATGACAACAATTTTAATGACTGAACAATACTTTAACAATAGCATTCCAACATTTAACCTAACCGGCACTGGGCTAGCCTCTCTGAGCTAGCTGGCTAGCAAACTTTGCTAAGCAAATTAAAACATAACGTATATTAACTTCAAGAATCATTGCTTTACCTGGCTGTTTAGATTATATTAGATTATATTAGATTATATCAGATTAGATTAGATTAGATTCAACTTTGTCACTGTGCACAGTACAAGTACAGAGCCAAAGAAATGCAGTTAGCATCTAACCAGAAGTGCAAAATACAGTGTTATATACATATAAAGTGCAGAAGGATGGTGTAGTGGTTAAAAAATATATAGATATGCAAGTATAAATATAATATACATATATACAGAGTGAGTGGCAAGTCCTATAATGTCCTATGAGGTAGTATGTCCTGTGGGAGGAGCATATGTAAAAATATGCAGAGTAAACTTGTACAGTAACTGTTGGTGCAAATATGAATAGTGCAGTAATAGACTGTGCAAATATGAATAGTGCAATAATACTAGGATATAAAGTACAATACAGGGCAGTGAGTGCAAAGATGCGGTTAAGTGGCGGTGAGGGGTTGCCTCAGGAAATAAGCTCTTCATGAGCCTGCTGGTGCGGGAGCGGAGGCTTCTGTAATGCCTGCCAGATGGGAGGAGGGTAAAAAGTCCATGGTTAGGATGAGGAACGTCCTTGATGATGTTCCTCGCCCTGCCCAGGCCACGCTTATGGAAAATGTTCTCAACGGATGGTAACTGGGCACCTGTGATGCGTATGGTGCATTATTTTGTATGGTGAATTATTTTAGCTAGCTAGCATGCCAGCAACATGCCAGACACTATTATAGCAACCGGCACAATGTGCAAACACCTGGACACCAAAGTGATACAAAGCACCTGGAGACTGGGCTTGTTCGAGATGGCGTTTTGCCATTGTGGTCAGCAAGAGTAACAGGTTACAATTGGTGGAGGACTTGAGAAGAGAGCCATCAAGCTGAGCTGGTTTGCTGGCTGCACCCCACGTGAGCCAGCAACTCTTGCAGCATTCACATATCATATTCACATGGGGGGAATAATAACTACAAATCTCTACACATTCCTGCTGGAAAAACAACAAAAGCACCCAGCATTTTATACTGGTCTAAGCTGGTTAATGCTGGTCTGTTGCTGGTTTAGCTGGTCGCCCAGCATGGTCATGCTGGTCTATGTTGGTATTTCTAGCCAGGATTTTAGTCGACTACATGTTGTATTCAACACAGTTTATGTCTACATGGTTGTCAGCTGAGCTTCTAGCCAATGAGGATAAAGCTCTGCCATCTTTAACCCACCTCTCAGCTCGCACAGTCGAAATACTCTGAAAACTGACTCCCGAGTGATCATATTGTTGTATGTCATTGGTATGCACTGGTGACGCTGTTGCAAATTAGACAAAACTTACTGGCATGAACACATAATACAGCAGAGCTCTCCATTGAAATGAATAGGACACGGCGAGGCGAAGCTGCAAGTGCGCACTTACCGTTACAAACTGCGACCTAGCTAAACCACTGGACATTCACACAGAAGGGGGCGCCACAGTGGTGACAGAACACAGTCTGTATTGCTGTTGCCACTGTACCTAAAACTAGCCTTTAATTATTATTTAATAAATGAAGAGTTCAGTTAAGAATTTTTCAGTAAGCCAAATCATAAAAAAGATATAATCTATGTGGGCCTCTGTCTCTTTGGGACCCTTGGAATTGTCCTAACCACCCCCCCCAACCACACACACACACACACACACACACACACACACACACTTTCCTACCCCTTGTAGCTGATGTTTGCATGTGTAACTTCTCCTCTAAGCAGCGCGTAAACATTATGGATTCTGAGTCGGTCCCAGGGTGCTCATGCTCGGTCTCCGCTCTTCTCAACGAAACTCCTCCGGGACTCCAGCCTGTATTTCACTGTATTGATCCTGCTTCTGCACACGGACCAGATCAATATTCTGATTGGATGAGCTGTGTGTGTGTATGGCCGATATAGCTCCACTGCATCTTGGATCCAGACCTTAACAACAATGCTAATGCAAAAAGCAATAACAATGCTAAACCTGATGATAATAATAATAATAACTATAATGACTTTATTAATAGCATTAAAATGAAAGAGAAAAGAATAAAAAAGAGATGCTTAAAAATAAAAATTACAAAACATTAAACAAGGACGGAAAATGCTTAAAAATTAATTGCTAATGCATTTATAAAATCAACAGGTGGGGCCAAACTGCTATAGGCTGAATATTTACATACATGCATGTACATGAATGCAGTGTAATTGTGACATCATAAAAACAGTGAATTCAAAAACGGGCTGTTTTTGCAGTTTAGTTTCCGTATATGGACTATATAGACTGGAGAGTGAATGGTAAAACTTTAAATGGCTAAAACTAATATGTTATTTGTCACGTTATTGCCATAGCTTAGCATTGTATCTCTCAAACTCATCAATTTGACAGAATTCAATATTTTATTTAGTTTTATTTATTTAGTTTTCATGCTTTTGTGTATCTGTGTTCTCTCACTACAATATCCAGCATGCATTACACAAATCATACATCATACATCCTTTGGGAATCCCTGTGGTGTCAACAAATCCCTACTGCTAGCTTAGCCACCGAGCTACAGATAATAAATACAACCAGGCTAGCATTCGTATTACCTCAGCTGTCGAACAAAATCACGAAGAAAAGAGAAATTCAGTTTATTCAGCACAAATTAGAAGCCAGAGTCAAGTTGTTAACCAATTCATCCAGAGAAAAGATGCTAAACTGAGGTAAGCTATCTAGAAAGCAGGTTGCCCTGCTAGCTTTAGCTTTTAGCATTTCGATCCATTCTCTCCTCTGTAATGACGCTTCAAATAAACAGTAACTAAATACAAAACAACAATAAACCCCCAAGAAGTTGTAGTTTTTAAAAAGTCCATCCCACCATCAAGCTAGATCATGAGAAAAGGGTTTTCACAGTTGTTAATCCAGAAAATCTCACTCTGAGATTAGGCGCTGAGTTACGTAGGCATGTTTACAGCAAATATAGCAGTGGGTCATTTTTTCATTTTGGCCGTTTTTTCACTTTAACCATGTTTACATACTACAATAAGCTCTTATATTTCAAAGAAGTAAAGAAAATTCATTTTTTCCATGCTGTGGGCCCTTTAAGGCCAAGCGAGGCTGACTGCTTTCATAGGAATGGTATTATGAGGCAGTCCATCATTTGTTCTCTTTGTCATTGCCCCTGTCTACTGCCTGGAACATTAACAGCACACGCACACCTCGCCTCTGCTCTCTCAGCTTCCGCCGCGCTTCACTATATCTACATACTCGCTGTAATCGACATTTTCCATTTGGCAGGTTCTATATCTCCAGCCCCACCGTTGCCATGGTAACAATCTCCGGGTCTCAGCTGGTGAGTTAGCGCTGCCCCGTAGGCTGCTAACCTGACAGCCGCCTTTTAGGGGCTATTATAATATAATAAGGCAAATAATAAAGAGGCTCGTATTAAATAAGGCACCTTAATTATGAGCCCGGATCTGATTACTGTCGGGTCAATAGCGCAGAGCAGATATGGTAAATTTATCTTGCTGTTTTAGAGATAGACACTCGATATGAGCGAGGTGTTTGGAGAGGTGTGTGGAGAGATGGTGCAGTGTTAGGTCTCAGCTGCACTTGGCAAAACAATGTACACTAAAAATATATATAATGTACTGAATTTACTTTAAGGTGTGCATTATTTTCACATGAATTAAATTTATTATATCAACTACTGGCACAAGTAAATAAACCGAAAGACAACATTATGCTATATATTTTATTTACATATTTATATATTATTATTATAACTATTATTATTATTATTTTATTATATTATATATGTAGCTTTCAAACTGTCACTAACTCACCTTGGCTACCCAGACTTTTACTGAATAGCCACGCCCACTCACCCAGTCTTCAAACTTTTACTGAATAGCCACGCCCACTCACCCAGCCTTCACACTTTCACTGAATAGCCACACCCACCCACCCAGCCTCCATGCTTTCACTGAACAGCCACGCCCACTCACTTAGCTTTCATACTTTCACTTAATGGCCACACCCACTCACCCTGCTTTCATACTTTCACTGAATAGCCACGTCCACTCAACCAGCCTTCATGCTTTCACTGAATAGCCACGCCCACTCAACCAGACTTCATGCTTTCACTGAATAGCCACGTCCACTCAACCAGACTTCATACTTTCACTGAATAGCCACGCCCACTCACTTAGCTTTCATACTTTCACTTAATAGCCATGCCCACTCACCCAGCCTTCATACTTTCACTGATCAGCCACACCCACTCACCCTGCTTTCGTACTTTCACTGAATAGCCACGCCCACTCAACCAGCCTTCATACTTTTACTGAATAGCCACGCCCATTCAACCAGCCTTCATAGTTTTACTGAATAGCCACACCCACTCAACCAGCCTTCATGCTTTCACTGAATAGCCACACCCACCCACCCAGCCTCCATACTTTCACTGAACAGCCACGCCCACTCACTTAGCTTTCATACTTTCACTTAATGGCCATGCCCACTCAACCAGCCTTCAGACTTTAACTGATTAGCCACACCCACTCATCCTGCTTTCATACTTTCACTGAATAGCCACGCCCACTCAACCAGCCTTCATACTTTCACTGAATAGCCACACCCACTCAACCAGACTTCATACTTTCACTGAATAGCCACACCCACTCAACCAGACTTCATGCTTTCACTGAATAGCCACACCCATTCAACCAGCCTTCATGCTTTCACTGAATAGCCACGCCCACTCACCCAGCCTTCATACTTTCACTGAATAGCCACACCCACTCAACCAGCCTTCAAACTTTCACTGAATAGCCACGCCCACTCAACCAGACTTCATGCTTTCACTGAATAGCCATGCCCACTCAACCAGCCTTCATACTTTCACTGAATAGCCACGCCCACTCAACCAGCCTTCATGCTTTCACTGAATAGCCACACCCACTCAACCAGCCTTCATGCTTTCACTGAATAGCCACGCCCACTCACCCAGCCTTCAAACTTTCACTGAATAGCCACGCCCACTCACCCAGCCTTCATACTTTCACTGAATAGCCACACCCACCCACCCAGCCTCCATTCTTTCACTGATCAGCCACGCCCACTCACTTAGCTTTCATACTTTCACTAAATAGCCACACCCACTCACCCAACCTTCATACCTTTACTGAATAGCCACACCCACTCACCCTGCTTTCATACTTTTACTGAATAGCCACGCCCACTCAACCCAGCCTTCATGCTTTCACTGAATAGCCACGCCCACTCAACCAGCCTTCATACTTTCACTGAATAGCCACGCCCACTCACCCAGCCTTCATACTTTCACTGATTAGCCACACCCACTCACCCTGCTTTCATACTTTCACTGAATAGCCATGCCCACTCAACCAGCCTTCATACTTTCACTGAATAGCCACGCCCACTCAACCAGCCTTCATACTTTTACTGAATAGCCTCACCCACTCAACCAGCCTTCATGCTTTCACTGAATAGCCACGCCCACTCAACCAGACTTCATGCTTTCACTGAATAGCCACGCCCACTCACCTAGTCCTCATACTTTTACTGAATAGCCACACCCACTCAACCAGCCTTCATGCTTTCACCGAATAGCCACACCCACTCAACCAGCCTTCATGCTTTCACTGAATAGCCACGCCCATTCAACCAGCCTTCATACTTTCACTGAATAGCCACACCCACTCAACCAGCCTTCATGCTTTCACTGAATAGCCACACCCACTCAACCAGCCTTCATGCTTTCACTGAATAGCCACGCCCACTCAACCAGCCTTCATGCTTTCACTGAATAGCCACGCCCACTCACCCAGCCTTCAAACTTTCACTGAATAGCCACGCCCACTCACCTAGTCCTTATACGTTCACTGAATAGTGATGCCATCGTTAGCATGCTGCCAATAATATTATGCTAATGGGTGGATGCTAGCTTCCATACATTGTTTGCAATATTAACATTCATATCTGGGCTGCAATTCCACTTTCTGCGCTCAATATTTGGGACTTTTGTGTTTTCTCATTCATGTCTAGAAGTAAAGTAGAAGTTTTTAAGGAGTAATTTGTAATTCTTTACGTTGTAATTCTTTATGAATGCATGATGTCAGCTTTGAGTTTGATGAATGGCTTTCAGCTGCTTAAAAACAGGGTGAGGATATTCCATCAAAGCGAGTGCAAATTAAGATTTAGGGCCCACTTAACGTCATAGACTGAGAGAAGATAATAAACCCAGTCTCTCTCTATCTCTCTCTCTTAATTACAGCTGAATTATTCTCTCTGAGCAGCCCCTAATTGATGAGCTGGGTGGGCTCATACAGGGTGAAAGGCATTAATATGATGTTAGGCTAATGTGGGCGTGTGGATGTTCTTTAGAGTGGCTTTTAGGGGTTTATATATTAAGGCTGGAGTTATTATGAATGTTGTCCTGCACATTAAAGGTCTGGAGTCCTGCTGGACCTGTGGGACCTGGGGCAAGATATTGGGACTAATTTACAGTTGTGCATGGAGGGGGCGGGATACCAGCCCACTGCAGGCGGGAGCAGGGTGAACCACGCATGAAGGGAAATCCCGCAAATTAATGAATAGCCTAAATAAAGTAGAGCAATTACTAAATCATATATATAAATAATATAAAATGATAACAGTAAAACAAATAAAATAAATGAAGTCATTCTAAAAAGTTGCAAAAAAGCTTATCACATGAACTGAGCAAGCCGAACAGAAATAGCAAAGCCTGTAGTCCAACGGCCACAGCTGCTGAGCCTGACAAAACATCAAAAATAACCCTTCTGTGGTTTAATTCCTTAGTTTACTAGGAATAAATGACATACAGTGAAGTTACTTCACAGTGAGCCTGATGACCATGACTGCTGTGTTATTTCAGCAGAGTATGTATTAGTGAATAGATTATGTCAGATATTGGTGGAACTGTGTGAGCGGGAAAAAATGATTCTGATTTTGTGGGGGCGGGCGGGTGTGGGACTGAAAAAACACTCCTGCACAGCCCTCTTCTGCACACTGCTTGTCCAAAATGTATTTTTTTTGTGTGTTTTTGTAATTTCATTTGAAATTTTTGACGTTTTAACAACTTGCCAATTAATGATCAGTTTTTTAGATAATTCTTATAGATACACTGTCCTGCACATATTATACATCTTTATTAATAATTCCATAATTATAAACTGCACTGTTGCTCTTTCACATTCATTTCTCCTTGCACCAAACCTTAAGTACTACTACATTTGTCCCTGCACTCATGCATATTTATATTAAAATTACAGTGGTGTGAAAAAGTGTTTGCCCCCTTCCTGATTTCTTATTCTTTTGCATGTTTCACCATACAAAATCACCAAACAAATGTGAATATTAGACAAAGATAACACAAGTAAACACATAATGCAGTTTATAAATGAAGGTCTTTATTATTAAGGGAAAAAGATATCCAAACCTACAGGGCCCTGTGTTAAAACATAAAGTAACGGTGGTTTATCACATTTTTGGAAAGCTGAGTTCAATTTCCCTAGCCACACCCAGGCCTGATTACTGCCACACCTGTTCTCAATCAAGAAATCAATTAAATAGGACCTGCCTGACAAAGTGAAGTAGACCAAAAGATCCTCAAAAGCTAGACATCATGCTGCGATCCAGAGAAATTCAGGAACAAATGAGAAACAAAGTAATTGAGATCTATCAGTCCGGAAAAGGTTATAAAGCCATTTCTAAAGCTTTGGGACTCCAGCGAACCACAGTGAGAGCCATTATCCACAAATGGCGAAAACATGGAACAGTGGTGAACCTTCCCAGGAGTGGCCGGCCGACCAAAATTACCCCAAGAGCGCATCGACGACTCATCCAAGAGGTCACAAAAGACCCCACAACAACATCCAAAGAACTGCAGGCCTCACTTGCCTCAGTTAAGGTCAGTGTTCATGACTCCACCATAAGAAAGAGACTGGGCAAAAATGGTCTGCATGGCAGAGTTCCAAGACGAAAACCACTGCTGAGCAAAAAGAACATAAAGGCTCGTCTCAGTTTTGCCAGAAAACATCTTGATGATCCCCAAGACTTTTGGGAGAATACTCTGTGGACTGAAGAGACAAAGGTGTATGTCCCATTACATCTGGTGTAACACAGCAACACAGCATTTCAGAATAGGAACATCATCCCCCATGGACCCTCACAGAGCAGGTACTATTTGGGTGGTGGATCATTCTCAGCACTGCAGTGACACTGATGTGGTGGTGGTGTGTTAGTGTGTGTTGTGCTGGTCTGAGTGGATCAGACACAGCAGTGCTGCTGGAGTTTTTAAACACCTCAGTGTCGCTGCTGGACTGAGAATAGTCCACCAACCAAAAATATCCAGCCAACAGTGTCCTGTGGACAGCGTCCTGTGACCACTGATGAAGAACTAGAGGATGACCAACACAAACTGTGCTGGTCTAAAAACTCCAGCAGCACTGCAGTGTCTCATCCACTCGTACAATCACAACACACACTAACACACCACCACCATGTCAGTGTTACTGTAGTTCTGAGAATGATCCACCACCCAAATAGTACCTACCGTGTGAGGGTCCATGTGGGTCCTGACCACTGAAGAACAGAGTTAAAGGGGGCTAACAAAGTATGCATAGAAACAGATGGACTACAGTCTGTAACTGTAGAACTACAAAGTGCACCTATATAGTAAGTGGAGCTGATAAAATGGACAATGAGCGTAGAAACAAGGAGGTGGTCATAACGTTATGCCTAAACGGTATATATGCCACATAAAATTCAGGAGAAAAATTAATAATATATAAAAGATCTATGGATACTTTGCTGTTATCCTCCTGGTAACAAGCTAAACTTTTTTTATTGTCTATTTAAGTAAGGTAAATGACTAGTTAACTAGTAAAAATGAATAGTCATGTCCACCCCTGCCAAGGAAAACATGAAGTGTGTGTTAAAGCTAAATATTAGCACACAAATCTGCTTTTTGGGACTTTTTGCACTTCCCTGTAACTGGATCTCGCTGTTTTGGTTAAAATGAGTGGTAATTTACAAAAAGTCCCTGAAGTACCCGAAACTATTGCAGCACAAATTTCCGTCCAGTTTCAGTTGTTGCTGGTGATACACCAAAACACACCGTAATTTTATATTAATTATTTTTCACTTATAGCTTGATGAGAAAAGAGGAGAAATTGTGTAGACAGACATTCTAAACATTCAACCTATACCACATTTCTGTTTGTAACTAGAATAAGAGGTATTTTTTATGATTTGAATTTGATAAAATGTTATTGTTGGACTTACATGCTACAGAATGTAAACCAGATATGAATGAAGGCCAATATGCAATAATGCAATTACATTTAAATAATTATGTGATGTACACTGGGCTGCAGCTAACTTCCATAATCAATTAATCGGGAAAAGAAAAAATGCACCCAGTAGTCTTTCAGTTACTAAATATTTCACATCACAGCCTACACAATGTTTCTTCAATGCATTAAAAATACAAAGATTATTCCTCATTTTGCACAAAGTTCTTTTAGACATAAAACACCCACTTCTTCTAAATCTTCTAAATCATACTTTTATCAAGATCAGCAACACCACAAGATGCCTTCTGCATTGCCCTCAAAACTGTTATCTTACTCAATGTAAAAGGAGCAGAAACAATAAAGAACAATGCATGGACAAATCTTACATGGCGGTCCAAGAACTACTATGAATGCAGTTTGATCCTACATAAACTTTGCATTGCTATTCCAATGATTTCTCCTCTAATGATATAGCAAAACTTAATTAGTTAGTTTGTGCAGTCGGTGTCATGTAATCAAATCTGATATTTGTGAGCACACAGCCTCTGATTGGTTGACATGTCAGGAACACAGCCTCTGATTGGTTGACAAGTCAAGAACACAGCATCTGATTGGTCAACAAGTCAGGAACACAGCCTTGGATTGGTCGACAAGTCAGGAACACAGCCTCTGATTGGTCGACAAGTCAGGAACACAGCCTTGGATTGGTCGACAAGTCAGGAACACAGCCTCTGATTGGTCAACAAGTCAGGAACACAGCTTCTGATTGCTCAACAAGTCAGGAACACGGCCTTGGATTGGTCGACAAGTAAGGAACACAGCCTTGGATTGGTCAACAAGTCAGGAACACAGCCTCTGATTGGCCAACAAGTCAGGGACACAGCCTTGGATTGGTCAACAAGTCAGGAACAGAGCCTTGGATTGGTCAACAAGTCAGGAATACGGCCTCTGATTGCTCAACAAGTCAGGAACACAGCCTTGGATTGGTCAACAAGTCAGGAACAGAGCCTTGGATTGGTCAACAAGTCAGGAACACGGCCTCTGATTGGTCAACAAGTCAGTCAGTCAACTTTAAAAACTCTTTCAGAGTACATTTCTGAAAGACCTCAATTCAGTGACCTGAAACACAGAAGTACGCTTTCAGAAAATCTATATCTGTGTGGACAAGCAAGTCTGCCTGCATTAGCGCTTTAGCAGGGAATGAGTATTATTTAGTTGTGCAGCTTAGACGAAAGCGCAACTCACCTCTTTAGCCAATGCTGCTTATTTTGCTCAACCAAAACAGAGCTCGCTGAAAAGCAGACAACCACTAGGTGTTTTTAACTTTTGACTACAGTTTTACTGCAGTTGACTCACCATGCTGAGCATTTGTCATTTTCTGTCATGAATGTGTTTCTCTACACTCTTAAAAAAGTGGTTCTTCAAGTGTTCTTTAGTAAAGACAATGGTTCTACATAGAACCATGAACAAAGAATCATTTGCATGCTTGAAGTGTTCATTTGCATGGTGGAATGGTTCTTCAGATTGATTGAGAATGTGTTGATGGTTCTGTATAGAATCTTTTTGAAAAGGGTCTATACAGCACCAAAAGGAGTTCTGCCATTGTTATGATATGAAGCTTGTTACAGTAAAAGAACCCTTTTTGGCGCTATATAGAACCACGTACAACACATTCTCCAACAATCGGTTGTCAATACAACATTCATTGTGAACCTCCCACTCTCTGCATCATGAAGAACCATTTCGTTATGCAAAGAACCCTTTAAGCATGCAAATAGTTCTTTTGAGCATTCATGGTTCTCTTTAGAACCATTGTCTTTACTAAAGAACTCCTGAAGGACCATCTTTTTAAAGAGGGTAGATCCTCACACCTGCTGCCGTCAAAGGTGAGCTCAGGTTTACAGATCTTACAGTCTTCTAAGATGATGTGAAAATGAAGTGTTCCCATATTTCTGACTCGTTTAGTTGAGCATAATTGTACTGTAGTCTCTGATATGTGTGTTTTCCCTCTTTCATTCAAATGATGTAAATGTGGAGCACACATATCATCGTGATAATTAATCGATAACGTTTGTTGTCTTTTTTTTTGTTTTTGCAGCCATACAATAAAGCTATAGCAAAACAACAATAATACTCTTGATGTCTAAGGATTCAACCTTCTTGAATTGAACTTTAATGCTTCACTCTCACATTCCTGTATGTGATATGATCTATAAAAGCCATTAAAATTCTCCCTGTCCGAACTGTTTCTGCACATTCTGCACAAGAGGCTTATTTGTCCAGCATTTGTCCCGGCATTCTGCTCCTATAATTGTACACATTAAAGCTTAATTGCTTTGTCAGAGGGCTTCGAGCAGATCGAGGTGTGTCTTCATTATGAACGAATGTCCCACTCGTCCTCATTTATTTAGTAGTTCACAGTATGTAGAAGAATCCAGCATCATAAGACACTTTATTGGTCTAGTAAGTACTACTGAACTTGGCCATAGTAGAGTGGATCAGCATGTGGAATTGTACATGTTCTGTGTCCTGCTATGATTCCTATCACAATGTAAAAGAAGCACAAATAAAAATGTAGTGCTGTATATACTGTGATTCTGTTGTCATCATCGGGGGCAGTAATGTTAGTGGACTGATAAGCATATTGTGACGTAGATTCGTACTCCAGTTGTTGAGTTGTTGAAATAATAATGCTGAAAACTTTGAGGCTTCTGCGTAATTTTTGGTAAAATAAATGCTCTCTTTTTTCCTGACATTGAATTTTTACTTTACCCCTACAGGTCAACAGTGTCAGATGCGACTTCTAAGGACTTTGTGCATAAAAGAATGCATATCTCAGGAACATTACATCCTAGAGACTTACTATTATTTTGCTTGAATGGGTAGCATTGTGCCGTCAACAAGTCAGGAACACAGCCTCTGATTGGTGAACAAGTCAGGAACACTGCCTCAGATTCATCGACAAGTCAGGAACACAGCCTTGGATTGGTTGACAAGTCAGGAAAACACAGCCTCTGATTGGTCGACAAGTGAGGAACACAGCCTCTGTTTGGTCGACAAGTCAGGAACACAGCCTTGGATTCATCGACAAGTCAGGTACACAGCCTCATTTTGGTCAACAAGTCAGGAATACAGCTTCTGATTGGTCGACAAGTGAGGAACACAGCCTCTGATTGATCAACAAGTAAGGAACACAGCCTCGGATTGGTCGACAAGTCAGAAACACAGCCTCTGATTGGTCAACAAGTCAGGAACATAGCCTTGGATTGGTCGACAAGTCAGGAACACTGCCTCGGATTGGTCGACAAGTCAGGAACACAGCCTCTGATTGGTCAGCAAGTCAGGAAAACGGCCTCTGTTTGGTCGACAAGTCAGAAACACGGCCTCTGATTGGTCGACAAGTAAGTAACACAGCCTTGGATTGGTCGACAAGTCAGGAACATGGCCTCGGATTGGCCGACAAGTCGGACACGCTGGATTGGTGACAAGTCAGAACACGGCCTCTGATCGGTCAACAAGTAAGGAACACAGCCTCGGATTGGTTGATAAGTGAGGAACACAGCCTCTGGTCGAAAAACTTAACCAAGGCATCAGTGTATGGCTAACAGCCCTGCTAACAAGAATAACTCTTTTTAATACAGATAAACAGATAAATAATCACACAAGATTATTTGGATCAGTGTTGGATTTGTCATTATGGATTTATTTTACAAAGTCTCCAAAAAGACAGTTCAAGTGCAGTTTAAGGCTGGATTGCAAAGCTTCTGAAAGGGACATGATCGCACCGGAGCCCTCATTGGAACAGCACAATGCTACCCTTCCATGAAAAAAATGCTAAGTCTCCATAGCTTGCAGCATTTCAGAGATTTACTCTTTCCTGTACAATATCCTTTGATGTTATAGACGACATCCATGTTGATAGGAAATTTAATAAATGAAATGGTGGTCTCTGACTGGCACAGTACTGTACTTTTCCACAAATGCCCCCTTCCTGTTCTACTATGATGGCTGCATTAATGATGCAGATATAATCTGACACCTGCAGTACACCACTGCACTAGGACAGGTATGTGTCAAATTAACACAGCACAGAAGGCCTCTCTGTAATTTCAGCTTCAGACAGGCCTGTCCTTGCCAGGGGCGTGTCTTTATGTGTGTGTGTGTGTGTGTCTTTGGTGTCTGTCGCCCGCCCTCTAGTCCTTGTCCTCTGCTGCCTCTCTGGTGTCCGTAATTGGATAACATAGTGGGCGATTGCTGAGGCATGAAGTGTGAGGGAGAGGGAGGGAGGGAAGGAGAGGAGTAGGAGAGGACTGAGTACAGTTGTGCCACTCTGAGCTTGCGGATAAAAAGCATTCCTCATTAGCCAGAGGTCTGCTCACACTGTTAGAACAAAAGACAGTTCAAGATGGTAGAACATAGCATGAGTCGCCTTTGTATAAATGGTATTACCTACACTCAAAATGAAAGTCCATGGTATGAGTCAGAGAGTGAGTGGGGTGGGGCTAAGCCTGTACAGGCAGAGCAAGGACAGGGATTCCATGAGAGTTTTTGGTAGAACTTTATCTGTTGAAGTCAGAAACCCCTGCTCACAGCATTTTATTTTGAATGCAAACCAGACCGTAGACTCACAAAACTCTGCCTGAACCTGAGTGTGGCCTGAAAAACTCTGGTGTGACAAAATTCTGTCTGGCCCTCACTGTAGACAGACACAATTCTGTTTCAACCTCCACAAAAAATCTATCTGACTGTAACCTGACAAAATTCTCTAATCCTGACTGTATCTCTGCAAAATTGTCTGAACTGACTGTATTCCTACAAAATCCTGTCTCAACCCAACTGTAATCTGACAAATTACAACTATAGCCAGACAAAATTCTGTCTGAACCCAGTGTAAATGGAAAAATTTGCTACAAACCCAACTGTAACCCAACGAAATTCTGAAACTGACTGTAGTCTGACAGAATTCTGTCTGATCCCAACTGTAACTCCACAAAATTCTGTCTATCTAACGGTAGCCTGACCAATTCTATCTGAACCTGACTGTAGTCTGAAAAATTCTGTCTAAACTCAACTGTAACCCAACAAAACTCTGTCTGAACTTGACTGAAGCCCAACAAAACTCTGTCTGAACTTGACTGTAACCCAACAAAACTCTGTCTGAACCTGACTGTAACCCAACAAAACTCTGTCTGAACTTGACTGAAGCCCAACAAAACTCTGTCTGAACTTGACTGTAACCCAACAAAACTCTGTCTGAACCTAACTGTAACCCAACAAAATTCTGTCTGAACCTGACTGAAGCCCAACAAAACTCTGTCTGAACTTGACTGTGACCCAACAAAATTCTGTCTGAACCTGACTGTAACCCAACAAAACTCTGTCTGAACCTGACTGAAGCCCAACAAAACTCTGTCTGAACTTGACTGTGACCCAACAAAACTCTGTCTGAACCTGACTGTAACCCAACAAAATTCTGTCTGAACCTGACTGTAACCCAACAAAACTCTGTCTGAACCTGACTGTGACCCAACAAAACTCTGTCTGAACCTGACTGTAACCCAACAAAATTCTGTCTGAACCTGACTGTAGCCCAACAAAACTCTGTCTGAACTTGACTGTGACCCAACAAAACTCTGTCTGAACCTGACTGTAACCCAACAAAACTCTGTCTGAACCTGACTGTAACCCAACAAAACTCTGTCTGAACCTGACTGTAACCCAACAAAATTCTGTCTGAACCTGACTGAAGCCCAACAAAACTCTGTCTGAACTTGACTGTGACCCAACAAAACTCTGTCTGAACCTGACTGTAACCCAACAAAACTCTGTCTGAACCTGACTGAAGCCCAACAAAACTCTGTCTGAACTTGACTGTGACCCAACAAAACTCTGTCTGAACCTGACTGTAACCCAACAAAATTCTGTCTGAACCTGACTGTAACCCAACAAAACTCTGTCTGAACCTGACTGTGACCCAACAAAACTCTGTCTGAACCTGACTGTAACCCAACAAAATTCTGTCTGAACCTGACTGAAGCCCAACAAAACTCTGTCTGAACTTGACTGTGACCCAACAAAATTCTGTCTGAACCTGACTGTAACCCAACAAAACTCTGTCTGAACCTGACTGTAACCCAACAAAATTCTGTCTGAACCTGACTGAAGCCCAACAAAACTCTGTCTGAACTTGACTGTGACCCAACAAAACTCTGTCTGAACCTGACTGTAACCCAACAAAATTCTGTCTGAACTCAACTGTAACCCAACAAAACTCTGTCTGAACCTGACTGTGACCCAACAAAACTCTGTCTGAACCTGACTGTAACCCAACAAAATTCTGTCTGAACCTGACTGAAGCCCAACAAAACTCTGTCTGAACTTGACTGTGACCCAACAAAACTCTGTCTGAACCTGACTGTAACCCAACAAAACTCTGTCTGAACCTGACTGAAACCCAACAAAACTCTGTCTGAACTTGACTGAAGCCCAACAAAACTCTGTCTGAACCTGACTGTGACCCAACAAAACTCTGTCTGAACCTGACTGAAACCCAACAAAACTCTATCTGAACCTGACTGAAGCCCAACAAAACTCTGTCTGAACCTGACTGTAACCCAACAAAATTCTGTCTGAACCTGACTGAAGCCCAACAAAACTCTGTCTGAACTTGACTGTAACCCAACAAAACTCTGTCTGAACCTGACTGAAGCCCAACAAAACTCTGTCTGAACCTGACTGTGACCCAACAAAACTCTGTCTGAACCTGACTGTGACCCAACAAAACTCTGTCTGAACCTGACTGTGACCCAACAAAATTCTGTCTGAACCTGATTGTAACCCAACAAAACTGTCTTAACCTGACTGTAGCTCAACAAAACTCTGTCTGAACCTGACTGTAACCCAAAAATACTGTCTGAACCTGACTGTAACCCAACAAAATTCTGTCTGAACCTGACTGTAATCCAACAAAACTGTCTGAACCTGACTGTAACCCTAAAAAACTCTGTCTGAACCTGACTGTAACCCAACAAAACTATCTTAACCTGACTGTAACCCAACAAAACTCTGTCTGAACCTGACTGTGACCCAACAAAACTCTGTCTGAACCTGACTGTAACCCAACAAAACTCTGTCTGAACCTGACTGAAACCCAACAAAACTCTATCTGAACCTGACTGTAACCCAACAAAATTCTGTCTGAACCTGACTGAAGCCCAACAAAACTCTGTCTGAACTTGACTGTAACCCAACAAAACTCTGTCTGAACCTGACTGTGACCCAACAAAATTCTGTCTGAACTGACTGTAACCCAACAAAACTCTGTCTGAACCTAACTGAACCCAACAAAATCTGTCTGAACCTGACTGAAGCCCAACAAAACTCTGTCTGAACTGACTGTGACCCAACAAAATTCTGTCTGAACCTGACTGTAACCCAACAAAACTCTGTCTGAACCTGACTGAAGCCCAACAAAACTCTGTCTGAACTTGACTGTGACCCAACAAAACTCTGTCTGAACCTGACTGTAACCCAACAAAATTCTGTCTGAACCTGACTGTAACCCAACAAAACTCTGTCTGAACCTGACTGTGACCCAACAAAACTCTGTCTGAACCTGACTGTAACCCAACAAAATTCTGTCTGAACCTGACTGTAGCCCAACAAAACTCTGTCTGAACTTGACTGTGACCCAACAAAACTCTGTCTGAACCTGACTGTAACCCAACAAAACTCTGTCTGAACCTGACTGTAACCCAACAAAATTCTGTCTGAACCTGACTGTAACCCAACAAAATTCTGTCTGAACCTGACTGAAGCCCAACAAAACTCTGTCTGAACTGACTGTGACCCAACAAAACTCTGTCTGAACCTGACTGTAACCCAACAAAACTCTGTCTGAACCTGACTGAAGCCCAACAAAACTCTGTCTGAACTGACTGTGACCCAACAAAACTCTGTCTGAACCTGACTGTAACCCAACAAAATTCTGTCTGAACCTGACTGTAACCCAACAAAACTCTGTCTGAACCTGACTGTGACCCAACAAAACTCTGTCTGAACCTGACTGTAACCCAACAAAATTCTGTCTGAACCTGACTGAAGCCCAACAAAACTCTGTCTGAACCTGACTGTGACCCAACAAAACTCTGTCTGAACCTGACTGTAACCCAACAAAACTCTGTCTGAACCTGACTGTAACCCAACAAAATTCTGTCTGAACCTGACTGAAGCCCAACAAAACTCTGTCTGAACCTGACTGTGACCCAACAAAACTCTGTCTGAACCTGACTGTAACCCAACAAAATCTGTCTGAACCTGACTGTAACCCAACAAAACTCTGTCTGAACCTGACTGTGACCCAACAAAACTCTGTCTGAACCTGACTGTAACCCAACAAAACTCTGTCTGAACCTGACTGAACCCAACAAAACTCTGTCTGAACTGACTGTGACCCAACAAAACTCTGTCTGAACCTGACTGTAACCCAACAAAACTCTGTCTGAACCTGACTGAACCCAACAAAACTCTGTCTGAACTGACTGAAGCCCAACAAAACTCTGTCTGAACCTGACTGTGACCCAACAAAACTGTCTGAACTGACTGACCCACAAAACTGTCTGAACCTGACTGTAACCCAAAAATACTGTCTGAACCTGACTGTAACCCAACAAAATTCTGTCTGAACCTGACTGTAATCCAACAAAACTCTGTCTGAACCTGACTGTGACCCAACAAAACTCTGTCTGAACCTGACTGAAGCCCAACAAAACTCTGTCTGAACCTGACTGTAACCCAACAAAATTCTGAGCCTGAGACTGTAGCTAGACAAAATAAAAAGAATAAAAATGTTTGTCCAGTGCTGTGGGTCAGGCACCTGTGCCTGAGTTTACCACTTGTATTTACAATGTCAGCTGTACAATGTCTCACCATTAATGAACAGGAACATATTATGACACAAGTTTAAACACTGATAAGGGGCTGTAGAGGAGACATGTCTACAAAACTAGATACAGGTGATAAAAACAAGCAGGCAGAAGCAGGACAGATCCAGTACAGGATGGGGTCAGAATGAGGCGAAGTCAGTAAGGGAACATGGTGGAGATGAGGCAGAGCCAAGACGGGGATTCCATGACATTTGTGGGTTGGTGCATCATCATGGCGCATTCAGACGGTCCTCAACACCTCATAAGGTCAGAATATTGACTAATCCTAACCCTAACAATATTAGCTCATGATACACTACAGCTTGTAAACTTGGTCAACCTGGAACTTTACCATCTGTATTTACAACACTGTCAGCTGTTGCTGTGTGGCTTCCTAGTGGTAAGCTCAGAAACTGAAATTCACTTTACAAGGACTGTCCGAGCATACCATCAAAGCTCCCAGCTCTCTCTCTCTCTTTCTCTCTCTCCCTCGCTCTCTCACTCTCTCTCTGTCCCTCTTTCCAATAAACCCAGTGTGAGCTGGCTCTGGCCCTGAGGCTCGGCTGAGGCTGTGTGTAATTACAGGCTGGAGTGCTCATCAGGCGCACAAAGAACAGAGTTGCTTGCTCGCTGCCAGGCCGCCCTCCTTAATAAACACTTCTCTTTACACAGCCTCCCCGATGGAAACATCAAAGCCCAGAGATGGAGGTTGGAAAAACATACTTGTAGGGATGTGTACATAGAAAGACTGGAGAGATGGAGGTGGACGAGAAGGTTTCTGGGTAAAATATAAAGAAATCCTTTCAGTGTCATGAATGCGGGTCATGCAAATTAGCCAGTATTTTCAGATCTGGGTCAATGCCACCAAAGCTCCTAGAACAGGTCAAGTGTCAGCACCAGTAGAGCAGTTATTTTTGTTTTATAACCCCATTTCTGGGGGCAACAAAAGGCTGGTAAAGTTGTGAAATGCTAAAAAAAAAAACACCTGGTGGTTAATTGGCAACAGGACAGCAACATGATTGGGTATAAAAAGACCATCTCAGAGAGGTTGAGTCTTTCAGAAGTAAAGATGAGGAGGGGTTCATCACTCTGCGGAAGACTGCATGAGCAAATATTGCAACAATTCAAAAACAACATTTCTCAATGTAAAATAGCAAAGAACTTTTGTTCTTCTTCATCTACAGTACATAATAACATATTAAAATATTTAGAGAATCTGGAGAAATCTCTGTATGCAAGGGACAAGGCCAAAAAACAGTTTTTGCTGGCAATTTTTGGGCCCTCAGGCAGCACTGCATGAAAAACAGACATGATTCTGTAGTGGAAATCACTGCATGGGCTCAGAAACACTTCTGAAAACCACTCTCAGTTTGTTGCTGCATCCACAAATGCAAGTTAAAACTCTGAAACGCAAAGAAGAAACCATATATAAACAGGATCCAGAAATGCTGCCACCTTCTCTGGGCCCGAGCTCATTTAAAATGGACTGAGGGGAAGTGGAAGTGGTCTGACAAATTAACATTTGAATTTTTTTTGGAAATCATGGACACTCCAGGCTGAAAACGACTCAGCTTGTTATCAGTGCACAGTTCAAAAGTCAGTATTCATGATGGTATAGGGGTGCATTAGTGCGCATGGTATGGGTGACGTGTACATCTACAAAGGCACCATTAATGTTGAATGATATATACATGTTTTGCAACATATGCTGCCATCCAGATGACGTCTTTTTCAGGGATGCCTTGATTATTTGATTACAGTTTCCAAACACTTACAGAGTGTTGTTAAAAGAAGAGGTGATGAAACACAGTGGGAAACATGCCCCCATCCCAACTTTTGTGCATCATTGAAAGAGAGGAAACCCATACCAGCAGGAGCTAATTAGTGTACGTATGGTTGTAGTTATAAATTTCAATGTAAATAGTTTATTACCTAAATGTAAGTCTTAAATTTGTTCAGATTATACTTTTTTTGACAAACTGTTCATTTAAACAAAGTTTTCTTGCTATTTGTTCAGTCAGCTGAACCGTAACAGGGCCAGGCACAGAAGACAGCATGGACAAACAGGCAGCGTGATCATAATTCAATCTCCTCACTGTCATCTCTCGCTTTTCTCTTTACTTTCTCCTTGACTTGCTGTGTTTATCTGGTTCATCTGGGAGGTGTTTTCACGCTCTTTCAGAGGGCCCAGGATGGGGGAGGGAGAAAAACAACAGCTCCACGTTGCTGGTGGTGGGAAAGCCTCCACCTCTCACTGCTGCGCTAATTAGACACACACTGGAATCAAAAGCAGCGCGAGCGGACCGAGTTAATTGATTTTTATCTGGCGAGGCTGTAATTACATTGTTTTTTTTTAAAGTGTCTCGGCCTCTTCTGTGCCAACACCGACTGAGGCAAAGAAAAAAAACATAAAAAAACATGGGGAACAAATCATAGGCCACCTGTGGAGAGCGGTCAGAGATGTTCTGGTAGCTGTTGAGTATGTGTTTGCATGTAGGGGAGTGGCGGCGGGGATCATTCTGGCCCCATAATTACCCATATTAAAGCCTAATTGCTTTGTCAGAGGGCTGTTCTTTCAGCTGGCTTCATTATGAAAGGACATCACATTCCTTATTTGTTTTATGAGTAGGTTGCTGTGACTGGGGTTTGCTGTGATTCTATGTGAAAGGATACAGGGCACACTCGGAAGCATTATTGAATTTGCTGGATGGACGGCATGATATTAATGTTAACATACACCACCTGGCCACTTTATCAGAAACCCCTCCACCTTGCTGGTGTACAGTTAGAGACTGTAGCTCTGCTGATGCTCAGTCGGTCAGTTTCTTATCACAGAGCTGCTCTTGGCTGGATATTGTTGGGTGGTGTTCCACTCTCAACCTAGAAGTGACACTGATGTCTGCAAAAACCCAAGCAACACCTCCTGATGCACTCATACTGGCACCACCACACTACCAAGTCAGTGTCACTGCTGTGCCGAGAATGGGACTACCACCCAAATAATCTGGTCAGCAGTGGTCCTGAGGTCAGAAACTAGATTAACATTCTAAGCCTTGTGTTGCCAAAGCAGAGCTAGAAATCTTGTAATTTTTACAAAATTGTAGCTTTTTAAAGGCACTGTTGGAACGCAAGCATCTGCTGTTGCTTCCAATGCTAAGCCGAAAACTTAGACCTCTGATGTTACTTAACTGACTATTGCTGCATTACATTAAACCTTATATTATGTAAAAGATCAGACATTAGGTAAAGATAGCACATGCCTATTCAAGTCAATGGGACTTTTTGTTACAATTCCCAGTTGCGTAAGTGGGCATGGTGCAGTGCGTCATCCACTTCACCTCCCCAGTCTCCCGGGACAACTATAGCAGCCTGTGCAACCAGTCCTAGAAACAAACTGAATCAGTGTATTTGGAAATTTTTGTTTAGGCTGAAAATAGTCACAACAGCCTAGTAAACACAAAAATTGCCATTAGTTTGCTGTAATCACTAAAGGTGTAAAATTAATTGCTAAAGTAGAATTACCTGCTGTTGTGATGGCGCCTCTTGCCTCATGAATCCTGTCTGATTAACCCTCTGGGATCTAAGGGTGTTTTCCCAATTTTTGCATATCTTCCTTAATTAATATCAAAATGCTCCATTATCTCAATCACTACTTTCCAAAACTGCTGCAGCAACTTAGGTGGCTGCAAACTCTTTGCACACCATTTCACATGTTTCTCTGACGTCGACTGAAAGAAGAATCATGGGTTTCTGGCGTGATGGGTCAGTCCTTAGTGATTTCCTGAGTGTCCATCGGTCAGTTTCACATGGTAAGAGGCACTGGACATGTTTTTCAGCCCCTCTTCATAGCCTCAGAACTCCGGATGTGAGTCATGTACAATCCCGTGATAAGATGGAATGGAAAGGGCGACTCTACAGATTCAGGAAATGTTTGAATTGTATTTCTGTGCTGTATTATCGCAAAGATAGAGAAACATATATAGAAACATCAAATTTTTCTATGAGTTTGTGGATCCTTGAGGGTTAAACCCAGATTTCAGCAGAAAGTCCAGGAGGTTTCATCATTTAGTGTGGCCAAGATCCGCCTACTTTGACAGGAAGGGGCCGTTTAACTGACATCAAAAGAAATCAACCGTTTTTTTTGTTTTTTTTTGCACAGTGTTGTATTGAAAGCAGGCGGTTTTCAAAAAAGCAACAACAAAAAAGTGGTTAACATGCTAACAATACAAGGCTAGATCTTGTTGATGCTTCAAATAAAACTTCAGAGTCATTTTTAAGGAAGTGATGCGAAATGTAAAACTAGCTTAAACAGTCATGAATAATTTTTACATGACCATTTTCCTCTGTTCATCCCTTAATTTCTTTTCTTAAATATTTCTGCATAAGTAAATGGCTCAGATGTAAACAAAGTCATTCAGAGCAGTTTGATGTGAAACGCTCCATTCTAGAGAAACTTACCGATACAGAATTATTCACAGTGGTGGTGATAGGAACCAGACGTCCACCTCTAAAAGCTCCCTGACAGAAAGTTATTACATTAAATGGTTGTGAATAAGCTGCCTGATCCCTGAGACATTGGTTTACAGTTTTGAGATTAGATTTTGGCCTATAATGTGTTTTTAAAACCCTTTCATGGTTGAGGAAGGGTGTTGTGGGGCAAAATAGTACCAAAAGAAAACTTATTTCAGATTACTGCTATTTTACTATCATAAATATTATGTATAAAACTCAGAGCACACATTTAGGTTCACTTATGCTTATGAAATTGTAGACATGGCGACCCCTGGCTCCTATCACCACCACTGTAAAGAAATCTGACTCAGTAAGTTTCTCAAGAATGGAGCATTTCACATCAAACCATTCTGAATGTCTTTGTTTACATCTCAACGACTGAAATATGTAGATGTTTTAAATATGAAGTGTATTTTTTCTTCTGTGTCTTTAAGACTGATATATGTAAATGAGCTCTGTTCTGATTGGCTGCCCTGCATTGTGCCTGTTCAAAAAGCAGGGGCTGAAACACTCCTTATAACTTCTGTGTGAGTGGGTGGGGCTAAACTGCTAAAGGCTGAATAGATGGATATCTGTAAATGAGAAGTGTTTGTGACCAAATGTGCTGTTTTTTGCAGCTCAGTTTCCGTATCGCTGTTGCCCGCATGAGACCTCATATCTCCATTTTTGTCGTTCTGTTAGTTTTTTTAATAATTTGAAAAGTCAAGTCGAGAGGCTGTTGCAGAAAATGCCTGTTGCCCTTTACACTGTGTGTAAATTTCATGATGATTGGACTAAAACAAACGGCTCATAATTACTTGGAAATAAGTCTGGTTACAGTGACCTACATTAAAGGAAAGTTTTTTTTCTTTTCCTGTAACATTATCATTTTAAAGATACAAGGTTTTGTTCAGACAGCAGCGATATATAGACTATATAGATTGACAGAGTGACTGAAGTAGTGAATCTTTTAACAGCATAAAAAGCAAAGAAAGTTCACATTATATAGGCCGTTTAAGTCTTTTAGATTCTCTCTAGAGAACCAAACCCAGCCGTCGCTATGCAGCAGTGTTTGTGGGTAAGTGCAAGATTTAGAGCCTCAGCAGCTGCTCAATGTGATTCATAACCGCACATTCTGGCAAGGGAGCAGGCCAAGACACCAGAGCTCCCACCATCAGTCAGCGCGACTCTAAACACACACACAAACACACACTGGCTCACACACACACATCGCACCCACGTATCTCCATGATTTCCTTTCACAGTGTGGGAGATGTAAACTAATGTAGACCTGCACGCTGTAAAGGATCTATATGAGAACATACGTATGTGTCATTGGACACAAGGTATGTGTGCAAACTGGTCTTACGTGCATCTAGGGACAACCATGAGAAAATTTGGGTGAGACCAAGACTTTGGGTCTTGGTTCATCTCAGTTCTTCCACATGGTCTTACAGAGGTTTTCCTTTTGATTCTTGGTTTCTCTCAGTTTGACTTCTTCATGCTCTTAGGGAGTTTCTCCTTTTGAGTCTTGGTTACTTAAGTGGTTCTTCCTCATCGTCTTAGGGAGCCTTCTTTCTGAGTCTTGCTTCCTCACGGTGATTCTTCTTCATGCTCTTAGGGAGTTCCTCCTTTTGAATCTTGGTTCCTTCAGTGGTTGTTCCTGGTGCCCCTAGGGAGCTTTCTTTTTGGATCTTGCTTCCTCAGAGTGGTTGTTCCTAATGCTCTTAGGAGGTCTTACTTTTGAGTCTTGGTTCCTTCAGTGGTTCTTCCTCATCGTCTTAGGGAGCCTCGTTTGAGTCTGGCTTTCTCCCAGTGATTCTTATTTGAGTCTTGCTTCCTCTCAGTGGTCGTTCTACATGCTTGTGGAGAGCTTTTCTTTTGAGTCTTGGTTCCTCTCAGTGGTTGTTCATTATCATCTTAGGGAGTTTTTCGTTTGAGTCTTGTTTCCTCTTAGTGGTTCTTCCTCATCATGTTAGGGAGCTTTACTTTTGAGTCTTGGTTCTTCTCAGTGGTTGTTCCTCATGCCCTTAGGGAGCTTTCTTTTTGAGGCTTGCTTAGTCTCAGTGGTTGTTCTTCAGGCTCTTAGGGAGCTTTTCTTTTGAGTCTTGCTTCCTCTCAGTGGTTCTTCATGCTCTTAGGGAGCTTTCTTTTGAGTCTTGGTTCCTCTCATTAGTTGTTCCCCATCCCCTTAGGAAGCTTTTCGTTTGAGTCTTGGCTTCTCAGTCAGAGGTCTTCAAATCTGGACCTTGAATCCAGTTTCCAGCCCTGTATTTTTAACACTGGTAATTTAGCACTGCTTAGTTTAACACTGGTAGTTAATTGAACTGCTGGATGGAGTTGATTGGCCATCTAAGGCTACACCTACCAGTGTCTGCAAAATCTACAACTGGAAACTGGATTCAAGGTCCAGATTTGGAGACCTCTGCTCTAAGTGGTTCTTCTTCATGTTCTTAGGCAATGCCCTTTAGCAGGCTGCACCCACTTTTCTGGACAAGGTGTTTTGAGACAATTGCTGTTGTAGAATGTGCCTTACAAATGAGACAGAGTTGGGATTAACCAATATGAAGTAGAAAGAGTAGAACCAAAATAGAGAAGAAATAACAGAGATGGAAACAAAACAGAGAAGAGAAGAGAAGAACAGTGTTGAGGGATGGAAAGCTGAGAAAGTCACTAATCCCTCCATTGCATTATTAGTTGAAATGAAGGTCTAAAGGGAAAGCTGAGATTAAACAGCCTTCAACTCGGAACTCTCAGATACAAATGAAGGTTCAGGACCACAAGCTGGAGGATGTGAGTTAAAACCTCTGTGGTTTCTGTCTGGAATATGATAGCAATAAAATCTGTCTCTCTCCTTCTATTTCTCTCGTTTTGCTCCCTCCTTCGCCTCTTTCACCTCGTTGCTAGACAACCGGTCCCTCCTCAGCCTCCCAATCAGCGTCTCTGCAGCGTTTCCCCCACATGGGCTTCATGAAGTCACTCACTCACAGCAGAGCTCTTATAACTCCTCTTCTTTTCTTCAGAGGTGGCATCCAGACAGAACACTTTATTTCTCCTCACATTCTGGCAGCTGCCAATAAAATATATGGAAGAAAATTGCTCTGGTCTGGCCCACCAACATCAGCCAATCAGGACAAGAAAGACTATCCACTTGCACTTGTCAGTCTTGCTGCACATCCATAGCACATAGCAAAACAATGTTTTAGCCGAGCCATTGCATCATAGAGCTCCTTACAAACCTGAGTTTATATATGATAAGTCCCACTGAAAGCCGAGTCGAGGTTGACTAATCACTGACGACATCATGAATAAAACCACAGGAGAAAGGAGAGCTTTGCAACAAGTGACTTTAAAAAGTCTGACTTTTAAAATCAGTGACGAAATGAAATTCCACAGGTCAGTAGAGCATGACATGCCCTTGCCATAGCACCCTGGATCACACTGGTAGCCTTCAGGGAACCAGAGATACAAACCCCAAAATCTCACACCGTAGGTGGCCAAGATACTCACCCTCAGTGGAGGTCTGGAGAGCCAAAGAAACTCAAAGCCCCATAACTTGGAGAAAATAAGAGTAACCAACTTCAGACTTTACAGGATTTTAGTAGTCTTCAGGAAATGGGAGATAACGACGGTCAATATCTGATCTTTGAAGCTTTGTAGATTGGTGGTGAAATGTTAGAACATACCCTTTCCAACAAGCCCTGGATCACTTTGCTAGCCATTGCTAGCCCTCAGGAAACCTGGGATATGGACAACAGGCACCACCTGTTGTCTTCTCTGGGGTGTCCATGTTGTTAGTGCCATAATCACATGATCAGAGACTAGTTGACGTCAAGCTTAAAGCATCATCGCCGTCGTTGTCTAGTCAAATTAGTCGACTAATCAAACCGCTACTAGCTGGTTCTTGATGGCTGGGAAAAAGAACACCAAAATTGCTAATAGGCCCTTTTCACATTTCTGCATTTTTTTCTGCTGGAAGTACAGACATCTGATGTATGGCCATAAATGCATTTCATTAAGGGTCAGGCACATATTTCAAAAATATATGTGTATATATATGTAAGTATCAAATACTGGACATACACCAATCAGGCATAACATTATGACCACCTCCTTGTTTCTACGCTCGTTGTCCACTTTATCAGCTCCACTTACTATATAGGTGCACTTTGTAGTTCTACAGTTACAGACTGTAGTCCATCTGTTTCTCTGCATACTTTGTTAGCCCCCTTTTACCCTGTTCTTCAGTGCTCAGGACCCCCTCAGGACCACCACAGAGCAGGCGCTATTTGGGTGGTGGATCATTCTCAGCACTGTAGTAACACTGACGTTGTGGTGGTGTGTTAGAGTGTGTTGTGCTGGTACAAGTGGATCAGACACTGCAGTGCTGCTGGAGTTTTTAAACACTGTGTCCACTCACTGTCCACTCTATTAGACACTCCTACCTTGTCAGTCCTGGTCATCCTTTAGTCCTTCATCAGCGGTCACAGGACGCTGCCCACAGGACGCTGTTGGCTGGATATTTTTGGTTGGTGGACTATTCTCAGTCCAGCAGTGACACTAAGGTGTTAAAAAAAACTCCAGCAGCACTGCTGTGTCTGATCCACTCAGACCAGCGCAACACACACTAACACACCACCACCACATCAGTGTTGTGCATTCTGCAGTGCTGAGAATGATCCACCACCCAAATAGTACCTGCTCTGTGAGGGTCCATGGGGGTCCTGACATAAGTAATATATGCCATCCATATATGAATCTTTTTTTATCATATATTGTTACATATATATTTCAGCTATCTATCAATATATACAAACATGTCCCATATTTGGAAATGGCCAATTTGTTGGCATGTTGGCATACATGTCACATATAAGTCCTTATATGACAAAAATAAGATCCATATATGGATAACATATGTCATATATATGAAATCTATATATTGCCATATATCAGTTTCACTGTCTTCTCAGATGACGATGAGCAGAGGACAAAATATATATGTGCGTGCTTACCTTTTTGCCAAAAAGTTTATTGTTAGCAAGCTGTTCCAGCATCTTTAGCTAACATGGCTAATCTGGCTTTTGGTTATAGTTATTGTCACCTAGTGTCCTTTATTTACTTTGGACTCCCACATTGTTGCGTGTTTGGTGCTCTCCAACATTCTCGAATTTCGTTCTTAGCAACTATGACAAAGATAAAGTGACATGCCGTTCTATAGTGAGCCGAAGTGATATTCAGCTCACCATAGAAAGTATTTCTCAAGATAATAATTGTCTGTAAGGCAATAGCGGAGTTAGTTTTACCTGGCGTTTATGTACTTCTGTAGCTGTCTTGTGAAAAGGGCCTGTTTTTCTACTGGCACTATCTTACTGCCAAACAAACCAAAAAAAGGAAAACAGAAGACCAGAATTAGTAAAGAAAAGTATACAATCAATCTGTCTGTCAGTATAGCTTTCCAACACTGGAGAGAGCTAATAGAGTTAGCATGGAGAATGGCACTGACCTAGCTCTATAACTGCTGGACAGCTAATTATTTCACATAGCACATTCTGCTCTTAAAGTGAATGTTAGCTCATTAGCTAGCTCACATAGTTGCTCACGGACTGTCAAATAGCTTAATTGGTGAGGTATAAGCTTCCATTATGAACTACGTTAGCCTCATAGCTCCAGAACTAAAACTACAGTGGCACCCTGCTGACTACGCCACTGCTGGTCCACCCTCGGACCACCCAGATTATCGTCCTGTGTACAAGGTCAGATTAGCGTTTAATAAAAAACAGATTTCAAATACACATAGACTTGTACTTTTGGACAATAAACAAAGACAAATATTACAAAGAACTGAGAGGAAAAAAATGAATAACTAGGCCTTACATGAAATGACTCTGTTGAAAATGTGGTTGCGAACGCCGTGGTTACAGCTGCATAACCGGCATTATTTATGATATTGCTGTTTCAATTAAAAAAGTGAAAGTGGGCTGTGAGTGGCCACTCGGAAAACACTGAGCAAAAAGCCAGTGGGCCGCCAGCTTTGCCGTCAGTGGGCCAACAGTGGCCTACTATCCTCTTGCTCTCTGGGATGTCTTGACATTGGGAGGGGACGGGGGAAGTTTTAGGGGTTTTTTTGGCAGAACTGTTGCTTTAAAGTAAAATCAATGTAGGAGGTTCAGGCTCTTTTAATAACGGCATTAAACGTCATGGTTTAAATTAGCTCTGTTTGCAGCCTGGAAAGCACCAAACTTCACCGCTCGGTCCCGCGGGATTAGCAGAATGAGGAACAGGCCATAGCTCCTGTTTCTATAATGCGTTAGTGCAGCTAGTAGAGTAGCAGAGCTCAGTAAGGTGTGGGAGATTAAATAGGCCCTTGTAAAAAAGAAGCTCTTTGAAGTGCAAAGAGGAAACCAACAGTACATCTTTATATATTATGTATAAAATATCTCTTTTGTACTTTTCTCGAAGTATATATTTAAAAGAATACATCTTAAATTAGTACTTTATGATGCTTTAAGGAAATGTCTGTATTTCTTAACACAGTGTAGCACTTAAAGAAAAGCATATCTAATTGTCATCCACCTAAGTGTGTTATTTAGGAGGTATATTTCAAAGCAATGACTTGTTATCTGTGCTTTAGTTGTAATATTACAACTACAAAATCAAATATCGGTGCACTTAAGAGTATACATTTAAAATGTGTTTAAACTATAGAAAAATTTGTGTCCTAACAATTGCTTAAGTGAACTTCTTTGCAACATAAGATCCAATTTAGAGCAGAAAGCCGCTTGTAGGCCTAAATGTATTACAATCTTACTTAAATTTAGTGTAAGTAAATATAAGTTGCTGAGTTATTCCAAAATAATAATATATACTTAATTATTTTTTAAAATACACTTAAATACTTAAATGTTTTTATGCGTTGAATGTATTTAAGTTTATTTAACTTCAATGTAAATATACATTGTTTAGGTATTCCAAAATAATAATATAATTAAGGGTATATTTAATTATTTTTTAAAAGTCCTCTTAAATCCTTAAATGTTTTTATGTGTTGACTGTATTTAGGTTTATTTAACTATAATGTAAGTGAGTATAAGTTGTATATTTATTTCAAAATAATATATTTAAGTGTATACTTCATTACTTTTTTAAACACACACTTAAATACTTAAATATTTTAGGTATTGAACATATTTATGTTTATTTAACTATAATGTAAGTAAATATAAGTTGTTTAGGTATTCCAAAATAACATATTTAAGGGTATACTTAATTATTTAAAAAAAAAACACTTAAATACTTAAATGTTTTATGTGTTGAATGTATTTACGTTTAAGTATAATGAAAGTAAATATAAGTTGCTTAGTTATTCCAAAATAATATAAATTTAAGTGTATACTTCAGTACACTTAAATACTTACATGTTTTTATGTGCTGAATATATTTAAGTTTATTCAAATGTTATTTAAGTATAAGTTGTTTCATTATTCCAAAATAATATATTTATATTTATTGCTTTATAAAAGTACACTCAAATACCTAAATGCTTTTGTGTTGAATGTATTTAGGTTCATTTAGTGACACTTAGATACAATTTAAAATGCATTAAGTACATTTCAGCTGCAATACAAGTACATCCAGTAGTATATTCATAATATATTCCATTTGTAATAACAGTGTGCTTAAATCTACTAAAGTGCAACTTGAGTTGTTCTAAAAAAACATTCAAAAGCCCAACTAAATACATTTAAAATCAATTTAATTATCTTAATTACAACTTAAATACATTTCTAATGAGCTGTTCCAAAATAATACATTTAGTATGTATTAAAGTATGTTTAACCCCTTAGAATCCCAGGCTGTTTACATACTGAGGCTCATTATTCAGTATCTACAGTGATTTCAATGCAAACCAGTAAGAGCTATTCTTAGGTTATCGTGCCCAGGCCTTTTAAGGTGATAAAGAGCTAACGTTAAAAATATATACTTTTCATATCAAATACACTTAAAGTACACTTACACTGTTAGAAATAAAGGTACTTCGCAAGTACATTTTTCGTTCATCAAGGTACAAACAAAGTTTCCTCAACAACAGTGGATTTAAGGTCCAATTGTGAACCTTAAACAAGTTATTCCAGGTGAAAAGTATGTATTTGTATCTTTTCATATCCTATTGTTTTAAAACAGAACAGTAAAATATAAAGCCTGGAGATGAGATGGGGCTGTGTGGAGTCAGTACAACTTAGAAAATATAATTTCTGTGGATTATGGTACAATTATGTTCCCTGGTTAAAGGTACTGAGATGAACCCTTGAGGGTCCCACCCCAGTGACAAGAGGGGAACTGCCCCAGTGACAGTTTACCTTTATTTCTGAGTGTAGAAGCATTTTTCTTTCAGAAAATCTTTAAATTTACCTGAAAAAAGAGAACATAAGAAATAATGCATAACTTGATAAGTGTTTCTACTTCAGATCTCGGATGGCTGACTCATTGGAATGTATTTGCAGTCCATATGTTCCGTCTCCATTATGAGCATTTTAAGTATGACGTGACTTATTATCTGCCGGGAGACTGTTCACTCTCTCTCAGTGCAGAGCTGGAATCACTGCCTCTCATTAACCCTGACTGAATAATTGAGGAATCTGTTCTAGTGCTGCATCAATTATGAATGTGTTTATGGTCCCCGAGACTTGCGCGACTTCAGAAAGTTTCGTCTGTCACATTGAGCCGTCCCACAATCTGCTTCATCACTCTGACACATTACAGTGCCATCACTGTGTAATTATTATCAGGAGATAATGAGAAAGCACTTCCATTCTGAGTTCAGAAGGTCTGCAGAGATCAGGATGTTGCTTCAGTTCAGTGCAACCCGGGTAAACTTGAACCCAGAAAACAGAAAACATGAAAGTACATAAGATAACCAGACATCTTCATTACTTTAAGCTTCCATTCTTGCTTTCAGTTTTTCAAAGAAATCTGCAGGGATATTTCTGCACACCTATAAAGTTCAGTCTTAGAAGTTGGTTACAATTTTTTGCTTCTAAGGATCCAAGTAATCCCAAACACATTCAGCAATTTCTGGGCTTGGATTTCCTTTTCCTGTTGTCTTGACAGCTACACACCCTTTCAGACCCATAACGCTTAGTTGTCTTCTCACAGTGGAAGGATGGACAGAAACACCTGTGGATGTTTTCAGATCTGAAGCAGCTTTATTTTCTCCTCTCTCTCAGAGATGAAAGCTTTAAGTGCTGTTTATCTGATGGGGACAGTTTTGGTGTCTACCAGGTCTTGCAGGTGGTTGCAAGGAGTCCTGTTTTCTCTGTATCTTTTAAAGATGCAGTGTGTAAGATTTAGGGGGAACAATTAGCAGAAATGGAACATATTATACAAAAGCATGTTTTCATTAGTGTCTAATCACCTGTAACTAGGTTACAATGAGCCTCTCATATCTATATAGGGAGCGTGTCCATCAGAGGCCAACATGTTGCACCACCATGTTTCTACAGTAGCCAAACAACTGGGTCTAGAGAGTCTTTCACGTTCTTACGTTTAAGCAGTAGCTTAAATTTGATAGCCCTACAGCACCGGTTGGAAGACGTAGAAAGAAGAAGAATCAGTGGTTGTTGCTGGTGCTGGCTAACCATTTTGTGTTGTGAGAAGTTTGAGAACCCGAATTTCGACAAATAAAGGATCATATTTATTATTTTCGCGCAAGAAAAAGTAGGGGAGGGTGAATCTTTGTCGTCAAAGAAGCAAAATCATGAAGAAGCAAAACATTGTGACAGGTGACGGGGTGGGAGAGGGGTATTGAGTTGGATGCAATCTGCAACCTCACCACTAGATGCCACTAAATCTTACACACTGCACCTTTAATAATTTTTTAAAAATGATCAGTTTATCAGAAAATCATTTTCCTTTGCCTTTCCCCTTCGCTATGCAAGTGTATTGTATCTAATCTCCTCAGAAATGCCTCCTGAAAAAAAAAAAACTTGTACTTAAGGGCCATTTTGAAGGGAAATTAAATAAACGAAGTGTGGTCTCTAACTTTCACGCAGTACTCTTAGGTCTTCACCCCTGCCCATTTCTCCAGTAACCAACACGTCAAATACAAGAACCAACCGTTCACTTACCATCTAATACATCCAAAACCTTGACACACTCCAATGTTATGAGATAATCAATATTATTGACTTTCGTCTGTGAGCAATAATAATCTTTTGGCTCATTGGTGTATAAATGCATACATGATTCTTGATTCTGATTCCACCATCTGAAAATATCCTTTTTGAATCTCTAGATGTTTCACTGGACTGGTTGAGCTGATGTGTTGGTGTAGCTGGTTGGGAGGCCCATGGCTGCAGCCTATCAGTCAGTCTGTGCTCCTGCTGTCAGCTCATTAATAAACACTCATCTTCCATGCCAGTCTTAACCCCCATCCTCATCTCCTTCCCCCATCCCTATCTTTCTCCCCCCATTCCTCTCTCCAGTCCGCCAAGGTCGGACGCTTTTAAAGTCAGTTTCATGTTTGAAAATAGAGTTGTACCGACCCATCCCCCCTTCGCATCACCCCCCAGCCACCAGCGCCACAAAGACTGTGTGTGCATGTGCATACATATACATTCCTTTCTGCCCAGCAGTAATCAGAGTTGTGCAGAATACTTTGAAGAAGTAGTGATGGCTTAATACGTCATATATTCCATCACAATAAATATACATTTAGAATACCTCCTGATAGGCACATGGGAAAAATTACTGCTGTATTTTAGGGTTGAGTCAGAATTTTCAAGCATTTCATTAGTCATTAAAGTCTAAAAAATCCAATAGCAAATTCGCTTCTCTCTTATGTTGTACGCTTTCCTATTGAATAACAATGAGATGTCTGAACTGTACACTATACTGTACACCAGCTGACTCATCACATTGATTTATCAGTCTACTCAGGCTTTAGCAGAGCTCAGTAACACTGAGATTGATAACTGATCATCACATTGATTTATCAGTCTACTAAGGCTTTAGCAGAGCTCAGTAACACTGAGATTAATACCTGATCATACATTGATTTATCAGTCTACTCAGGCTTTAGCAGAGCTCAGTAACACTGAGATTAATAGCTGACCATCACATTGATTTATCAGTCTACTCAGGCTTTATCAGAGCTCAGTAACACTGAGATTAATAACTGACTCATTAAGTTGATTTATCAGTCTACTCAGGCTTTAGCAGAGCCCAGTAACACTGGGATTGATAACTGATCATTAAGTTGAGTTATCAGCCTACTCAGGCTTTAGCAGAAACAGTGTTTGTAAATAAACCATTTAGAATCTGCTGCATGTTGTGTGCTGATTTTAAACTAGCTAATAAACAAGCTCTGATGGTGTTTCTTTCAGATATAGATTTTTTATTTAGTGCTAATGTATTCATAAAGAGTTCACATCTTACATTTTTCTGGTATTGTATTTAGTTTTCTGAAGTCCACTTAGAACATTTGTTTGGTTTCGTGTACCAAAATTTTTCCAAAATCTCTTCATCCCTTAGAATAAAACATGTTGTTTTTGTTACTGTGCCTTTAAGACTGATGTGAGCTCTGTTCTAATTGGCTAGAATGTTTTGTGCATCATTGGAAAAGCTGATTAGGCTGAAACACTCCTTATAACTTTATCAATGAATGGGCTGAGCTAAACTGCTGTAGGCTGAATAGGTGGTTTTTGTGACATCACAAAACCAGTGAAATCAAAACAGGCTATTTCTGAAGCTTAGTTTTCATAGATGGACTGGGAGGTGAATAATACGTTTTATTTTCCAAAAGTGAGAAAAAGTGGGAAAATTCAGTCTTTCCTTTAAAATATTCTCCTATAAATGTGTGCTGAATGCTGGTTTTTCTAAATGTAATGTGGACGTATTACAGACGCTTCATTTCTATATCCTGAATTCCCAGCACGGCAATTCCCTGTATTCCGTTCCCAACCCTAGTGGTGAAGTTTAATAAATGTGGTCACTCTCACTGTCAGATGGTCTGGTTTTGAGGTGACAGGTTCTTAGTGGAATGGTCAGAAACTTGTTTGTACAGCACTTACTGACCCATTATTTCACCTCACATTTTAGTTTATGTCATGGTGTGTTTTATGGTATGGGAGAGCACATCCGTTTGTCACCCCCACCCTCCTCTACCCCTCCGTCCTCTCCGCTCCCGCCCTGCTCGAGCTGGAGCCGATTGCATTAGAATCCAGTTTGATTACATTTGAGATTAGAGTGTGTCTATGTGGCTGCAGAGAGTGAATTATGCTGCTGTTACCTGCTCTGGCCGGCCGAGGCTTCATTCCGCTCTGTGCTGATGACCTTGGGGGTCACGGAGAGGAAGGGCGCATTTATCACCGGGACGCCGCGGGGAAGAGATGGGAGAGAAACTCGGGCGTTCAGAAAACTAATCTCACTGAGTCTTCAGTGTTTTATTTCCCAATAAATAATCCCATCATTATTGTCCTATCCAGGCTCCGCCCACAAATATGTTCTTTCCTAGCTACTGTTGTGAGGTTGGCCAAGCATTACAGAAGAGTAATTCTATGGAAACGTCCATTTTTGTGTCCCTAGCATATACAGATACATTACACTTGAAAAACATGTTAGAGTTACAATTTATTTATATTTTAAAATAAAACAATACGTTATTTTAACAATTACACCTTCTTGAGCCTCAATTTAACAATATTGGTTTTTAAATCAATTATCTAGAATTCCAAGCACCACAGAAGAGCTCGTCCCCACAGTCAAGTACAAAGGGTGAGACCATATTTTGAGGTAAAAAAAAAACATTTTTCTGCAATTTTAACTGCAATAATCTATACACGACTATGAAATATATGATTTAAATGACAAACAAATGCCAAATAAATATTATTAAAAATATAATGAAAGTTGGGGTCCCCAGGAGTCGTGTCACTGGTGTTACTGCATAACAACAAATCTCTTATTTTGAAATAAAAATCACAATATAAATAACATTACAAAATGACATCACTTGACTTCCTTTTACCTGTTTTCTGAGGATCTATGAAGAAAAGCACATGGTGAGTCCACTGTGTCTTTTCAGTTATCAGAGATTTTCTCATTTAGCTCATGATTTCATATGAAGCTTTTAGGTGACGTCACTGGTGTGACCGACTTTATTCTTAGGTAACTGTGAAAAAATAGAATACAAATGGATTAAATTACATATTTTAGTGGATATTGCATGACTGACAACATGTGGTTTGATTCACTGTAGCAGCCATTCTGTAAAATGCATTTTTCATTAAAATGTCTCTGGTGTTACCTTTCTTAAGAGTAACACCAATGACGATCAGTAACACCAGTGACTCCTATGGACAGAGTGGACGTTTCTGTAGCAAACACAGCTTTGGACAGTTTACAGACATAAAATCAGAATATTTTTCATTGAAACACAAAAAATTTACTTATTTGTTGAAAATATGTGTTTCAGTAGTGACAATTCTTAATGTTCCACACTGATTTTCAGACTTTGGGACACATTTACTTCAAAACAATGGGATCTAACTGCTCATCATGTGGCCATGAGGGACAGGGATGCAGCCTCACTTCCTGCTCTAAAATGCAGGCTTGTGGCTAAAATAAGGCTCCGCCTATGGACTAAAACTCTTTGTGCTTTGGTAGTGACGAAAACGTGAATAAAGTGATAAATCTAAATCTTTCAACTTCACTTTAAAAGAAATCAAAACATCTTTAAAAAAAACAACATTGAAAAAGTTGCGATTTAACAGACAGCTCCCATTAGAAAGTACACTATAAATTATGATTTTCTATATTTAGCTTATTATTATCTTAATTAATGCCTTGAGTAATAACGCATAATAATGTTATTTTATGGATGAAAATGATTCACAGACAGAATCACAGGCTAGACAGAAAATTTCCTAGCTTCAGCTGATTTAGCATTTCTAGCTAAGCCTGTATGTGTCTGTGTCTGCTTTGCTCTGTTGATATAACTTGAGATGACATATTGTTTTTGCCATTATGTTGGTATACACCGATCAGGCATAACATTATGACCACCTCCTTGTTTCTACTCTTATTGTCCATTTTATCAGCTCCACTTACTATATAGGTGCACTTTGTAGTTCTACAGTTACAGACTGTAGTCCATCTGTTTCTCTGCTTACTTTACCCTGTTCTTCAGTGGTCAGGACCCCATGGACCCTCACAGAGCAAGTACTATTTGGGTGGTGGATCATTCTCAGCACTGCAGTAACACTGACGTGGTGGTGGTGTGTTAGTGGGTGTTGCGCTGGTCTGAGTGGATCAGACACAGCAGTGCTGCTGGAGTTTTTAAACACCTCAGTGTCGCTGCTGGACTGAGAATAGTCCACCAACCAAAAATATCCAGCCAACAGTGTCCTGTGGACAGCGTCCTGTGACCACTGATGAAGGGCTAGAAATGACCAACACAAACTGTGCAGCAGCAGATGAGCCATCATCTCTGACTTTACTGGACTGAAAAGGTAGGAGTGTCTAAGAGAGTGGACAGTGAGTGGACACAGTGTTTGAAAACTCCTGCAGCATTGCTGTGTCTGATCCACTCATACCAGCACAACACACACTAACATACCCCTACCATGTCACTGTTACTGCAGTGCTGAGAATGATCCACCACCCAAATAGTACCTGCTCTGTGAGGGTCCATGGGGGTCCTGACCACTGAAGAACAGGGTAAAAGGGGGCTAACAAAGTATGCAGAGAAACAGATGGACTACAGTCTGTAACTGTAGAACTACAAAGTGCACCTATATAGTAAGTGGAGCTGATAAAATGGACAATGAGCGTAGAAACAAGGAGATGGTCATAATGTTATGCCTGATTGGTGTATACTGCAGTATATTTGGTGAAATGTTTTGGGTAAATCCCTTAGCCATGCTACAGTAGCTAAAGGTGACGGCTAATACACTGCATTTCTGGCTGCAGCAGGGATAGGACAATTGAGAGCTGCTCAAAACGTCCTTATTTCCGTATATCTTTTCAGCCAGCCATGTGTCAATTTAAACAGTGGCAAAAAAAAATTCTGCCATTCGAAAGAAGCAACACATCCTTTTTCAAGGTAAACAAACAATAATTTAGCAAAATGCACAGTGACCAGTTCCGGTGAAGGTGGGTACGCAGTTGGTGTAAAATAGAATTCCAACAATTTGCAAAATTAAACAGTTAAGATGTACACAAAGATGTCCAGAGTGGTTTAGTGTGAAATGCTCCAGTCTAGAGAAAGTCAGAAATCAGAATTATTTATAGTGATCATAGGAACCAGACGTCTGTGCCTCTAGAGCTCCCTCACAGATTTATCACTATTTTACCATCATCAACATTACATATAAAAGCTCAGAAGACACATGTAGGTTCACTGGTGGTTTTGGACAGTAAATAAAATGGCTTTGCAGAATAGACATTGTGACTCCGGTTCCTATCACCACCACTTTAAAGAAATCAGTCTCTAAGTTTCTCTGTAATAAACAATTTCACATCAAACCACCCTGAATGACGTGGGGTTGTTTATAATTTTCAGTTTTCTTTGTATATAATCACTCAGGCTGTGGGCAAAGGCTTTTACTGACTGCTAATTTTCCTTTAAACATACCACCACATGCCCCGTGTTTCTCTCACATCATCACGTCCACCATGCTCTTCACACCTGCCTTGTCAATGCAGCCTAATGAATAAGAGATGGAGTGGAAGGGCTGTTGTATGGACCCCCAGTGACAGCATACGAGACTATTGATTAGGGCAATCAAGGTCATGGTCTCACTTTCTGTTTCTCTGTGTCTCTTTATCTTTCTGTCTGCAGTCTCTCTCTCTCTTACAGGCCAGTGCTCATACAGGTTACTGCCGTCCGCTCTTCAAAAAATTCAATCTTAGTTCTGGCCATGTGCAATACCAGTGACAACAAAAGTGATGGACAAGTCTGGAAGGCAAGGACGTGATCGAAATAAGTAAACCCACACACACACACACACACACACACACACATACACACACACAAATATATATGCAGAACGTTCTCTAAGATTCTAAGGTTTTTTTAAGCTTAATCTTTATTCTCAGTCAGGTTATTGTACCCAAAATGTTCACAAGTCACTTTATGTGAGCCTGAGTCAAGATTTGCATCTCTAAATTGCGAGTCTGGAGTTTTTGAGATGAAGTCAAGTCAAGTCCTGAATTTCTAGGATGTGTGGAGAGTCTCTGAGGTGTGAGTTAAGACTTGCATCTCTGCAAGTCTCAGTCAAGTCTTGAGTTTCTGAAGTGAAATTCTAAGTTTTGAGTCTCTGAGGTGTGAGTCTAAGTCAAGTCTCAAGTCTCTGAGGTGCAAGTCTGAGTCAAGTCTCAAGTCTCTGAGTTGCAATTCTACATCAAGTCTTGAGTCTCTGGGGTGCAATTTTACATCAAGTCTTGAGTCTCTGAGCTTCGATTCTACATCAAGTCTTGAGTGTCTGAAGTGCAACTCTACATAAAGTCTCGAGTCTCTGAGCTTCAATTCTAAGTCAAGTCTCGAGTATCTGGGGTGCAATTCTACATCAAGCCTCGAGTCTCTGAGGTACACTTCTACATCAAGTCTAGAGTCTCTGGGGTGCAACTCTACATCAAATCTCGAGTCAATGAGCTTCAATTCTAAGTCAAGTCTCGAGTCTCTGAGGTGAAAGTCTACATCAAGTCTTGATTCTCTGGGGTGCAATTCTAAGTCAAGTCTCGAGTCTCTGAAGTACAATTCTACATCAAATCTTGAGTCTCTGAGATGCAACCCTACATCAAGTCTTGAGTCTCTGAGGTGCGAGTCCAAGTCAAATCTCAAACCTCTGAGATGTGTGCTCACGTCAAGTCTCGAGTCTCTGAGGTGTGAATCTGAGTTGAGTCTTGAGTCTCTGAGATGTGAGTCCAAGTCAAATCTCGTCTCTGAGGTGCGAGACTGAGGTCTCTTTGAGGTTCATCAATCCATACTAGCATACTTTATCTAGCATACTGTCCAAACTACAGTCTAACCAATGTTTTGTTTAATAAGGTAATTTATAAAATTCCATGTAATATAATGCAATTTTGTTAATTGGACTGAAGGTTTTTTTAATCAAAGGTTATGATAAAAGGATAATTATTTAAAGCTGTAACAAATCTGACACCACTGTGAGCTGCAAGGAAATGAATGCACAGTAAATGAGCGCATTACAGTCACAATATTGACCGGAAAAGCCACATTCATCCTGTCAGAAATGGAACATCATATGTACCACATTGGGTTTTGCTAACACCTTTTCTCAGACTGAAATTTCACAAATTTTTAATGCAACTGCAATGCAACTAACAAAATCCCAATAGTTGTGGCCATCTTGACATGTAGTAGATGTCAAACATGTATGTGTACGTGTCAAATTTCTTAAGCCAACTTGTTTCTAACAGTAAATTGCTGCCTAGTGAGGTTGAATGTGTGTGCCACTTGGGCGAACAAGCACCTTTAACATGGTTATTCTGTGTATGTTGTACATATAGCACGTGACTCAACAGCTGTCAAAGCACTTTATGTCGCACCATGGCTGAAGGCTGTATCAGAAGATTTTAGGCTGTATGTCCATTTGCAATAACCAGTGCACTGTGGGGACAGATTATTAGCCTTTTCTGATATAAAAATAACTGTGTTGTTACATAACCTTGAACATTCTGTTGCTTTTATGCAACAGTTCTGCAAAGTAAAGAAAAAAAAAACAAAGCAAAAAAGCCTTGATAATTGTATCAAATGTGCTTTTATTCAAACTTTGGTGGATGTTTAATACAACACTCAATTTTAGCATCATTTTTATTTTACACTGTGTTCTCTGGGTCTGTATTTTTTTACAGTGTGAGTAAACCCTCTCCTGAGGGGATTCTGAGGCGGTGCTGATTGCTCTGTGGGGTTTCTTATCTCCACCACTACACACCGGCTCACTCGCAGCATTTCCGACCAGAGCCAAACACAGGCTGTTATAGTTTATTGCTCATTTGAATCAATAAAGACAACCAATTATGTTTATGCGTGTAGTAAATCTGATTAACCTCCCTGTACTACTCCCCAAACACAATGAGGACCACAATGGACTAATGCTTACTCACCGAGCGTGTTTGTGTGAATAGAGAGAGATGCTGCTGATGGCTCTTTAATTCTGCACTTGATAGGCGAAAACTGAAGAAGTACTGAGACTAATTACGTCGCCTCTTTTTATTCACAGTCACAACTGATGGCCAGGTCTTTTTTTTTTTCCTGACAGCTAAAGCATCTCAATCCACAGATTAGTCTGCTGTACTTGTTTACAAAAAGGCATTAGCCCCGATTTGCATATTGCTGGTGTATGACTTGATGAGAAACATAAATATTCTCATCTTTTTTTATTCTCCAATCCAGCGAAATACAATTTTTATGACTTATTATCATCCTTTGGAGCCATACAAGAATGATGCAATTTGAGAAAGGTGCAGTGTCGGTGGGTGTGGCCACCCGAGCCTCGTCCTACACCTGATTTATAAGACCCATGTTATTTTACATTCAGTGTCAATCTGTACCACGTGCTGGTAAACATTTTGCAGCAGTAGTCAATCCAAAGCAAAATATCCACAGAGAGAATGCGTAATAAGAAGAACTGCCACTTAGGGTTGGTCAGACAGTAGAGGGCACTCATGAGAGTGCCCAAAAGGAATGACTTCTGATGGAGCTTTTGCGCTAAATTGTAATTTGTAAATGGTTAATTGTATGTACTCATTTTCTGAACACAGAACAGTAAAAAAAATCTACACTTTGTAATGTTTTTTACCAACTGCTATAAGGTTTTCTAATAGCGTCTTATTTATATTGATGGTGTCAGTGAGCGCTGACCCCTTTAGCAGCAAATGAGCTGGTCACTCAGTTACAGTAATGCTAGTCAACCAATCAGTACTCAGTAGCAGCAATACTAACCAACCAATCGGCACTAAGTAGCAGTAATGCTTGCCAACCAATAAGCACTCAGTTACAGTAATGCTTGCCAACCAATCAATACCCAGTAGCAGTAATACTAAACAACCAGTCAGCACTCAGTAGCAGTAATACTAAACAACCGGTCAGCACTCAGTAGCAGTAATACTAACCAACCAGTTAGCACTCAGTAGCAGTAATACTAACCAACCAGTCAGCACTCAATAGCAGTAATGCTGACCAATTATCACTCCATAGCATTTTAGCTGTTAAGCTTTATTCACTCTTATTCACTGAGGAATTGCTTGTATGCCGTCATGTTTTTGATATCATATGAACTCTTACATGCTGAATTTGCATGTTATGCTACCTGCTCTGAACATTCATTTATCAGTGACTCTGTTTTCTACCTCAGTGGCTTTTCTTTGTGCATGACAGTGCTCTTTACTTGGATACATTGCTATATAACAGCAGCATTAACAAAGCTGGGCGAAACATAGGCATGCTAACATGCTAAACCAAAATGCAAACATCACTGAGTAGGTTTGTGTGCATTTCCCTCTCTCTATGTGCTCAGATTCACCCATAGAGAGATAGAAAGACACTTAATACTCAGTAGTATTGAATGAATGTGTATTCGCTAACAGCCCAAAGAGGCGCTACCCTGTAGAGAAAAACGGCATAGAGCTGGTTTACGCTGGTTCATGCTGGTCTAATGCTGGTCTGGTGCTGGTTTAGCAGGTCAACTGGCAGGACCAGCAGGATAGTGATATTATTTTTGCAGGTAATTGTATTTTTACAAATTGCGAACCTCAGAGTGCATCTGGTAATATGATGCAACATCGTAAAAAGATGCATAGTGTAGATCGAGCTTCTCCATAAAAGTGTTGTATGCACATGATGCTCATACATGGAGCAAACCAGGCAGGGGACGTAGGGTATAGTGTGTAATTTCATCGGTAGTTCTCCTCTGTGTGTGTGTGTGTGTGTGTGTGTGTGTGTGTGTGTGTGTGTTTTGTGTGTAGCTGCCTGTGATGCTTGAGCCTCAGGGGAAATTAATCCAAGCCAGAGATGCCCAACCCATTACGCTGGACTGCTGCTCATAGCACATGCACACACTAAATCACTGCCACGATCAGAGTCTCTTCTCAGCCCAGTCACCGACTGTCCTCCCTGTGAAATCCCTCACGGACCGTTTAACGCCACTAGATGATTCACTGTAGTGTTTTTGGTTCACTGTCCAGCCTCTATAAAACCTCAGTACAGATTCAGCAACCTAGTGTGTATTAGATTATCAGCGATTCACATTTTTAAAGTCAGAAATCTAATTTACATAGTTTCAAACCCTTATCCTAAATGTAGTCAATTAACCAGTTTGTTCCTGGAGCTATGAGGCTAATGCTCACAACTAATGGAATTCTGACACTGTATTACATGAAAATGGACAAAACAGCCAAAATTCAGGCTCTTGGGCCTAGACCTGATCTCATAACAAAAACACGGGGGGGACAAAAGTATTTTTGGACTAAATGTTGTGTCGATTTATTAACGTGGGAACCAATCCGGTGCAATCCAGTGGTGATGGTGCACTAGTCATATGGACGTAACATGAGTTAGCATCCCTGCTAATAAAAAAAAAAAACAAAAAACATGCTGGTCTAGTGCTGGTCTGGTGCTGGTTTAGCTGGTCACCTAGTATAGTAATGCCAGCATTCAAAACACAATATATGCTGGTTCTGCTGGTGACATTATTAACTTCCATTGCGTATTAACTTCCATTACTACTGACTAGCATACCAGTGTCCAAAACACAGGTTTGTCTAGCAGGGGTGCCTGAAACATCCCCCAAAAATGCAAATGAAGCGTATACCCAGATAACAGACAGTTTTGGGCCAATTCTGGCTTTCCTATGTGAGTGTTGGTTGACTACTGGGTAGATGTTAGGCATGCATGCCAGAATAGGGCCTTATCCTGGACAACTTCGTACCATTTTGCCTCATGTCTACATTTGTAGGACAATTCTGGCGTGAATATTGTGGACCAAATATGTAGTTGGGCCAGATTGGGACCGCATTTGGGCCATACCCTATAGCTCTACTCACTTTACAGTGTGTGGGCCAGATCTGGGCCGAGGACCCAGCTGTGTACTGAGCCAGAACAAACCAAGGATGTAGCCTACAAGTGAGCCAGACAAATTTTGCTAACTGGGTAGATATGTATTGTGAGTGTGGAGAAGACATTTAATGTAGTAAAAATGAACATGACCTCTTGCTAGAGAAAAAAGTAGCTACAATACATTAGCTAACAATAGTGTTTTGCTAGCTTGCTTGTTTTGCTTGTATTATTGATTGTGCTCTGGACGTTAAAAGAGCACGGACTAGAGGAGTTTGGGAGAGGGTTTTAGAAAGAGCATACAGTGACCCAGCCCCCAAAAGTTGTACTCTCAGGCTTCACGATGACATTATACACAAAACACTCATACAGTGTAGGTGTTAGCATTAGCCTCGTCCCTCCAGTACTGCTGGGTAATGCTGCTGGTGCTGCTCTCATGCTGGTTTAGCTAGTCACCCAGATAGCGAGCATATATCGGTCCCCTGGCTTGAAAAGGCCAGCACCTCACCGTTTGCCACTGCTGGTCCACCCTCGGACCACCTAGATTACTGTCCTGCATACAAGCTCTAACTAGTTTTTAGTCTCTCCAAACAGATTTTAAATGCACAGAGACTTTTATTTTGTAAAAGACAAATATTACCAATAACTGAGAGGAAAAAAATATGGCTAGGTCTAATATAAAATGATTTTATAGAAAATGTGCTAGATTAAATTTATTTACTAAACTAATTTACAAAGTATAACTAAAAAAATGAAGGAAAAATCAGTAAATTGGACTGTGAGTGGAAAATGAGCAACGATAAGTTAATTGTTGTCTTATACTCTGCTTAAACACCAGTGGGCCGCCCAGAAAAAGCTGAGCAAAACGCCAGCGGACCACCAGCTTTGCCATCAGTGGGCCGACGGTGGTCCACTATCCTCTTGCTATCAGGGCACCCAGCATAGTCATACTCATTGACCATAATACCACCATCCAAAACACAACATATTATCGTTGTCGGAAAACAACTAAAAAGTAACTTTGCAGGAGAAGGATATGAGATAATGAAAAAACATTTTATTCAAAGTCATTTTGGACCATTTCTATTGGTCTGTTCAACATGAACTTTTGACACGGCATAAACAGTAGCTGGTATTTTCAAATAAAATGACATGTCTTGCTCCAGCAGTGATTATGCTGGTTTAGGAGGTGATTATCATTACAGCTTCCATTGGTGCTAACCATGTTAATATTGTCACTATTTGGGACAAGACCGTTTATCTCCATTTTTGCTGTTTTTATTTTTTTTAACATAATTTGAAAGTATGAGCTCCCATTTACACATTGTCCTTGAAAATTAACCTTTTCAACTCCTTGAGACCACCGGTGGTTCCAAAATGCACTTTGTCATATTCTTCATAACTTTCATATTTCATAAGCTACGTTCAAAAGGTGGGTGTCGTGTGAGAGCTGTAACTGTCTTCTTTCCATTCAAATAGATGGGTAATGTAATATTAAACCCTTATAATAAAAGAAGCTTTCTACTGAAAGTCGACCCATTTTTCCACAAATCTGGGCTATAAACTATAAACAGATGGCGTCTCTTCAGTGATCTGCTCTGTAAAAATTATTTTTATAAAATAATAAATGAAGAGAGTCTAAGATTTTTGGCTTTCAGCAGTAAATTGTAAGCATATAGCAATATGTGTGATCATAAAACACATGTTCTGTTAATCTGAGGGGAGCTTTTAAAAAAAAATAAATAAATAAATAAAATAAAAATGTACATTTATTTCATGCAGTTACTGAATAATTTGCCTTACGATTTGGTCATTAAGTCAGATAGACAAACCAAAATATACCCTGGTCAATAAGAGGTTAAGAATGTTTTTTGTTCTCCTGTAAAGTTACTATTTTGCAGAAATTAGATTTTGATCTGACAGCAACCATATGCTGGCTTTGCTGGTGCGGGCTTTCTAGCGGGAAGCTAACAATATAAAAGTAAATTTGAGACGCTAAACATGCCAAACATACCTGTTTTTGTAACATTTACGTTACGCTTATGTTTGTAAGGATGGGGCACATGTGTTTCATTGAACTATTGCTTTAAATAATGATCCAGAAGCTTTTAGCTCCCAAAGGGAAAGTGAGCGTGTGCTCTACATTGTTGTGAATTTATTATGTCTTGACCCTCAGGCCTCCAGGCCAGACGTTATGCATCATGTCTTCAGTCCTAACTGACCGTTGGACGGTCTCGTAGTGTCTTCACTCTGACTCCAGCTGACCCTGATCAATAGCGGGATTCCCACTCCACTCAGCACGAGGAGGGGTCAAGCTTTTCAGCTGTGTTTCTACTCCCATAGCATCATTCAGCCATCATTCAGGCGGAACTGTGATTTGAATAGTGCGCTGCTGGAAATGCTATCTTAGCAAATAAAATAATCTCAATTCTAGTCAATTTATATAATATTTCTCAGCAAGAAATTTTCATAAAATAATTATCATGAAACTTATCATTTTGTCAAGTTGCCTTGAGACTGAATGATGAATTCTGGATATGAATTTTATTTGAACTTCATTTTTGATGTTATACTGCTTTTTTATTACAGAACATTAATTCATTCTTCATTTTTTTTCAAGGGTTCTTTAGTAAAGGCAATGCTTCTATTTAGAACCATGAGTTCTAATGGTTCTATATAGCACCAAAAAGGGTTCTTCTATTGTTACAAGCTTCACGTTGTAGCAATAGCAGAATCATTTTTGGTGCTATATAGACCCATTTTCAAAAAAGGTTCTATATAGAGCCATATACAACGCATTTTCCTATCTGAAAAACTATTTGACCATGCAAAGAATCATTTAAACATTTAATGGTTTTATATGGAACTCACGGTTCTAGATAGAACCATTCCCTTCACTAAAGAACCCTTGAAGAACCGTCTCTTTCATAAGATTGTACTATATGGATAAAATTACTTCGAACAAATAAAAATCTCTAGAAATGGTTCTATATAAAACCAATAAGGGTTTGTTCTATTGTTCAGCTGACACTGTAACCACAGCAGAACCCTTTTTGGTGCTACGTAGAACCATTTCTAGATATTATATGTCACTGAGTTAGCTTGTTTAGAAGTTCTCTGTACATCTGACTTCTTGATCCACGCAGTTGCACAGTGTTCTAGATATAACCACGATACATTCAGAAAAGAGTATCGTGACAGAGTTTATCACAATAACCACAGCATATCGTCGTATCGGCCAGGTCTGTTTACACATATGCGTGTAGCTGCGCTCACGGCTGCTGCTTCAGAGCTGCAAAGGCGACAGCAGTGAATTATGGGCCTGAATTACTAGGACGAGTGAGATTAATTACTATAAGCCATGATTAGCCCTCCTCCTTCAGGCCTCTATATATGCGCTGAGTGGCTGAGTAATTGTGTTTTGCCGCTGTCGTCGTAAAGCATATCTCAGCCATAATCCATATGCGGGTGACATAAGGGCAGATTGTTACTTAATTGGCCTCTTGAAGGTCTGTCAGCAGGTCTTTATCTGCCAGGCCGTGTTCTTTGACTGCGCATGAAACGGCGCAGCATCCCCTCTCATTCGTCTGAGCCGGCTGTCAGGCCGAGATGAGAGCTAATGAGAAAAAGCAGTAAGTCTTCAGTGACGTCAGGCTTTGGGTCAGCGCTCATTTAAATGTTTGGCCCAAGCTCTGAGAATGTGCTGCAAGACATTTTACTGTTTAGACGTCATTTATGGTGAGGATGCCGAGTACAAATCTTTTATTTTGTTTTGCAAAATGAGGTAATGTGATTTAGGTGGTAAGGAAATGCAAGGTTTGTTGAAAATATTCTGAAAAATAACAGAAGTGGGTCTATAAAACTAGAGCATGTGGGAAATTCCAACAATTTTTCAAAATTTCTGCATAATTCAGTGGTTAAGTAAACAAAACTCTGAGCCATTCAGTGTGGATTGGTGTGAAATGGCCCATTAATCATAAAACAACATCACAGCCATTTAAAATGCTTTAGATGTCTGGTTCCTATCACCACCACTGTGAAGAGTTTCTCTAGAACAGAACATCTCACACCAAACTTTTTATTCTGACTTTGTTTTCATCTTTAACATCTAATTATGCAAAATCTTTAGAAAAGTCTACTGAGTTCTCCTTTAACTGGATTTCCTCAGCAGAGTTTGTAGAGTTTTAATCTGTAAATTGAGCATTGAGCCCTTCATTTGTCTAAATTGTGCCCCCTGTTGGTGAATAGAAATATGGACGCATATAGTAGAAACTAACTGTATGTACAACAGAAGCCACAGCTGAAGCACTCCAGAGAGAGAGAGAGAGAGAGAGAGAGAGAAGAGAAAGAGAGAGAGAGGGAGAATGAAAGGAGAGAGAGATAAGGAAATAGAGTGATAAAGAGGAGATAAAGAAATAGAGACAGAGGATACAGTGAGAGCGAGAGAGAGAGGATAGAGAATGAAAGAGAGAAGAGAGAGTGAAAGAATGAGAGAGAATGAAGGAGAGAGAAAAAGGAGACAGAAGGATACAGAGATCAGAGTAAATGAGTGAAGAAAAGAGGGAGAAAGAATGAAAGACAAACAGGAGACAGCGAGAATGAACAAGAGAATTAAGGAGAGAATAGAGCAAAAAAGAGAAAGAGAGTGAAAAAAAGAGAAAAAGAAGAAAGATATAGAGAAAGAGAAAGGGAGGAGGATAGATAGATAGATAGATAGATAGATAGATAGATAGATAGATAGATAGATAGATAGATAGAGTGAATGAGAGAAGGAGAAAGAGAAGGACAGTAAAAAAGAGAATGAGTGGTATGTGAAGAAAAAAGGGAGAGAATGAGAGTGAAAAAAGAGGAGACAGAATGAAAGAGACATAGGAGACAACGATAGAGAGAAAGGGGAGAGAATGAATGAGGGAATTAAGAAAGAGGGCATCGAGTGAAAAAGAGAAGGGGAGACAGAGGAAAGAAGAAGGAAAAACAAAGAAACAGAAGGGAAAGATAAGAGACTATGACAGAGAGAAAAGGAGAAGGATAGATAGAGATAGATAGATAGATAGATAGATAGATAGATAGATAGATAGATAGATAGAGATTGAAAAAGTGGCAGAAGGAGAGAGTTACACGCACTGAGGGGAGAGAGAGAGAGAGAGCGAGTTAGAGAGAGGTATAAGAGCCGTTGCTGGGAGGAGGGGGTCGTTTCCATGGTAACGGCGATGGGGGGGGTGGCGGGTGAGTCGTTTGGCTCGGGTTGTTTGTTAGTGGAGGTCACGTGGCTCACGCTGAGCAGAGGGGGGCGGGGTTGGGAAGGCGCGGTGGGGGGGGTGGTGGGGGCGGGGGGGACAGTGTAGCGGCGCTCGCGCGCCACTTCCTGTTTTGCCGCCGAGGCTCGAGCGCTGCAGCCGCTTGTTGTCAGTTGCAACAAAATGGCTGCTGGAGCGGCGCGCTGAGCTGAGCGCTGGAGTCGGATTACATTAAATTACGGCGAAGTCCATCAGACTGAATCAGACGGACACCCTGTCCACTCAGAGAGGCGGCGTCTGTTCACGCGTGCGTTTAAAACGCGGCGTTAAAACCAGTTTTCCCCTACTTTTCATTTTTATTTTTGCACTTTACACCAGAGGCTCGCGAACACGTCACTGAGAGAGAAAAAAAGAAGACGAAAAAAAGAAAAAAGCTGCAAAGGCAAAGAGCGAAGCGCTTCAGCTCGGTCAGGACGCACAGCCAGCCCGAAACAGGCTCCTCTGCTGCACTGCTGTTTTGTTTTTTTGTTTCCTTATAATTTCTTTTTCTTTTGCTGGTCGGGTCGTTTTCGGTTGTTGTGGAAGGTTTAAGAAGCCCTGCTGCTGTCGGACTGGCGGTGTTGTTGGACTGCGCTCTGCCTGCGGTACCTATCAAGGTAAGATGTGTGGAAATCTGTGTTAAAGTTGCTTTTTAAAAAGACTAACAAGCGCTTTAAACGGAGAAAGCCAGCCTGAATGGCTCTCTGCAGCTTATTCGCCAGCTTCTCGTTCGAATTATCCCGTTCCACCTTAAATGGGGCAGCAGTTACATTCTGGCGCATCAGCTCAGCTAACGCTAGATGACGTTTGTTTTGTTTTGTTTGTTTATTTAAAACGTGGCCTCGCGTTTGTTAAACCCTTTTCTTACGTACAGATGTTAGTTGGTTTGCCTCGTAGGTGTTTTCTAGTCAGGCTGAAGTTGGTTTCTTATTCGAATTTTCCGTTCCACCTTAAGTGGAATGTAAGCGCTGCACCATTTAAGGTGGAACGGAAAACTTCAGCCGTGTCGACGGCTGGCTAACGTTAACGTTTTAGTTTATTTATTTCTTTCAGACGGAATACAGACAGCCCTGTTTAAGTGCAAACGCACCTGCGGTTTGTTTAGACGTTTAGATTTGCTGTATTTGCGTTATTTTGGCGGTGTTTCTATACGTTTGTTAGTGTTGAGGAGCCGATAGACATGTTTGTGTTGATGATGTTGAACGTGGCTGGGAGTTTCATGCACTACTGCATAGAGGTGCACCGATACGAGAATTCTGGGTCGATATGCGATGTTTTTAGGTACATTTCTGTCGATTCTGGTGCAGAATGTGCTTAAAATCCCCAGGGATTATCATTAAAAAAAAAAAAAAGCCCAGTAATTAAACATTCTGGAGTACAATTAAATATTGTGTGGAAAGATTGAGTCTAATAACTGTCCAATCACATAGGATGGTATTATCATTATGATGATTGTTGTGGTTGTTGTTATTATTGTATATAAGGGATGCACTGATATGAGAATTCTGGGTTGGTATTTTAATGTACATTTCTGTTGATTCTGCTGCTGATAAAGACGAATAGACATTTATAAAATGTACATAAAACCTGCATGGGTTAGCATTATAGAAAAAATGTCATGTGTATTTGTAGAGGGCTGGAAATGCAGTGAAATAAATAGTAAAATAATTAAATCTATATTTTAATCTTAATCTTAAAATAATTAAATCTAAATTGTTGTTGTTGTGGTTATTGTTATTATTATTATATACAAGGGATGTATATCCAGTATTTTTATGTATGTTTCTGTCAATTCTGCTGCTGATTCAGGTGCATAGACATTATAAAATATACGTAAAATCAGCATGCGTTAGCATTACAGAATAAATGTCATATTTGTTCGCAGAAAGTTAGAAATATAATAAAATAAGTAGTAATTTTACTGCAGTAACTCAGCAGTACTTAAACATTCTGGAGTACAAACAAAATATTGATTGAATGATTAGTCAAATCTAATAGCTGGTCCAGTGCTAATGTGCAATTACATAGGATAGTGTTGTTATTAATATTATTAGTATTGTTAATACTGTTGTTGTTGTTGTTGTTGTTGTTACTGTTGCTGTTATTATTAAAATTATATCAGGTGCATTGATTTGGGGATTCTAGGCTGATGTTGGTATCTGATATTTTTAATATACATATCTGCTGATGCCGATACAGAAACATTTATAAAATGTAGAAATTAGTAATACATGCACTTGTATTCGCATTACAGAGAATTACAAGTTTTATTTCTATCAGGTTACAAATGCAGTAAAATAAGTAAAATGCAGATTTTTTTTTAACACAATAGCCTCTGCTCTTCTGGAGTAAATAAAATTAGAAATATCAAATTTGAACATCTTTCTAATGCAGATAATTTTTGTTTAAGCAAACCTCTGTGAAAATGCAAAACTGTAATCGTCAATAATAATAATAATAATGGTAATAATTAAATTGTCATAGCATAATTGTGTATGACATAATAATGTTTCCTCCCTTTCAAATAAAATATGCAATTTTTTTATTTCAGAGTTTAAAATGCCTTAACCTTGGCTATTAGAAAGTACTGCAAATGTGATGATGTGTTTCATGTGTTCATTTAGCCCACAACAAAAAAAAAAGATCAATAAAAATAAGCCATCGGCCAATTTGACTGTAAACAAATCGGAATCAGTCATAAAAATCCATAATCAGTGAATCCCTAGTTATTATTAAAGGTGTGCGGGTTGTAGAAGTGGTGTTGGTGGACGTGCGGTCTGTGCTGCAGGATAATTCACCTGCTGGCCTCAGACACTTCATCATTTCTTGCGTGTTTGTTCTTGGCTGCCTGTGGCTGGAGCTGCTGCTGCATTACAGCCTCGGATAACTGCAGGCTCAACATGCTGAAGGCGCTGCTGCTGCTGAGCTTCACCACGACTGATTCCATCAAACCCGCGTCGTGTTCCTTTCGAAAGGAGACGCCTTAGGACTCTGATGAGTTTAGTGTTTTCGTAATATTGATTAATTCATTATATGTATTTCAGCTGGAGTGCAGACTGGTCGTGTTTTTATGATCCATGTCTGTATGGTGCAGATCAGGGATGCACGATGATTAGGGCTGAAAGATTAATCATTTTTACATCGAAATTGAAATTTAAGTGAGTGCAGTTTAAATTGCAAGAGCTGCATTTTTTTAAAATCATAGCCTACATTGTCAAAAACACTGTCTTAAGTTTTAAGTCAGGTAATTTAACGTTATAACACAGAGCTTGTGAACTGCCTGGACCAATCAGAGGCAACCAAACCTCTGTGTGCTGTGACATCACAACCACAAATTACTAAAAGTTCTTTACAAATGATGAAATACAAAGACAATTCAAATTACACTTTGAAAAGGTAACAAATTAAAGTAGAATAGAAATTAGAAATGTGATTAAGTTGTGGTTAAAACAACAGATTTTAAAAGAGAAGAATAATTAAAATATATCCAAATCCAAATAAAAAAAGAAATTAGAATAACAAAGTACCCTTACAGGAGGGACTACATGCATTAAAAAAAAACAAGTCTCAACTGTAATTTGTAGCAAATAATCACAATTTAAAAGTAAAAAAAAAAAAACGCAGTTAGGTATTTTCCCCAAATCGTTCAGTCCCTAATGATGATATCACAGTCGTATCAGTATCTACAGATTTTTGCCTAAATAAATTGATGTTGGACAGATGTTTAGATTTGATTATTTATGACTGATATTTGATGATGTATTTATTATTTCTAAATGATTTGGGGAAAATATGTAATAGTGATTTTTTTTTGTGATTGTGATTTAAATGTGATATTTTCCATAAATTAAGCTCCTGGTCTTTTTTCACAGAGATGTCCATCGCAACAGTTTTTTGGACTTGAGGCTTGAATGCTGAACGTAGTGACCAGACTGCCAGTTCACAAGCTCAGCATTATTATAATAAATTTAGAGAGTAACGGAAGACGTAATTTACAGTTGCAGCTCTTGCGATTTGAAAATTGCAGTCTTTCAAAATGGCATTTTGATAATAACAATTAATTGCTCAGCCTCAGGATTTATTGTACTTAAAGTGAAGCCGTTTTACAATAAGACGACCCTTATAAAGGGTTTATGAATGGTTTGAAATGTGTATTTATAATTAGATCATAAATACTGTTATTAAGCGGTTATAACACAAATAAAAAGGGTAACAGTGATTTGTTATACCTGTTAAATGTCCGATGAAGCTGACAGGTTTAATGGTCACTGATACAGAAGACACAGTAAGATTAGTAACTACTAAGATTGGAGCTTTGAGTCTCTTACATGGTAGCTAGGCTTAGAATCAAGCTTGGCTTATTTGGAGTGTGGGCTAATTAATCTGTCAAATTAGGGATATGCAATAATATCGGAATCATATCGGCATTGTCACATAATTGCTTACAAAAAAAATATCAGCGTGGGACAGATATTTAGATTTGATTAATATTTTAGGCTGATATTTGATGACGTATTTATTGAGCAGCAGAAGACTAGAATACACCGAATAAACAAAAAAATATTATATTTCTCTGTAAAGCTAATGAAGGTGAATTTAGTCTGGATTTCTACACTGTAAAAAAATGGCTCGTCATTTCAACCTACAAAAAAAATAAGTTCGGTAAATTAACTAGTTTTATTTTACCTAAATACATCATTTGAATGGACAATTTTTTCAAGTCATTTTTAAGTCAAATAAAACTAGTTCAGTTGCTTCTCACTGCATTTTTTGTATGTTTTAAAAACATTAGTGTAGGAGTAGTGGCAGAAACATTGGGGTCCAAAGTCTGAGAGCACTAGATAAAATGCTTTTGTTCAAATTTAATAAAAAAATTATATAATTAATTAATAATAAAAAAAAATATATATATATATGGTATTAACAGTATACATTTTTGAGAGGAAAGTAAAATCCATAAAATATTTCCATGAATTTTAGAATTTTGGAGTATTTGGGAAGGTATGCCCTTCTTCTGCTTTAATCACAGCACACAGCTGAGCTGCATGGGCTCCACAGGTTTGTGCAGAAGCCTCTGATGAGCAGATCAAACCTACCTGAGAGTCACGTGAACACGAGCTTCACTGGAAGGAATTGGACTCAAAAACAAATCTGACCTTTTAGTGCAAAAACCTTAACATAATCAAATTTGCATAAATTTGAATAGTGAGCTGGAAATAGTGCAGGACCTTTAGTGTTTCTTCTGTTTTACTTCTCATCTTTTCTTTCTTCCTTTCCTGTTTTTAATTTCTCATAGTTTATTTCCTGGTTAAAATGAAGAAAAAAATCTTAATTTGTTAATGTGATCTCAGACTTTTGGACTTGTATGTACATAAAAGTACCTGCTATATCTATTAACACCAGCCCACAATCCCCATATCAGTGCATCCCGACTGTCACAGTGTTGTATTGATGTTCTGATTTCAGACTGATACCTATATTTAGGAATGCATGATATTGGAATCATATTAGTGTTGGTGACATTTCCCTTAATAAATCTGCATTATGTAATAAAATATGGTTTAAAACGGCTTCAAACTGATATTTGATGTGTTTTGTGGTTCTCTGAATGAGCAGAACGTTTAGGTGATGCTCAGTTACTGCGCATTGCATTTTATTCATTTTACTGCATTTGTAACCCTTTACAGATAAACATTACATTTGTAATGCTCATCCAGGTAGATTATAACCAAATTTCTTTGCTTTACAAGTATTTCAATTCGTGTGAAAAAGTTTGGGCGCCCCTGGCCAAATGGCTTGTTATGTTGATTTTCTAAGTGTAAATAAGTGAAAGCGTCCTCCACAGAGAACACACTTCTGTACATTTTGATGCACAGTTACTGTTAATTTGCTGAATTTAACATATTGGGGAAAAAATGAAACAGAAAATGTGGCCTGTGCAAAGGTAATGGCGCCTTTTATGTTTAATTTTTTCTCATACTATGTTAATCCAGATATAAATTAATTATTCTCCAGGGTGTGTTTTGGTTTGTCCGTCTGAATTTACATGATCAAATTGTAAGGCAAATTATTCCGTAACTGCATGAAATAAATGTAATTTTTTATTTTATTTGTTTATTTATTTAGCTCCCCTCAAATTAACAGAACATGTGTTTTATGATCACACATATTGCTATATGCTTACAGTTTACTGCTGAAAGCCAAAAATCTTAGACGCTCTTTGTATTATTTTATAAAAATAATTTTTACAGAGGAGGTCACTGAGGGGATGCCATCTGTTTATAGTTTATAGCCCAGATTTGTGGAAAAATGGGTCGACTTTCAGTCGGAAAAAGATTCAGTTCAGCTTCTTTTATTATAAGGGTTTAAAATTACATTAACCATCTATTTGACTGGAAAGAAGACAGTTACAGCTCTCACACGACACCCACCTTTAGAATGTAGCTTATGGAATATGAAAGTTATGAAGAATATGACGAAGTGCGTTTGGGAACCACCGGTGGTCTCAAAGAGTTGAAGAGGTTAATAGAAGATCGGCAAAAAATGTCATATTTAAATGTGTTCTCTGCAGAGGATGTGTTCACTTATTTACACTGAGAAAATCAGCGGAATGTGCAGTTTGACTGGGAGCGCTCAAACTCTTGCATGTGATTGTATGTATCGGCATTTTCAGATATGTACATGAAAAAATAGATATCAGCATCAGCCCACGATCCATATCTCTAATGAATGTATGAATGAATGGAAATATAAAATAAAATAAATTCAATTTGTGCTGGTCACTCAGACCACTAAGCCAATGATTCTTGTGGCTAACAGTAAGAAATTGTGTCCACAATATTAGAAACATGTTTATGGTATGTACATTGTATTTACAATTCAAAAGCATAGTTCAGTACCAACAGCTTTTGGAAATCATTTAAAATCTTCACATTAGGAAGAACATTGCCATTGTGGTGACCATGGAGGTAAAGCAGCTTGTTTAAGGCCTTCTTTTATTTTTAGACCTTATTTCATGAAGTGATATTGGCAAGCTTCAGCCAATGGAACAGCATCTCTGACGCCAGGCGGATCAGCTCAGCAGGGGGGACCACCAAGGCTAACATGGGATTGCATTAATTCATGTGCCAGATATGCAGATGTGCATGTGCACAGAGTATCTTTTACTCAGTTCAGTGATTAGTGTGCAGAGAGGTCACAGCTGTTTTCATTGCAAGGATGCTGAATCTGTTTTATCCATTAATGTTGTCTGTGTACAGGACTCTGAACACTGGCTGTAATCATCTACTCGCTCATATTTACCTTCACACATGCGGCAGGAAGCCTTGAAAACGCTGTATTACCATAACACTACTAATCACGTGTACTTAAGCCCTGCTGTGAACTATGTGATAACAGCAGTTTTATCAGTTTACTGCGTATCACACTGTATGAGATTTGGATAAAATCTGTGGCAGATTATTTTTGTTTGTTTATTGTTAATAGTAATAAATACTACAGGCCAGTTTATCAGATAAAGCTTCTCTGTTTGTCCACCTCGAATGCAAAGTAAATGACTACATTTTGCTTGGGTCATCCTTCAACTCTGGCCACTGGTACCTGGTATAAGTTGTGCTTCATCCCATGCTGTCCTGCTGTTGGTGGCCTTTTAGCCCTGTCCTTATCCTATTGGTAGATTTTTTAGCCATGCTGTTCTCCTATTGGTTAATTTTTCCAAACGGTTGTATTTGTGATTGTTTAGGTGTTCTGTTCTCTTATTGGTGAATTATAGCTGTGCTGTTCTCCTATTGGTTGATTTTAGCCATGCCATTCTCACATTGGTTGATATTTTTTTCTTACAAGGCTGTTCTCTTGGAGGATTTTCCCCCATGCTGTTCATCTGTTGCTGAATGTTTAGGCTTTCTGTTCTCCTATTGGTTGTTTTTTAATGGTGCTGTTCTCCTATTGGTGGATTTTAGCCATGCTGTTCTCCTATTAGTTTTCTTGCAAAGCTGTTCACCTCTTGGTGGCTTTTTTCCCCCATGCTGTTCATCTTTTTGTGAATGTTTTTCTATTGGTACATTTTTAACTGTACTCTTCTCCTATTCGTGGATTTTTAGCCATGCCGTTCTCCTGTTGGTTTTCTTGCAAGGCTGCTCATCTCTTGGTGGCTTTTTTCCCTCTGCTTTTTATTTGTTGGTGAATGTTTCTTATTGGTTTGTTTTTAACTGTGTTGTTCTCCTATTGGTGGATTTTTAGCTGTGCTGTTCTCCTTTAGATTAATTTTAATTGTGCTGTTCTCCTATTGGTGGAGTTTTTAGCTGTGCTGTTCTCCTTTAGATTCATTTTAATTGTGCTGTTCTCCTGTTGGTGGATTTTTAGCTGTGCTGTTCTCCTTTAGATTAATTTTAGCTGTGCTGTTCTCCTTTAGATTAATTTTAATTGTGCTGTTCTCCTATTGGTGGATTTTTGGCTGTGCTTTTCTCCTGTTGGTGGATTTTAGCTGTGCTGTTCTCCTTTAGATTAATTTTAGCTGTGCTGTTCTCCTGTTTGTGGATTTTAGCTGTGCTGTACTCCTTTAGATTAATTTTAGCTGTGCTGTTCTCCTATTGGTGGATTTTTGGCTGTGCTTTTCTCCTGTTGGTGGATTTTTAGCTGTGCTGTTCTCCTTTAGATTAATTTTAGCTGTGCTTTTCTCCTGTTTGTGGATTTTTAGCTGTGCTTTTCTCTTATTGGTGGATTTTTAGCTGTGTTTTTCTCCTGTTGGTGGAGTTTTTAACTGTGCTGTGCTCCTTTAGATTAATTTTAGCTGTGCTGTACTCCTGTTGGTGGATTTTTAGCTGTGCTGTACTCTTTTAGATTAATTTTAGCTGTGCTGTACTCCTGTTGGTGGATTTTTAGCTGTGCTGTACTCTTTTAGATTAATTTTAGCTGTGCTTTTCTCTTATTGGTGGATTTTTGGCTGTGCTTTTCTCCTGTTGGTGGATTTTTAGCTGTGCTGTTCTCCTGTTGGTGGATTTTTGGCTGTGCTTTTCTCCTGTTGGTGGATTTTTAGCTGTGCTGTTCTCCTATTGGTGGATTTTTGGCTGTGCTTTTCTCTTGTTGGTGGAGTTTTTAACTGTGCTGTTCTCCTTTAGATTAATTTTAGCTGTGCTGTTCTCCTATTGGTGGATTTTTAGCTGTGCTTTTCTCCTTTAGATTAATTTTAGCTGTGCTTTTCTCCTATTGGTGGATTTTTAGCTGTGCTGTTTCACGGTTGTGTGGATTTTTAGCTGTGCTGTTCTCCTATTGGTGGATTTTTAGCTGTGCTTTTCTCTTGTTTGTGGATTTTTAGCTGTGCTGTTTCACGGTTGTGTGGATTTTAAGCTGTGTTGTTCTCCTATTAATAGATTTTAAACTGTGCTCTTCTCTCATTGGTAGATTTGTAGGTGTGCTGTTCTCCTGTTGTTGAATTTTTACCCATGGGGGTTTTTTGCCGGGCCGTTTTTCTGTCGGTGCAATTTTAGTCATGCCATTCTCCCATTGGTTGAGCCGCACTACTTTCCTGTTTGTGGGTTTCACCATGCATTTCTCCTGTTTTGGGGCATTCACAGATTTTGGTCCAAGATCTACATTAAACACCACCAGTTTTAATTCACTCAAGAATTCTTTCTGATTTGTATGATCAGTATGCAGCAGTATAATTGCAGTGCTGGTATTTTTGTCCACATTTTGTCCATATTTTGCCACACCAGTATGTTTCTACCTTCCCCCACTGTGAAGCGTCATGGGCCCGTGGTTGGGTTTTGTGGTGCGGTTGGTAATTTGGAAGGGTGTTTTTCTCCCCGTGCGGGATAGGGGCCCCCCGTCAGAGCTGAGCTCGTGAAAGAAGCTGCATATTCTCTGGGAGTGAAAGAAGCTGTCATGGGAGCTGAACAAAAAAGAGGCCACGTAATGCTCAGATTACCATATAACTTTCTTTCCTTGCTCTTACACAGCCTTACCAGCATTGCTGCAACCATGTGCACTAAGTTTAAAACATCTGAATGTTTATTTTAGAGAAGGAGACGCTGCAGCTGTGAAGGACAGGCTTAGTAAGAGTGCATTCTCTTATTTATTTCTGTTCAAAGATTGACAGATAGCGGCTTTCACAATCACAAGGGCGCTTTGCAGTAACAGTAATCTTAAAGGTAAAAGTTCTGTGAATTCTTGAATTAAAACAAAAGTAAAATAGCGTGCACAGTCCTAGTGCAGGGCATTGTGGATAAAATGCAATATCACAATATTTTCTCCATACATCGGTATCAGAAGATGTTTAAGTCAGCGTTAATAAAGTTAATAAGTTAATACAATGAGTTAGTTTAATAAAATTCAATAAAAATTTAATAAAAAGTTAGATTTAATAAAGCTGCTTAGTTCATATTTGTAAAGTTAATAAGTTAGCATTAGTAAAGTGAATATGTATGCATTAATAAAGTAAATAGGTTTACATTAATAATGTTATGTTGGCATTAAAATGAATAGGAACATTAACACCGTTAACGAGTTAGCATTAACAAAGTTAATGAGCTCATGCTTTCTAAGTGCTGCTGAAAGGAGGTCCTGTAAACCTGGCATTGTTTTGATTGTTTTGACAATCTGAGCTTGTTTTGACTGTTTTGCTTTGTTTTCTTCTAGTAAAATGACACCTGTCACAATTATTACATCATTGCCCGATCACAGTTATTTAAGATAATCGCAATTATTTAAGCTGAGCGCAGTTATCTTCCATATTGTGTCTCAGATTGTGAAGTGGTTGTGTTTTTATCAGTTCTGTTCAGATGAAATTGAAAAAAGGCAACAAACACAAGTCATTGATCTTATAGAAACAACGCAAGTTCTAACTTTTAGCTGGGTGCTATAGCACATTTAGTAAGATCTTTGGTTTTGTTTGTTTTTTAGCCAGATATATACACTACTACTACAGGGCAATATATGATTTCATGTCAGTATAAACTAGTGTTGGCTACAAAGTAAAAATGGCTAGGAAGCAAGATAGCTAATCAGCTGCTTTAGCTGTTTTAGTTGCATAAAGTGAACAAAAAAGGATAAATCAGTTGTTAATTGAAATGAATCATCAGCTAAAATGTCATAACTGTGACATGCCTACATCTAAGAGAATCTTACACATCATTTTAAACATTAACCAGACAGAAAGCAGGTTTATGGAATGAAAACTTGTTTTTAGTTAATTTTCATTATCATTGGAATGATGTAATTTTCTTTGTTTTCTATTATGTACATTTATTTGAGTTATCACAAATAATTGTGATTAGGTGACTGTGTATTAATTGTGACGGGCCCGTATGTTGCTAACAGTAACTAAAAAGCAGTGTCACAAAATGTCAGTGTATCAGTTATCAGTGTACTAACCAGTGTATCTCCAACTCTAAAGCAGAGGGCAAAAACAGATTTACACACAATGTAAAGCTCAGCTGCTGTGTTCACATGATGTAGAGAAGTAAACCCCCCCCACAGCCCCACCCCCCCCCAAAAAATGGAGATGCATTTTATTTTTATTTATTTGGGCAGGATCAATATGGTCCTGCTCAAGGAATGCCAGTGTATGAGTGTCTCTACTATGGTAGAGTAGCATCTACTGTATGTCTCTGTTTTATTCTTTAGTATTATGAAACATAAGCACTTTAGCAGAGTTCTAGTACCTGATATAGGCCTGTACTCTGAATTCAGATATCAAGGCTGGAGTTGGATCGGTGCTTATACATTGTTTTCCATTGTTTATTTTTTAGCTTTTTTTTTTAATGATAGGACAATTTCATTATTAGATACGCTGGATGAGGTGTTCCTTTATCAATCATAGCTTATCAATTATAGCTTATTATAATTATTATTATATTAATTTACAGTTGTGTGTGAACGTTTGGCTGCTTTAACGTATTTTCTACAGGAAACAAACTTTAATGCACAATAACTGTTTATTTTATATTAGTGTAGAGAAACTGACAGAAAGATAGGAACCAGGGGTCACAATGCCAACCACGCCAATATAGCCTTTTATTTACTATCCAATGCCACCAGTGAACCTACACGTCTCCTGAGTTTTTTAAAGTAATGGTTTTGATGATAAAATGGTGTTATATTTGAAAAAATATGTTTTCTTTGGGGACTATTTTGCCTTACAACACCCTGCATATACCCCTCCACCAAAATATGTTTTAGGCCAGAGGGTTAACTCAAGCTGTCATAAAACAATGTATCACACAGTGTATTCATTTCAGTAATAGCTTCCTGTGAGGGAGAATTTAGAGTCATTGAAATACTAATTGGACGTCTGGTTCCTATCACCACCACTGTAAACAATGGACTCTGTAAGTAACAATTAAATTATGTAGAAAATTTTTAAAAATCATTTTCTTTAAATGGCTGGTTTGGCGCCTGCCCTGGTCTGTTGGCTCTTGACGAAAGTAAGTTGCTGAAGGTGTTTTCATCTCTTTCTCATTCACCACAACCACATGATAAAGCAGTGCCTGAATCCATTAACCTTTTCTGAAAGACATGTTTTAGTCATTATCGTGTCCATACAGTTCACCTCTGACCTCAGTGATGATGTTGAAGCCGGTCCCTTTCAGAAACGCTCTTCATCTTTGCTGTCCTTCAAGCCTTTCAGCATCTCACCTTCATGAATTTCAAATGAAGGTGAGACGTCTATGTTCTCACAACTGCACAGCGCCATAGATCCACCTGTGATGCTTTTGTTTTAAAACATCTGTAACAGCTGTAACATGCTTCTATTATCATATTATTAGATTTTTCCTCCTTAAGTAGTTTATTTAAATGAATAAATTTTTTTTGCATCACAAAAACTTAATTTCATGATGCATATCCTGTATAGTGATGTGTCAAAGTATCATGGTGTTACATTCTGTATCTGTGACTTCCTGGCATGTTGCACAAAAGATGCACACTCACAATAATAGAAATAATAATAAATAATGTGGGGATGAGACAAAATTGTGAGCCTTTGCAGTCCTGGAGGGACTGATATAATGTAAAATTCTGTTTTTATTATTTGGGACAATGAAAATATTTTAAACTTGTTTCAGTTGTTAAAGGGGAATTTCACAAGATTTTACAAGAGAAGAATTTTACAAGAGAAGAAAAAAAACAATCTTAACCTTTAATGTAAAATGATTCTTTCAAGTAATTTTGGACCAGTATAACACAGTGTAAAAGGCAGCTGTTTTCAAAATATGGCAAAAGGTACATAATGCCATAAATATATAAATTTGTTGGTATTATATTCAGAAGACACACTTTAATGCACAGTTTAATTCACAGTTTTTCTGTATTGAAGAAAAAAAACATAAAATGTGGCCTATGCATAAGTTATGGCACACTAGAAATATCAGATATACACTAGAACAGTCTGAAATTTTAATTATACCATGATATGACTGTTGGGCAAAATAACCCATCACCACTTTAACACTGAGCGCATTTACATGCGCTCAATAATCCGAGAAAACTGCAGAGAATCAGATTTTGTCAGTAATCCCATCAACACGTTTACATGCACTTGAGTAATCAGATAATGGGAAACTCCGGGTCTACATGAGTCAGACAGTAATCGAATTTCTGCTTTGCAACCAGCCAATAAACTCACAGAAGAAGACGTGACGTAAACATAATGTAAAACTCAAACTTCACAGTGTGGCTGAGCCACTTTACCTGAAAATATGATCTTACATCGTCTAGAAGATGAACAATATTTAAATCCTTTATTTCGCGTTTGGTTTCAGCGCCGCTCCAACAGTGTTCTGCTGCGTCTCGTGACATCCACCGTCTGATCTCGCGCATGCGCAGACTGAGAAATCTGAAAGAAATCAGAGTCAGAGTTTACATGCACTGAGAAATCTGATTACTGAGCTGAAATCCAGCTCTCTTTATCGTATTTCTTAATCTGATTTCTAGATCAGAGTATAGTGTTTACATGACAATTTGAATAATCGGATAGCTGCAGAAATCCGATTATGATCGGATTATTGAGTGCAGAGTTCTTCAAATTCTCTGGACCCTTTAAATGCCGTATGAGTTGCTCTTATACCTACACACTGTGTGCGAAGATAGATTGAGTAATACAGAATAATCCTTTATATATGTCAATGATTATGTCATATCAATATTTTGAACACAGGGCAAGACTAATAACAGACTCTCACGTGGGTTTAGTTTATTCCAAGTGCGTTATTCAACTCAGCTGCTGAACATTCTGCATTTTATTAAGACAAATATGCAGCTGGTGTGATGGGAGTATAATGACAGGAGCCTTTTGTTGCAGGATGTTTGTGTGATCTATTAAGGCAATAAATTGTTGGCGAAGCTTGTGAAAGTGCTTTCATTAGTAGCTCCTGGAAGATTAAAGTCATCGGGGCTGCTGTGACGGTGAATCAATCAGCATGCGCTATATTTAGCAGTTTGGCATATGAAAACGGCCTTTTGCTCGCTGATTGCTGTGGGTTCTCTTTTACGCCGAGCGCTCTTTATATTCATTTATAAAGGAGAGCCTCTGCATGCCACGTGTTTAAAGGGCTCAAATCGTAAGCAAACGCTTTAGTGTCTGGAATGGGTTTGAATGTAATATGTAAACATTGCAAATTTAAATGTATTCAGTTTGTTTTTGCATTTTTGCATGCTGACCTGCAATAACCACCTGTTTTGAGCTTGTTTTTGTGATGTCAAGGCTAGGCTTTTCAGCCTATAGTGTTCAGTTCCGCCCACACTGAAGTTATAAGGAGTGTTTCTGCCTGGGCTGTGGTTTGAATGAGACACAGTACAAGACAGCCAATCAGAGCAGAGGTCATTTACAGGGACAAAGAGAAGTTAAATAATGGTCATGTTAAAGGGTCTATATCATGAAAAAACTTAATTTTCCTCATGTTTTTAATAGAAAAAAAAATTATGTAGTATTTAAACACTGATCAAGTTTTAAAACAGTCCATACAGTCCATATTGCTGTTGTTGGAAGAAAACCTTGTATCCCCAAAATGAGAACTTAACAGGAGAAGGAAAAAACCCACTTTACTTTTAATGTAAGTCAATGGAACCAGACTTTTTTCCAAGTCATTCTGAGTCATTTCTTTTAGTCCGTTCATCATGAAATTTACCTACAATGTAAAGGACAACAGGTACTTTTAAATTATGTCAAGAACAGAAAAACATCAAAAGAGATACAAGGTTTTCTTCCAACAACAGCGATATGTTATTTAATTAAGCTGCAGAAACGGCCTATTTCACTGTTTTTGTGATGCTGTGATAATCGATCAACTCATTTACATGTATCCACCCACTCAGCCTACAGCAGTTTAGCAGAAGGTATAAAGAGTGTTTTGGTCCAGCCTGCTTTTTAAATGAGGCGCAATAAAAGACAGCCAATCAGAACATAGCTCATTTACATACATCAGTCTAAAAGGTGCAGTGGGTAGCGCTGTCGCCTCACAGCAAGAAGGGCCTGGGTTCGATTCCTGGCCGGGTGACCAGGGTCATTTCTGTGTGGAGTTTGCCTGTTCTCCCCGTGTCTGCGTGGGTTTCCTCCGGGTACTCCGGTTTCCTCCCACAGTCCAAAGACATGCAGTCAGGCCAATTGGACATGCTAAATTGCCCCTAGGTGTGAGTGTGTGTGATTGTGTATGTCTGTCTGTCTGCTCTGCGATAGACTGGCGACCTGTCCAGGGTGTATCCTGCCTTCCGCCCAATGACAGCTGGGATAGGCTCCAGCACCCCACCGCGACCCAGAAGGATAAGCGGTTTAGATGATGGATGGATGGATGGATGGATGTTTAATTCTAAGGGATGAAGAGAGGTCGGAAAATGATCATATTAAAAAAAATGAAGTGCTGTTTTTGGTACACAAAAATTCTAAATTTCTGCTTGGAAAAAAAGATGTGGGCCCTTTAAGATCCTCGCCGTGGTTGCAGTGTTTGTGCTGTGCAGCTGTTTTACATCTTATCCCTGCCTCTTTGCCTGGTTAGTTTTTAGTGGGAGGTGCGGTGGACAGAGAGGATTTGGGGTTGCCCAGGGTTGCCCAGGGTTCGCTGTCCTGCCAGCTTTAGTCTTCTCTAATGGCTTGGAAGCGATGGCTTCGTAACGCGTGATGGAGTCAGACGGCGAGGCTGCAGATCTCTTCCTCTGAGCGCTAGTGTTAACGTTGCTAGTCAGCGGTTTCCCGAGGGTTCGCTCGGCTCTTGTTTGTGTTGCAGCGCTGGCATTTTTGGCTTGCTGCCAAGAGAACGTCTGGCTCACCCACCCCCCACCACCGCCTGTCCATCCCTCCCTCCATCACTTGTGTTTGCCTGGTGCTCCTCCTCCTCCTCTCTCCTCTCTCCACCGCAACACTCAGCTGTAAATAAACAGAGCTGCAGAACTGTTCACTGTTACTCCAGACATGATTTAGTCGGAGTGGAAATCTCGACTCGTTAAATGAACTGTACAGTTTCTGACTCTTTGAGTGCTAACTGTAAAAAAAGGGACAAAAGTGCATTAGCATAGCTAAAACAGTAGCAGATATAGCTCCATATGGAGTGTGTGTGTACAGTAGCATATATATATGTATATATACATATGTTAGATTTTGAAATCAGGATTCTTTAGCGTAGCCATGTTGTAAAGAACTGACACAGCAGGTAAAAGTGGCCCAAATCTGTTCTTCTCAACAATCTGATTGTTTTGTTTGGCTGTTTACATTATCTTTCAAAATGTGACTTATATGCAACATTAGTCTGAACAGATCAGCTCCCAAACCGACCTGCATGTGCAGAAGAACAGTGCTTCACGTTGCTTCATGTGGCTCATCCAGAGGTAAACAAAAGCCATGTTTACATGCAGCCTAATAATCCGTTAATAATCCGACTAATAGCTCAATCGGAATAGAATACGTCCATGTAAACACCTCAATCGGAATAGTCTAGTCCGATTTAGGCCATTCGGAATACAATTTCTGTCAGATTGAACGAGGTGGGTAATCCTGTAAATAATCCGTTAAATAGAAGAATAATAGCCACGTAAACGCCTGTATCTGATAGCATTTTCAATCGGAACGTGTAAGTATGTTCTGCGCATGTGCGTCGCATCATGGCAAAAGCACAGAACTCATAAACCTGCTCTGGCAAAGGTTTATAATGTTCAACATGGCGGAGCAGAAACTGGTCAACAGAGGAGACGAAGTTTATGCTCTGAGCTTTAAAAGACGACGGTGGGACGGACGTCCAGCTTATGTGTCTCAGAACACGACGTCTTCCTCTCGGCCTTCTTTAATAAGGACATGTGAGGTACATTTTTCTGAGTCTGACATCATTTTAAAGCAATTAAAAACTCAAGCGCGCCAACTGGAAACTCATCTCACTCGGCCAGTTGCTCCTGGAGCTTTCAGGTTCATCTTTGCCAGCATCACGAGAACGATCATGAAGCTTCACTAACTGCGTTAGGCATGCTTCCACCGTGGTACCGCAGTGATCCTTACAGCCTCGCCGTCTTCCCAGTCCGTAAATGCTGTTGAATAACGATACGATTTTATTATGTTTTTTTTCCTGCAGCCTTATGTGATGTGATTTAGGCATGCCCTTTGCACCATGTTGCAAAAACAGCCCCATTGTTTTTTGTGAAGTCACAAAAACCAACACATTTAAATGGCCCTACAACATTTTAGCCCCATCTATTCATGCTGAAGTTAGAAGTGTTAGAGGTAATTTACATATGTCAGTCTAAAATGGAACAATTTGGTCCATTTGTAAAGATAACAGTATTGGGGATGGGCTTAAATACTCTGTTTGAAGGGACAGTGTTTGAATGCTGAAAAACTCATGTAGCAGTCCTCATCAGCGTCCAGTGTTGCACCAGTCAGCTGTAGCGTTAGTTCATTAGCTCGTCTGAAGAGGTGGCCTCCACTCATCCAACACAAAAACCTGCTGATGTTAACACGTTTTCAGATGTGTTCCTCTGCATGCTGCATGTGCGACACCTGTATGGCTGCAGTCATGGCCATTTGCTTCATATCTGGATTCATCTGCGATCAATCTACTATTATACAACAAGGCCGTGCAAGCTGATTGGTTGAGAAATGTTCTAACCGTGCTGTTATTTCATCGTAACATCACAGGTTTTTCACAAACACCGTATCACTCCGCTGAGACGTTTGATAGTTGTAGGAGACGCTCAAACCATTTGAACATTTTACTTCTTACTTTGGTCACAAACAGAAAATGGATACTTTTAACATCACATTTGACCGACAGCCGATTTGGTCAGACTCTGGAGATGAGACTACACTAAATTCCCAAACTGTCGCCACCACTGAGCAGCTTTTCAGTCGGCAGCTGTGACAGAAGAACAGCTAAACAACCTGGAATCAGCCAGAAATGAACCCAATACCATTCACCAAACTAAATGGGCTGTAAGATGCTTTACAGACTGGCTGGAACAAAACAACATTAATATTGATCCAGTAAAAATTGACAAAACTGAGCTAAACTTGATATTGCGGCAGTTTTATGGCTCAGTTCGCACTTCAAAAGGTGAGGCTTACAGCCGGCTGTGCAGCGAGTGAGCGGAGTCCGTTACTCTGACGTAGCAACAAACTGCTTGTTAAGGAACTATAATCTGGCGGAAGGAACTGCCAACATTAAAACATATTAAACGCCGCGTTCACGGACCAGTTTATTAATTTCTCACTTTATTTATTTAACTGTTGTATAAAAGCAATAGAACACTGGAGGTTGTGTGTTATCGCGAATAACACACTCCCTCTCGTGTTTTGTTGCTTAAATCAACCTAAATTTACTGCGTTGTAAATTGTAACAGTCCACTGCAGAAGTGATCGTATAAAGCAGCTGAAGCTGTGAGCACAACTGGGTTAGAAATTGTTTCCTGATTGCTCCAAAGTCAGCAGCACACGCTTCACAATGAATCTAATCATGATTTTGGCCTTTGCAATTAGTTAATTGTAAAAGACCAGCGTTAATGCGTTTCATTTAGTCGTATCCTGCTGAATCACAATCAGGCATTGCTTGTTCCAAACAGCAGTATTTATCAAATGAGTGTGATAAAAAAGGAAGAAATTTCACATCTTAACAGCTCATTGACTGATGTTGAACGTCCTGTAATCGTGCATATGGCCCAAGCAGGTTTTGGAGTTGTGTCACAACTGGGCTAAAATGATGACGCCGAGGGCTTCAGATTGGCTTTACATTGGAAAACTACTTAGAATGATATGATTTCAAACAGTTGATTTCACTAAATCAGTTGGCAAGAAAATAAAACGGAAGATTGTTTATCCGACAGTTGAAGAGATCCTCCGCATCAGCTTTATGGTTAGTAGTGCTTCATTTTGTCAGTTACTCGAGCCAAAACAAACTAGGGCAGAGCAATTCATCAAATTTTGTTTTCAGTTATGGTTTTGGCTTCCAATGATTGTTGTAAATCCAGCCCAGCCCTTTCCTTTACAGTGGTGGGCGTGTGCTCCTCCCTGAAATCTCAAACTCATCTAATTTATTTTGATGTAGTTTATTGCTATTTATTATTTTTTTATATATGTTGAGTAGTTTTCAGTAGTGGAAATACAACACAGTGGATCTTATTTATTTTTATGTTATTTATTTGTATCGTTTTTATATTATTTATTTAAAGTATACTTATATATTATTGATTTAATTTCTTCTCCTTTCTTACATCTGTTTTTACATTCATTTTTTAGGTGGATTATATTTAAAGTTCAAGGAAATCCACTGTTAAGGTTCAATAAATGCATGATGTTTCCAAAGTCGATGAGTAATCATATTAAATAAATAATGATTTTTGCCATAATCGAGCAGCTCTGCAACAAACAGATGTGAGTTTGAAGCTGTTTTTGTAACTAGCTGGTTTAACCAGCAGGCTGTTGCTAACAGCTGTTGCACACAATGATTATTCATGCAACTCACAACATGCAGCTAGGTGCATGAAAGTTTACAGTGTAAAGCTAATCTTTGGTGATAGTTAGAAATTTACTGAACTCTTCTTATCAGCAGTTGTGATCTGTGGGAGAGTTTGACTTGAAAGCTGTTTTGCGCCTTTTGATAATTTCCCTTTTTCTGATTCTTCAGTCTCTCATGCTTAGTGGATCTGATGGGCTGTTCAGTCAGAGATGACCAGTTTCTGTGGTGAATAACTCATAAGATTTATCCTCATACCTTAAAGAGAACGTGTGATATAGTGAAAATGGTGCTAAGTTGATAACTCAAAGCGGATGATTTACAGTCATAAATACTTCATTTTCACACATTTATGACTCAGCAACATTTAACCCTCAGACGTTGCAGTTTTGCTGTCAATAAAGCAAAATCATGCTGTAATTTTATGTGAATCATTTCTGGCTCAACAAGCAGAGCAGTTCTGTTGAAAGTGCAGATTCTAAACTTTCAGTCCAGACCACATTTGTGTTTGTAAATGGAAGTGGAGATTTTTTTTATCATGATCTGAATTTGACAAAAAGTTACTGGTGGTTTTTGTGGAAAGAAAAAACGTCAATTACAATATTTTTGCCACGTCTTTCTCGAACAGGAAAAAAGTCAATAGTGCTCGATCTCTAACTTGTCGACACTGAATGTAACTTAAAACGATGATCATTATCTGTTAGATACAGCACAGCATGTGGCAAGATGCACGTAAATTAGATTCTGGGAACTTAACTGTTGCTCATATTAGCCTTACTGCTGTTAACTGAATTGCAGAACGCAGGAAACGGATTGTTAATTTCATTGTTTCTGATCATGACAATTAGCACCTGTTAATGTTGTCCTTACTATCATCCACAGTGTGCTGAGGTCGTTCGATACTGTGCGCATTTTATCATGGAAAGGAATGTTTTATTCAGTAGTTTTTCAGTTATTAAAACTGAAAAAAGTGAAACATGACATATATTGTCCGTGTATCATGTGTTGCCTACACTCTGAAAAACATAAGGTTCTTTAGAGGATCTTCAGTAAAGACAAGGGTCCTATATAGAACCATGAACACTCAAAGAACCATTGCATAAATGGTTCTTTGCATGGTCAAATGGTTGTTCCCTATGATGGAAGCAAGTTGTATATGCTTCTTTAAAGAACGCTTTCAGATTCGTTCTACATAGCACCAAAAATGGATTCCACTATTGGTACAAAGTCAAAGAATCCTTTTTCCATACTGTTTAGAATTTTTTTGCTAAGAGCATAAGATATGCATTTGGAATAGAAATTAAATTTATATACTTTATAAACTATATATGCCTGTATAATTGTAGTAAGTTATATATAATGTATAATTTATGTATTTATATACAATTATACTGAAAATTATATCTCAATGAGTTTGCAGTAAGAATATTATGAAATGAATCAAACTATTTTTAGACATTTTTGCATTTTTGCACATAATTGCATCTACTGAAATTATTTTTATTTCAGCGCCAGATAATTTAATTTCTTTATAGAAATACTGTTTAATACAGTCATAATTATCTGCCAAGTAATTTTGTAGTAGGTAACAAATGTCTGAAAAATAGACTCAGTATTTTTTTAATATTCCAACATCAGTCTTGTAATATAAAATATAAGATATATTGGCAAGATTTAAAAGGCTTTTAAATTCGTTTCCTGCATAATTAAATGGGTAAGATGTGAACAGTCATTAAGGGTGGTTTGGTGTGAAATACTTCAGTCGAGAGAAACGTGGTATTAGAATTGTTCACAGCAGTGGTGATGGGAACCAGATGTCTGAACCAGATTCCTGTCTAAGACACTGTTTTGTGACAGTTTTGAGATACGATTTTGGACTAAAACTTGTTTGTTTTTAATCCATTCTGGCGTACGCTTGCATACAGGGCGTTGTGCGGTTAAATAATACCAGATGAAAATGTGATTTATGCACTATTTTACCATCATCAGTGTTACAAACAAAAAATCAGAAGACACATGTAGCTTCTCTGGTGGTTTTGGACGGTAAATAAGATGACTATGTATGTTTTGTAGATGTGATCTGGAAAAGGTTTTTTTTTTATACTAACCATTTCATATCAAACCACTCTGAATTACTTTATTTAAACCTCAACCATATAAATATGAAGACATTCTGAAACATCTGTGTAATTTCCCTTTAAGATGATTTCACATGCACAGATGTAGTTTTGCGCAGTGTTAAATACAAACCTATACAGATCTCTCAGTCTAGCCAGTTGAAGCCTTAACAAGAAATGACATCAGCACAATTGTATTGTCTTTTGCTGCTTTGATCCAGGGCCAGTTTGTCTCTCTCTCTCTTTTCTAAGCTGTTAACGGCCTCTTTTGATGCCAGAGTGGCTAATTTATGTGCTAAGTGAACCTGAATTCCCCTCAGATACAGCTGAAGGAGGATATGGAGGAGTCAGGTGGGGTTAACAGGCTTTTCTGTTTCTCCTTTATGGTGTCAGCTGGAGACACTTTACAATAAGGGTGTAATGATTTTAATACTGTATTGAAAAATGGTAAAATGTAAAACTTTATGTAGATGTAGAAGTGAAGAGCCAATACACCTTTTGCTTTCTTCCGAGCGTCTTTCTTTTACAGTCTTTCATGGAAAACGCACAGTGATCAAAACTAGACTGTTAAGTGCAGCCTATCAGAGCATAGGGGGCGGTGCTTATGATACAGACACACCCACACTGAAATGACTGGGCTTTTTTTTTTTTTCCAAAGTCACTATAAAGCATTTTAGCGGCAATATGACATTATGACAGGTTTCTTTGTATAGCAGCACTGAAGATCCGAAATGCCAGAAATGCTAACTTTAGCCGTGTCTTAGCATGAACCTCTAAACATTTTTTTCAACACTGACTACAAATAAGCACATGAAAGAACGACTATATGATATGCAGTATAAGTTGGGAGACCGTGTCAGATGGTATAGATCTGTGCTTTTGTGTTTTTGCTGTTTTTGGTAGTTGAATTAGCCAGCCGCTAACTGCTAGGTTAGCTGCTTGGCTAAGCACTGCTGCACATGCCACGGCCATTATCTAAACCCCTTTGTTGAGTATGATTCATGCTCACTTTTGTTTTTGTCACTTTTGCTGTTTATGTTTGCTGTGCCAAGTTAGCTTGCAAACTGCGTCAAAATGGATCTTTTTCACCTAATTGTATCAAATTTTTCAGGATTTCTACATAATGAGATGTGAACACAGTCATTCAGAGTTGTTTGATGTGAAATGTTCCATTCTAGAGAAACTTAATGAGTCAGAATTCAAGTGTTTTATGCCTCTTTAAGCTCCCTCACGGGAAATTGTTACACAAAGTGGTTAGGAATGTGCTGCCTGATGCCTGAGGCATTGTTTTATGATAGACTTGCAATGAGATTTTGGGCCAAGAATTTTAAACACACTCATGGCGGAGAGGTACATGTGGGGTGTTAAGGCAAATTTGTTGTTTTTTTATTATTTTTTTTTTTCAGATTTACAACTAGGTTACCACTCTATTTGACCGTTTACATTTAAGTGATTAAATTATGCTGAAATTTTGAAAAATCCCCTTCAAGTCTCATGTATGTCTATTTTGACTGTGGCTTAAAGATGGTTTAGCTGAGATCATGCTGTGGTTTGATTCTCTATTGTGGTTTGATTCTCTGTAGTGTGCTGAGACTGAGATGTCATGGTTTTGTGTTGGTTTAAAGGCTACAGTTTGATATAACCATATTTTTGAATGATGCGTTAATTACATTTGTTGTTAATTACACAGACGTTAATTGCTTCAGAATGGATAGCAAAGCCTTTTTATGCCTAATGGCTGTAAAAAAAAAAAAATGCTGCTACAGCACAAATTCCACAAGCAACTTTCCTTGCATCTCTTATTTTTACCTTTAGGTTTTGCATAGAATTTAAAATGAATTTTCATGACTTCTAGTCAGAAACGGGTTAATGGATTACAGCGTCCTGGGATAGAATTGACATTTTTGTGTTTTCTACTCTTTTGCAGCTGAGAGACGAAGCGAGAAACACAAGAAGAGAACCATTTGATGGAAGAAAAGAAAAAGAAAAAGCAAGAAGAAAAGAAAAAGAAAGAAGCTGCTCAGAAAAAGGTAAGCACTGTATTACTTTGACCTTTCCAGTATATTAAAATGATCCACCTCCTACATTAATCAGTCCTTTACAATGTTTTGTTTTATTTATTTATATGTTTGGCCAACATAACAGAGGTAAACATGAAGATACAACATATGTAGTGTATAAACTACCCTTCAAAAGTTTTGGAATCTCTGCTTTCATTAATATGAAACAGATTTTGTTGCAGATAAACGTATAAAATAGGTTTCAACTAATTTGTATTTGTACTAAACATAAAAAATGAAGAAATGTTAGATGTCCAGAATGATGAACAGAGATGTAGATGATTCTAAAATCACTGAGAAAGCTGTAGAACATCAAGAATAAAGTTCTAATAAAGTTAATATCAATAATGCCTTGTATTTGAAAAGTGGTGATTAAATCTTGTCAAGGATTTACGTTAAATAAATAATTGTATTACATTAATTATTGTTTAATAGCATCTGGGCTTTACAAAAAACTATTGAATAAAACATCTTAAAAATATATTCTGGTCTCTAGCTTATAGTATTTCAGTCTGCACTGTATAATTTATTTTGGAACAAAAATAATGGCAATTATTGATGAAAATTGAACAGCAGTGTACAGGCATTGTTTTTCTACTACTTTCTGAAATTTTGGAAGTGTCCGAAAATGACTAATAATGTCACCAAAAGAACAGGCTTTTGCAGTTGAACACTACATAAATTGACATGCTGGGCTTGAGAGCTTGTCAGGCATAGCAGCAGAAACCAAGAGGGGGTGGGGCTTAGTGAAGGCTAAAATAAGTGAATAGACAACTTGATTCACCAAAATATACATTAAAATTAGGGCTGCACGATAAATCTGATTATCATTACTGTACCGTGCCGTTTTGTTTTGGTGATGACTCGTGAGACAGATTACGGTTTCTTTCTTTTATCTGCTGTGCTGCTAAATCAGAACCAGGAAACTACACAGAAAAGTGGCTCAGCAATGGCTAACAGGCTAAATGCTACAGAACATGTTCAGTTCTGGCTGTCACTCCAACACCAGTCACTCGATGTGCCTTCATCTTCTAAATGGGTGTTATTTGAGCGTCAGGTAGCTGGAACCGAGCCTGTACTGGGTGATGGGTGGCACAATATTGACGTAAACTGTCAAGCATGTAGTTGGTTTCAGCGTTGTTTTGCTGCGTCTCATGGCAACGCTGCTTGCTTATTTCCAGTACCGCCGTCTGTTTTCACACATGCGCAGACTGAGAAATCCGAAAGAAATCTATCAATTTACATGCACTGTTTACTGAGCTAACATGTAGCTCTCTTTATCAGATTTCTTAATCGGGTTTCTAGACCTTACTCCGATCTAAGAAATCAGAGTGTGCTGTTTACATGACCATTTGAATAATCAGATAACCACAGATTATGATCAGATTAATGCATGTAAATGCACTCAGTGAAAAGTTATGTCATTGTGTCATTGCAAAGGACCTGCACACAGTTATCTGGCAGCAAAAACCACGCTAGGCGGGATTTGTAAGCAGTATGTGTCAAAGCTTTATGCGTCTTGTTCAGCCTAAAAGTGCACAAAAATGTGCTTGCACTTCTCATGAGTTTCACTGTTATTATTTTGCACAAGAATATATGGGGCTAATGTAACACTGTATTTTTTGCTATTTATGTGTAGATAATTTCTGTTTGCACAGTAAGGCACATCCAGTGAAAGACGCTATTTTAAAAATAATTAAGTGCTTCTTGTGGTGTCATTGTGATGTGCAACAGCTTTATTGGACATCGCATTTTATGGCCATATCGTGCAGCCCTTCTTTCCACTATATAATCTGGGAAAATGAAATGATTCGTCAGTGCTACTTGATGGACAAAATAGCTTGACATTGAAAAGGTATTTGACTTGTATAGCTTTAATAGCTTTAATAGCTATAGCTTGAATAGTTTTAAGACTTGACACTGCTGCCCAACAGTGGTTCCTCTGTTTCTCTTTTTCTGTGTGTTCTTTACCTGAACGTTAGATGATTTTGTGTTGTGTTGAATGGTTCCAAATAGACTGAAGTGATTAATAGTGATTTGCGATTAGTGCTCAACCTCCTAATCTGCTTCTAATCTTTCTTCTCAGGCTGCTGAACAGAAAACCAAAGGTGAGTTGTGGCTCTCATGTCTAAACTCTTCCTCTGAATTGTACTTAGGTTCATTGTAAATGCAGTTAATAGAGAGAAACAGGACTAGTGTCTTTTCTTCTTCCCGAAGGTCAGCCGTATTATGACCCCACTGCTGCCGAAGACTGTGATTTATTAAGTCAGCCTTGTCTGCATCAGCCTATGGTTCATATACTTTCATTTGTACGGCTAGCCTTTAGACTGGCTTATCAGCTTACATAGCTACCTTTCTTAGTCAGTAACCACTGTGTGTAATGGGATTAGACAATGTCTGGAGTTTCCAGTTTCGTCATCGCCATAGACATTGCAAGCAGATGGTTTCATCAGTAAACAAATAGACATTGCCAAAGACCTGTGGCATGTGATCTGGAACATTTGTTGTGGAACGGTATAAAGTGACGAGTCAGTGGCCTTTGAACATCACCATGTAAGAATTTGGCCAGAAATGTGCTTCATGCAAGAATGCAAACACTTGAAGCTTCTCAAACATGGTATTAAGTGCCATTCGCATGCTGCGCCACGATGCAAGCACAAGCTGCATTCTGAGCGTTGAAGCAAGGGGGTGCTATAGCAACAACCGAGCCTGGCCAAGCTGTCTAATACCACCAGCCTGTTTTCCTATGGTCAGCACTTTTCACGGTACATCAGTTATTATATTTCCTACAACACAACGCAAGTGCTTTACCATAAGTGTTTAAGTACTTGATTGTGAAGCTGGGGACAGTGTGGCTGTAGCTAGGCTAACTAATCTCACTGACAACGTCAAAAGTAAGCAAGCTAGTTTCTAAAACAGGGGGTGTTACAGGACCATTTGAAGTATATTACATTGTACTGCACTGTTTACGACTATAGAGTTTGTTTTAAATGAAACAGTAGAAGCCATATTGCCCCCTACACTTCCTGTAGTGTATGACAGTCTGTCAGAATGACTGTGTGAATCATATGAAAATTACAGACAACAAATTAACAGACAGTAATTTCATAATTGCCTAAAGGCATTAATTTGAGGATTATCGCGATGTGAATTAGATTCGTTAAGAAATGTAAATACAAGCACTTAATGCATTCATTGAGACACATCATGGGACTCATTAAAACAAAACCTCTAACTTGCGTCATTCTGTCGAGACATTTATATATTTTACCCAGAGTGATGTTGAGCTTGAGGGCCGAGCGAGGGCCGGGCGAGGGCTCTCAGTGGCCAGATGGGCGTGGAGTGTGTGAGAGGTGATGCTGATTAATCTTGTTAGAGCATCTGTTAATGCTGGAACTCTCTGACATCAGCCTTCACACACACGGGCCTGTGTTTGAGTGTCAACGATGTTAGCATGCGTGTCTCTTACACACTCCTGCGGACTCGACTGGACCTCTGTTGCTTCACACACTCTTTTAATTGTATCTGTGTAGATCTCTCTCTGTCTCTCTCTGCCTGTCTGTCTGTCTTTCATGCTTTATTCGTAGTGTATCTGTAGTTTATCTGCAGTGTATTTGTAGTTAATCTGTAGTTAATCTGTCGATAGTCTGTAGTTTATTCGTAGTTTATCTGTAGTAAATGGTGTAGCTGATATGCGAGCTCATGTAGTAGTGGGAGCAGTGTGCTTTGCAGGAGAGCAGGGTGCATGTGGAAGCAGCACTGTGTGACAGAAAGCCGCAGTGTAGAACAGAGTAAGACTATCCATCACACACACACACACCCTGTCAGGATCTCAGTAGGGAGCACTAAGCAGGAGTGTGTGTTAATAAAAGGAAGAAAAGATGGAAAGAGACAGTAGGAGCTTTATTTTTTGTACTTTGTTTTGTTTCTGGGATTCAGAGTTTTACATGTTTACTTCCAGTTATATAAAAATATACAGATAAAATTTACAGATAAAATATACTGATAAAACTTAAAATGCATACTGTTCTAAAATGAAGAACAGTACCGTTATAGTGCCTATATTGTAAATTTGCTTGCCAAATAGTTGTAATTCAGTGTTATACGGCCATTTCCAGCCTCTCTTTATCCCTTAGATTTAAATAGGCTGTTTTTGTTACTGTGCCTTTAAAGGCCACCGCATGCCAGACGTGTCGCATGTCAGCATAGCGTCACGTATCAGAGCACTGCTATAGAATGCCTGCAGGGAGAGGCGATAAAAGCTAGGTTCTAGTTCATTTTTATACTTGTATAAATTGAATGAAATAAAGCTTTTAGCATCACTTATCATGCTTGCCATCAGTTTACTACCTCTTCACAAACTGGCTGTTTTTGAGCTGAAAGATATGAGCTTTCACTCATGAACTCATTCAGTATAGTAAAGTGAATAGTATAGTGGTTGCTACAAAGTGAACTGACTAAAGATAGGAGATTGAACGACTGAGAGAAGTTAAGAATTGTAATGGCACCTCAACATGGCTTACAATCTATATAATGCACTCTCAGGGAGTGATTTCGAACGCACTGCAGAATAATAATATTGGCTGAGGTACCTTACTATTAACATGTCTGTCTAGGCCAGGGGTCGGCAACATGCGGCTCTTTTACTGCCGTGTTGCGGCTCCGCAGAATTAGATATTTAGGTAAAAATAAAAGAATCCTCCTTTGCAGTAAAATAAAGCTCTGCTGATCATTCAACACAGTTTTAACAACAAATGCTCTCAAATGCTGGAGTTAATGTAGCCTATAGCTGTTGATTCACCCTTTAACCCTGAAGGTTGGGGCACAGACTGTTGGTCCCCATAGCAACTCAAACAAATATCTCGCCTAGCTAGTAGCTAATGAAAAGGCAAAGAGAGGTTTAAGACGAACATTGATCATTTGGAGACGAATGGACTTATTTGCATTTCTTTTACCAATTTTCCTGTTCCACGAAATGAGAAACTGACTTTGGCCTTGTGAAAAGTCTAACGTTGAGAGACATTTTACGAGAAACTGTTCTACTTTTGGGGGAAAGTTTCCTGCCGGAGATGCGAGAAAAGCAGCTATAGCTGAGCTAAAGCTTAAAGCAGAGCAAAGTGACTACACTAGCACATTAGCACATACTGAGACTTATTTACAGCCAAGACAGTAAAACGGACATAAAATGTTGTGGCTCCCAAGGGGGTTTGATTTTTGTTGAAAGGACAAAATGGCTCTTCTTAACATTTGGGTTGCGACCCCTGGTCTAGGCAGAAAGGTTGGCTGCCTTTTTCTGTGTAAATTTCAAGCCACGTGATCTACTGTGGCTTTCTGTGGCCTCAATTTGGCTTTAATTTAAAGTAGTAATTACAAAATGCTGTGTGGTACGCTGTGACGTACTAAGAAATCAAACAGCGCTCAAAGTCATGGAGCACTGGTGTGTGACAATGTGGACTGTTGGCGACGGTGTGCGTACTTCCATAAAAAGCATCGGTTTTAAATTTTTGGACGCTGTGCAATGAGACGCGGCACATCCAGTGTGTGGGGGCCTTAAGACTGTGAACTGTGTATGTGAGCTCTGTACTGTACCTCATTCAAAAGCTTTCCAGGCTTAAACACTCCTTTATAACTTCAGTGTAAATGGAGATATTTAAGGGATATTTAAATATGTTGGATTTGTGACATCACAAAAAAAACCCACTGAATTCGTAATGGGCTGGTTTTGCAGCTTATTTTCCATATGTGTGGGCTAAGGATTTAAACTTTAACAGTGTTTACATATCACACTAAATCTCTCTTTTTCTTTTTTCTTTTTTAATGGAAAATTCAGTTTTCCATGATATGGGCCCTTTACCTGAAACTGTAAACCAAATTCCAAAAAATTCCCTGCAGTTTTGTTTATACAGATTCCGTAGTGAACTGTTCAGGTTGTATATGACATGAAGCTGTTGCTATTGACTATATTAGTAATGGAGTAATCTACTGATTACTTTGGCGATTTATCAAGTAATTCATTCAGTTAATTAATGAATTAATTACGTTTTCATTAATGGCCAAACACTTTTATTTTTAATATGTTATTTTTGTCTGTGTTTTTTTTAATGTGCAATTCAATGACTCTCGTGCGTGTGGGCAGAGAGAGCGGGATGGAGGGAGGGAGTGAATGTAAGAGTGAGAACACACTGGGGTTTCCTGTCTGCACTGTTTACCTTCACAGGTTTTAGCAGCAGTGCTGCTCATGGGGCACCTGCTTATATTCACACTCTGTCTCTCTCTAACTTCTTTACTTCCTCATTCTTCTTTCTTATTTGCTTTCTCTTTCTTTTTTAAGTTTCATTTTTGCAAGTCGAAAGTTAAAACTGCACTGTGTAGGTTTTGGGGATTTGGAGACCTCTCTGGAGGAAATGTGTAATTGCACACGACATGTGGAAAAACATTTTGTAACGTGGGTTGTGCTTCGGACCTCTTCCCCAAGTGGATGAATCTGGTAATTCTGAGTTTATTGAAAGTCAAAACTTGCTGAACGATCCAAGGATGTGAGTGGATGATCTACTGTTGCCATCATATCTTCAATGGCACAGAGCTGATTTTGCATTTTAGAGCTAAACATTGAGCCAGACCTTCTTTTTGAGTCTGTGCATGTGATGTTAGTACGTAAAGATGAATGAGGTGGAGTGAAAATCTCCCGCCAAATCCTGATCTGTCTTTTACTCCAGCAGCAAGCACACAGCATATTTTAACCAGTTTTTTCTTCTGTCTCAGTAATGCTGCTTCTTTCAGTCTTAATAAACAAATCTTACACAGTGCAGCTATGACAAAAGCTGTGCTGAAGCTGAGATTGTGAGAGTTTTATTGCTCCATCCATATCGTAAACGACTACTACTTTTTTTTGATGAAGGATTTACTAATATTAAAGCACATTTGATGCAATACTTTGAACTACTTTGCTTTACTTTTTCTTTATTTTGTTGTATAAAAGCAGTAGAGCATGAGGTCTTGTGTTATCGCAAGTAACATTCTTAAGTTCACGTTACCCCCATCGTTATTAAAACTAGAATAGACTTTGCAATGAAACAATAGAAGCCATATCTCCCCCTACCCTTCCTGTAGAGTACTACAGTCTGTCAGAATGACTGTGGCTGTGTCCCAGTTTAGGGGCTGCATCCTTCGAAGGATGCGGTCTACGAAGGCATGCCTTCCGAAGTCTGCGTAGACCCGCGAAGGCTGAACTGAAATGAGACGGTCTGCTCTGTGGTGGATTTCCTTTTTGTGTCACAGCACTGCTGTTCCCACCCTTACCGGTGCGCCACGAAACGCTGCTCCTGTCAAGTTCTTTTAAAGTTCTTTAAAGACGGAGCCAGAAACTGTTATTTTAGTTTTTTAATGTTTCCATTTATTAGAGCTGGAGCTTCTCTCTGTCTGCTCATTTCTTCCTAAAACAAAACAAAACATTAGCGTAAGTTTTGCTTTAGACCTCGCTGGCTCTTAACATATGTATCGTCAGATATTCGACTCGGTGTAAACCCAATACTTACATTTGAATGTGTCTCCTCAGCCGCCGTTCACTCCTCTGCTGACGCCACCATGTTCTCGAATCCTCACCGGCGTGCAATGAACCTCGAGATATGTTGACTGGCGACGGATCCACCCGTTGGATCCTTCATTGCCACGGAAAAGAAGAACATTTCTCGGCTGCATATGAAGGAGGCTTTGACTTTTTTTTGACTAATAGCTGCAGAGTATTTTGGTCCTAGCGTAATTCAGACATACACACATCCATCAGCAAAGAACCCATCGGTGCAGCCTGTTGCGTGTCTACAATCAGCGTTCCATTTTTAACTTTTCTATTATGAAGGAAATGGACTGTTTTTGTGCTGAACTAAAAAAAGGTTTACAGCTTTCCTCCTCTTTTCTGTTTTTCTTTCCTCATTTTGTTTTTTATTGTTGCCATGCCGGGCAGCAGTTTGTGATCATGCCTCCATGTCACTTTAGTGCACATGCACTGTCTTTGTGTGTGTGTGTGTGTGTGTGTGTTTTGTGTGTGTGTGCTGCTCATTTCTCACACCTGCTACATATCTGTAAACACTCTTACCATCCACAGACTCAGACTGAGATGGAGCGAAGTTCATCAGTTAACACCTGCAACACTTACGATACGAGACCAGGCCACACTACTGTACTGTCTGATTACTCTGAGCTCTTTAACCCTCTTTTTCACAGTAGATTTAGATAATGTGTTTAAATGCTGTTTAAGTTTTAATTTCACACATGTACATTTGGGTGTTAGGGTTTGGGACAGATCCCTCCCAATAGAACGTATCCTATAAATGATGATTTAGCTTAATACTATCTCAGTTATTGTCTTGGGTTTAAATAGATCATAACATAATCATTGGAAATGTCTAAGATCTGTAGACTTTTTGAAGGGGCCACAGTTTGAACTAGTTCAGTAAAATGGTCCATGTATTGTGATCGTGATACGTTCAGAACACATTGGTGTGATGCGCAGTGCTTCAACATTAGCTTGCATTGTTTTGACTGAAGTGATCATTTATGCCTTGGTTCATTGAAACACCCACAGAAATCTGACATGTCTAGATTTAGTCAGGATGCTTTCAGCACATAAAAGAGAAAAAAAGCTGGCATGAATTAGTGTGAATAACCTTGTAGAGCATGTTTTCTTCTTGGTGGTTTTGCATGCTGCCTCCTCCTCGGCCCAGTGGGATACGTATGAAGCCGAAAAAGGCGAGATAGATGTCAGAACATTTTTGAATTTGTTGTTTGTTGCTATTGTTTATCATATTGGAATACGCTGTTAAAATGCTGATGCTGTTTAATACAAACTATTTTTGTGTCTGAGGGAAGTCGTTTAGCTGAGTGACCCGCAGTGTTGGCCAGTGAAGAAGCCAAAGAGAGAAAGTTGTTATATTTAGCCTCGGTGACTTCACACCACTTCCCTATAAAGTACTGTGTGAGCTAGTGTCATGGGTGGGGGGGGTTGGGGCTGTGTGCTGGCAGAGCAGGTCAGATGAGCGAAGCAAATCTTCTAAACAAGAGAAGCCTGTCGAGAAACAAATGCCAACGTTTCTCAGGCACAGATTGCTCTTCTGTACGTTCCAGATTAGCCGCTTCCGTAAGCTGATCAAGGCGCTGTGTTGGCATTGCTGTAGAGGAATAGTTTAACCAAACATGCAAATGTGGCTAAAGGCTACCGTACACACTATAGATAAAAGGTATGAGGTGAAATACAAGTTGAAATGAAATGCCGGACAAGTAGGCTTGTAATGTTAGCTCACAAACTAAATTACTTCTAGGGCTCCCAAGCGGTGCAGCCGGCCAAGCCCTGGCTAGCAGATTTTAATCCCAGGGGAGAGTCCGAGGAAGCATAATTGCCCCTCCCTCTCCCCCGTCACTCACTGCAGTGCTGGCCCACCTCATGCGTGTCTGTTAGCTGAGGTAATGAAATTGTGAGTTGGCACTCTAATTCCAAATGCGTTGAGTTGGGATACACAGTTCATTATTTTTTTGTGACCCATTCTGATTCTGATTTCTTTACAGCCAAATTGGCTGATTTTCTGGACAATTTTTAGTAGCCTTTTTTTTTTAATCCAAAGCTCTTAGGGTAAATTAACACATGAAACACACAAGCATATTTTCAGCACTTCCTATTAGCCAAACATGCAATGTAAACAACATTATTTGCTCTTTTATGGGAACAGCTGGCATTTTAAATATCAAATTTAAGTGAATTACATATTTAAATAATTGTGTAAAGTGCTGTATTGAAAGTAAGAGCTGACTGGCTGTTTAGCACAGTGTGCATGCGTAGTTATAATATGTCATTTTACTTCAGGTGTAGCAGCAGCAGCATTCAAATACAGCAGCACTTACCTGGCTAATGTTACTTACATCACGAAATTGCAATACAAATCTGCCGGCTTAAAACAGTAATTTGGCGGATTGCCAATTTCATGTTTTTAGCGCCCTAAGGCTTTATAAAGTAGGATACTTTGGTGCAGCCAAGCTGGGAGTGGTAAGAAAAATTCAGGACCTCATTAATACACATTTGCAATCACTAATAGGTCACAAATTTCACACATATGAAGTAAAAGGCCTGAAAACACTGTAAACATATCCTATGTAGGACCATTTTAGCTTCCTCATAGCTAGTGTGTTAGCTCATGGATTGTGCATTAGCAGAGAACTTGTAGAGAGGAGAATTACCATTACTCTGTAACGTCTTCTGGATTTCTCAAACGCTAGAGGGCGCTCCCGAGCGAGTCCAAAGTGAATGGGTTGATATGGAGCATTTGAGCAAAATCATAGTTTATAAATACTTAAACATTTTTCATGTAAAAGAATGCAATCATTTCCTGGACACAGAACAGCATCAAACATTTTAACACTGCTGTTATATTTTTAAGAGCTTTCCAACTCGAGTTATAGGCACCCCATGTATGTCCATGACGTCTTGAGCACAAACAGCCAATGAGCTACTTTGCTCGCCAACCAATCAGCACTCACTAGCAGTAATGCCCGCCTTCTGCTGCCCAAAACTTGTTGGCGGTAGAAAAAAAGGAAATATATAGGTAAAATATCTTTGCTTTTTTTAGTGAAATACATCCTTCTACTTCCTAAAATTAAAGGAAGGTTCTGGGCGAGTGATTAGAAATTATTTTATCTTTTTGTTTTTAGTTGTTTAGCTCCATTTGCTCCCATTCATTGAGGACTTCTTCGCGGGCGCCCTCTGCTGTTTAGCAGTCCTGTTTTTGATATAACGGGGGAAATAGGAAGTGGCCAGGTTCCTAATAAACCGGCTCTGGCATTAGCTTAGCTTCTTATTCTCCACGGTGTATTTAGGTTTTTCCATCTGAATTTACATGACCAAATCGTAAGGCAAATTATTCAGTAACTGCATGAAGTAAGTGTAAATTTTTATTTTATTTAATTTTTTTTGTAAAAGCTCCCCTCAAATTAACAGAACATGTGTTTTATGATCACACATATTGCTGTATGCTTACAATTTACTGCTGAAAGCCAAAAATCTTAGACGCTCTTTGTGTTATTTTATAAAAATAATTTTTACAGAGCAGATCACTGAAGAGACGCCATCTGTTTATAGTTAATAGATTTGTGGAAAAATGGGTCGACTTTCAGTAGAAAAACAAATTGAGTCCAGCTTCTTTTATTATAAGTGTTTAAAATTACATCACCCATCTATGTGACTGGAAAGAAGACAGTTACAGCTCTCACACGACACCCACCTTTAGAATGTAGCTTATGAAATATGAAAGTTATGAAGAATATGAGGAAGTGCCTTTTGGAACCACCGGTGGTCTCAAGGAGATGAAGAGGTTAGGGCTAGAGTGTTAACATATGGCTAACACATTGGCTCATGACTAGTGCATTAACTCATGCCTAGCAGGTTGGGGCCACTGTATAGTGCAGTAAACAGCACTGTTAGACATTAGCTAACATCATACCACTCACTTTGTCAACGATATGAGCAACAATATGTGTGTCAGTAGTTTTTCTGACGAGTTTTCTCATAAAGCTTGTGGATAGATTGATGGTTCATGGCTGGTGTATTAACTCATGGCTAACACAGCGGTTCATGTTTAGCTCATTAGCTCGTGGCTAGCACAGATGTTCAAATACATTTTGGGGCTACTGTGAAGTTCATTAAACTGCTAACATTAGCTAGATTTTCAGATAAGAAATGGACGTCTAAAATGATCGTGCACTTCTTTAAATCCACTGGGGATAACCTCGATGTGGAGTGGAGTTAATTGAGGACGGCTGTGATAAGGATCTCTCGTCAGCCCTCCCGCGAGGCGCGTCCCCAGTTGATCCGGTTCTCTGGTGCAGAGCCGGTCCCAGTCTGCCGCTTTCATCTTTCGCTCTCTGCCTCGTCTGCACGCCTCTGAGAAAACGCCAACCTTTAAATACAGCCGCATATTTAAGCTGCGCTAATTAACATCTTCAGCCTCCTCTCGGCCCTCGGAGGTTAAAGACGAGGAATAAAAGAGCTGTGCTGAAGAGCAGCTCTGATACTCCAGCGCTTGTTGATGTTGATGATGATGAGTTATAAAGTGGGTTTAGAAAATATTTCAGTCCGGCTGATGGCTGTATAATATTCACAACATGCCTCTAGACTCTGTAAGCAGATTTCACAGCTGATTAACACCTCCTAGCTTTTTGCATACGTAGATCCAGGATAGGAAGTAATTATTTAAGGAGCAGTTTTTGCTCACTAACTGAAATTCTGGGATGTTTTTGCAAAATAAACAAAATACCATTTTTAACTTGATGAGAATAATGTGAAATGATATCATCTAATAATACGTATGTAGTACTTATTACATTATCAGGTAGTTTTTGTCCTTTTACTTATATATTTTTATTTATTCATTTATTTTTTTTTCATTTTTACCCGATTTTCTCCCCAATTTAGTCGTCTCCAATTCCACCCGCTAGTTAGGACTCCCCCAATCACACGATGCTATCAATGCTAGGAGGGTGAAGGCTAACACAGGCTTCCACCGAGACCTGTGAAGCTGACTGCCGCTCACGCAACGTCATTGGACAGCCCACGTGCTCGGAGGAAAGCGCCGACCGCCAGATCTGTTACGTCAGCTAACAGACGCCTGCGCTGACTAGCATCGTGCTGAGTGATGGGGGGAGAAGGAGGGGCCATCCCACCCACCCAGAGAGAGCGAGGCCAATTGTGCTCTCTCGGACTCCCGGCTACGGACGGCTGTAGCATTACCGGGGATCGAACTCGCGATCTCCTGATGATAGGGTCAACGCGCAGACGGTTGCGCCACTCGGGAGCCTTTTACTTATTTTTAACCACTCACTTTCTCAACAATATGAACAACGTGAGCACATTTTTTGTTTTACTAGTTCATTGCTAGTGTGGTAGCTTGAGGCTACTATATTAGCTTGTGGCTAACCTTTCAGCTCATGCCTAATGTGTTATCTTGTGGCTAGCATGTTAGTTTGTGGTCAGTGTGTTAGTTTGTTGCTAGTGTGTTAGCTTGGAGCTTGAGGCTAAGGTATTAGTTTTGGCTAGAATGTTAGCTTGTGCCCAGCCTGGTAGCTTATGGCTAATGTGTCTTGTGGTTGGCACATTTTGCGATGAGCCCTGAGTTTTTGAGTTAGAGGTGTGTCAACAAAAAGGCAATGCTAGTTGCTGATAACCTGGTTATGTTTCAGTTAATCAGTCGAGTTAAAAAAAAACAAAAACATTATTTCCAGGACGTCTGTCTCGTTTCCAACCAAAACCACTTGAACACATATCAAGTTGTACTTCCAAAGTTGTAAGTAGGATCTTCCAAGGCAGCATTTGTTTGGAGACTGAGACTAATGTGTCTAGTGTGATTAGCTTGTTTCTACTGTGTTAGTGTTTGTCTGGCAGGGGTGTAAAGATTACTGAGAATCTCTACTCAAGTACAAGTACTGTTACTATAGTGATAATTCACTCAGTATTACTCAAAGAATTGGTAAATAAAATTACTTATGTAAGAGTAAATAAGTAGTTTGTTGAAAAAGTACTAAAGTACTGAGTTACTTACTTTTTCGTATTTCTGCTGACACAACCTGAACGTATTTCTGAGCTGACTCGGGTATCACTGGAAATAATCTGTACAGAAAAGCACTAAAGCTAAAGTTCTGAGAGCTGAGACTGATCACAGTCCGCTCTGCTAGAGCACGTCTACACACCTTTCTATGAACTGTGTAGGGAACAAGGTTTAGAGGGCTTGGAGGTGGGGAGGGATCAGATCAGCCCAGTCAACGACAGCACGGCAGAATCACTGTGCAGAGTTTATGAAGACTCGGTATTAGACTAGATTTCTTGTCTCACAGCCGTAAACGACCGTTTATCTCCAAAACAGCAGCTAAACTAGGCTGTATAAACGGTAAACTGTGGTCTGTGGGCGACACCTGTTAACTAAAGCAGCTGACGGACACTTGTAATAAAATATGCGCGACAGATTTCAAGTTTAATAGACAGAATCATTATAAAAGAAAGAAGAAACCCGTAAACACGGGACCTGTTTAGCTCGGATCAGCTAGCTCAGCTAACGCTGCCTCAGGCTGGAGTGGAGCTGTGAGAGCGGAGGTCTGATCAGGTTTCGTGTTCGGCCGCTGATAATAACGCAGTTTTCTTTAGTTCATGTTAAATGAGCACAGATGACCGTTTGGACTGGGTCTGTTCCTCGTGTGTGCTGGTTCAGTTCTCCTCTGTCCTTCTCCACTAAACTGGACCTCTCTGTAGTGTTTTTCCTGCCGGAGCTGCTGTTTTTTGATTGGTGAATCTTTTAAATTTATCCGCGCTTTGTTATTATTGGGTGATACGGTCATAACTCATTTTTACTCTGTAACGTTATGAAAATTAAAGTAGCAAAGTAAAAGTAAGAGTAAAAGTACTAGGATTTAATTCTACTCCAAAAATTACCGTTACTGGGAAAACTGTAATCAATTACAGCAATGAGAGTAAATGTAATTTGTTACTTACACCTCTGGTGTCTGGTGTGTTTGCTCATGGCTAGGTTGTTAACTTGGGCCGAGTATGTAAAGTTTTGGCTATGATGTTAGTTTGTGGCTGGCGTGTTAGCTTGTGGATAGAGGATAATGTATTAGTTTTGACTTGCATGTTAGTTGGTGTCTAATATTTTAGCTTGTGGCTAGCGTGTTAGCTCGTGGCGAGCGTTAACTCATGACTGCGGTGGCATTTCCAGTCCTCTGTCAGTCATTGAAGCAGAACAGCTAAACAGTTCAGTGCTGTGGTTGTTAAACTTTCCTGAGACTTTCCTGTGTTTCATTTGTTTTTTCTTTTGCCACATTTGTTTTTTTTGTTTTTTCGGTTTACATTTTAACGGCCCTGAGTTTAGGATTCACTGGGAACTCTACATTTTCATGCGGTGCTCTCTGAATGAAGTGGTGCATCAATGACAAGGAAAGACAGTTGAAAAGGTTCTGAATAAATTGCCTTCATACTTCAAGAAGTTAATTAACTATGCAGGGTTATTCTTATAGCTCAATCAGCCAAAGAATAAAACTTAAGTTCAGCGTCTTTATTATTTATTTATTTATTTGTTTGTTGTTTATTTTTGGATTTTGGGTCATGTGCACTATGCAGGATGGTGGTATTAGACTGCATTAGCGTGAAGGTGTGAATGTGAAGACAGAGGTGATGTGAGGATCTGTTTGTGCTCTGAGTCGAGGGGGGGAAAAAAAAAACAAACGTGAGGTTGTGTGTGTCTCCATAGCAACAGGGTTCATGTGGGACCAAGGGACGCTCACGGTTTCAGAGGGCGCTTGTGCAAGTGGCACCCAAAGGAACGTGTTCACACTCTGGCTGTGGAACACACACACAGTTCAGAGGCTTCGTTATACACACCGCAGGCTCACTAACAGCAATAGATTAGTGAAAAATATAGGTTAACCCCCCCGACCAGTCAAGTCATGTTTAGTGTCCAAAGCGTGTTTCTTTAGTTTTAGCACTGGAACTACAAGGCTAATGTAGCTGACAAGTAATGGGAGCTTATACCCCACCAGTCAGCATGATGCTAACTGCATGCCTACATTGTCACACGTCCAACTGTGTTGAGTTGCTAAAGGGCTCATTTCATGGAAAACCGAATTTCAATCACTTTTTCGAAATTACGATGGTTAATACCGTTCGCTCTCCAGTCCATACAGTCCATATATGGAAACGAAGCTGCAAAAACAGCCCATTTGGAATTCATTGTTCTTGTGATGTCACAAAAATAAGCAAGATATTTACATATATCTGCCTATTCAGCCTCTAGCAGTCTAGCCCCGGTCCATTTAACCTACAGCAGTGTAGCCCCGACCCTTTCAGCCTACAGTCGTTTAGGCCCGCACATTCATCATACAGTAGTTTAGGCCCACCCGTTCAGCATACAGTAGTTTAGGCCCGCCCATTCAGCCTCCAGTAGTTTAGCCCCACCCATTCAGCATACAGTAGTGTAGCCCCACCCATTCAGCATACAGTAGTGTAGCCCCGCCCATTCAGCATACAGTAGTTTAGCCCCACCCATTCAGCCTCCAGTAGTGTAGCCCCGCCCATTCAGCCTCCAGTAGTGTAGCTCCGCCCATTCAGCATACAGTAGTGTAGCCCCACCCATTCAGGCTACAGTAGTGTAGCCCCACCCATTCAGCCTCCAGTAGTGTAGCTCCGCCCATTCAGGCTACAGTAGTGTAGCCCCACCCATTCAGCCTCCAGTAGTTTAGCCCCGCCCATTCAGCATACAGTAGTTTAGCCCCGCCCATTCAGCATACAGTAGTTTAGCCCCACCCATTCAGCCTCCAGTAGTGTAGCCCCACCCATTCAGCCTCCAGTAGTGTAGCCCCGCCCATTCAACATACAGTAGTGTAGCCCCACCCATTCAGGCTACAGTAGTGTAGCCCCACCCATTCAGGCTACAGTAGTGTAGCCCCACCCATTCAGGCTACAGTAGTTTAGCCCCACCTATTCAGCATACAGTAGTGTAGCCCCACCCATTCAGGCTACATCAGTTTAGCCTCAACTGTCCACACTGAAGTTTTTGAGCTTGAACTGCTTTTTGAATGAGGTACAATATAAGATACTCAATTAGAACAGAGCTTATTTACATAAATCAATCTTAAAGGCACAGTAACAGAAACAGCCTCATTAATTCTTAGAGATGATGAGCATTTGGAAATGCTCATATATAAATGAGCTAGGACTGTTTTTGCCTCGTAACACAAGAAAAATGTAGTATATAATGGAACCCCTGATCCGAACAGTTCAATTCATTCTTTTTTCATTCCAAAATTACAAATTACGAGCATGTGCTCAGTGTGGGTGTGCAGAGGAAGGTAAATAGACAGTTGCTCTATAAAGACCACTTTAGGTTGCTTCCTCTGTATTTAGGCGTCATAAGATCCTATAATTTAACCGACCTGGTGGCGCAAAATCACTCTCTTACCTTTCGACTCTTTCATCTTCTGTCACTCACTCACTGACTCAAACAAAAATGGAGGGAAAAAGGGTGCCTTGAAGGGGAGGTCCACTGATTTTTCAGAATTTCTGCATAATTCAGTGTTTCAGAAGTCATTCAGAGTGGTTTGCTGTGAAATGATTAATTTACAGATTTCTTTACAGGGGTGGTGATAGGAACCAGGAGTTACAGTGTCTACAACACAAGCGTAGCCATTGTGCTTCCGATGCAGAACCATCAGTTTTATATGTAATGTTGATGATGGTTAAAATAGTGATAGGTTTTCTTTGGGGACTCTTTTGCTCATGGCACCTTGTATTTAACCCTCCATCATGAATGAATTAAATAAAAGTGTTTTGTTTATCTCGGAACTGTTGTAAAACAAAATTTCAGTTTAATTTAAGGGTTAAGATGTGAACAGACTCCTTCAGAGTGGTTTGATGTGAAATGCTCTGTTCTGAGTCTGAAGACTTTAAAACCTCTAAAAGTTATTGTATGAGATTGTTGTGAATGCACTGCTTTTTGTCTGATGCCTGAGACTGGCATGCCTGTTTTATGTTAATTTTGGGAAGGTTTTAAAATCTATTCATGGTGCAGGTGTACATGGAGGACGTTGAGGCAACATAGTCCCCAAAGAAAACATATTTTTTCAGATTTAGGACTATTTTACCGTCGTCAGCATTACATATGAAAACTCACTGGTCCACTGGTGGTTTTGGATTGTAAATAAAATGTTTATATTTGCGTTGTGGACATCGTGACCCCTGGTTCCCATCAGCACCACTGTAAAGAAATCTGAGTGGGAGAGTTTCTCTACAGTGAGCTGTCTCACATCAGACCACTCTGAATGACACTGTTTGGTAGGATTTTCCTTTAAAGCCATGAGGTCAGAGAAACTGGCCTGTTAAATGGATCGTTATTATTTAAACACTTTGATTCATGATTAAAATGCCCACAGAAATGTCCATGATTGGCCATGTTGTGCACTTCTGCGTTGTCGGTTTTATGAAGACTGATATTGTGGTGCCTCCAGCGTTTGGCTTCCGTTTTCACTCGTCTGTCTGTTTGTTTGATAAAAATCATGTTAGTGCCTCAGCAGGCGTAGCAGTGTTTGTTTACAATGGCCATTCGCTCAAATCTGGAGATTTAAAAGGAGCTCCCTCTCCCTCTCTCTCCCTCTCCCTCTCTCTCCCTCTCTCCCTCTCCTCTTGTCTCTCTTCTCTCTCTCCTGTCTCATCTCTCTCTCTCTCTCTCTCTCCTGTCTCATCTCTCTCTCTCTCTCCCCCCTCTCACTCATTCCCTCCCCTCTGTCTCTCCCCACTCTCTCCCCTTTTCTCTCACTCTCCCCCCTCTCCCCTTTCTCTCTCCCTCTATCTCCTACTCTCTTCTCTGTCTCCCTCTCTCTCACTCTCTCCTCTCATTCCCCCTCTTTCTCTCTCCTTTCTCTCTTCCACTCACTCCTTCTCTCTTCTCTCTGCCCCCTCTCTCTATCTCTTGCTCTCCTCTCTCTCTCCCTCTCTCACCCTCTGTTTCCCTCTCTCCCTCTCTCTCCCTCTCCCTCACTCTCTCTCTTCTCCCTCTATCCCTCTCCCCTTTCTCTCTCTCTCTCTCTTTCTCTCTCTCTCTCTCTCCCCACTCCTCTCCTCTCCCTCTCCCATGTTACTGCCAACACTTAGAAACATGATCACGGTTCATCACTGAAACAGCGCTTAAAAATAAGCCTCACTAAAGTGGAGAGCTATTAAAGCCTTTCTATTCACATGGATCTAATAATAGTGTAATTGGTGGGGGATTTGTTTTGTGTGATGTTTGTGAGTGTGTGTGCAGCTGGATTGGATTCACACACACATACACACACTCCTCTTTGAGTATTTATCCCCCCTCATCCCCCTCCCTCTCTCAAACCTGCCCTTACTGACGCCGCATTCTGATTGGAGGAGCTCGTGCTGCGTCCACAAGAGCTTCTAGAAGGCTCTAAGTCAGGAGGCAGAACAGAATCAGGCCAACATTAAAGCAGCAGTTCAGTGAAAAATCAGATTCCCCCAGTTTTACTCCTTACCCCACCTCACCTCCACCACGTCAGATTATTAATTAATCTAAACAAATGCAAATCTGATGATTTAGCTGGGCATTTGGCACCTGGCTAATTGGTGTATATGAGCTTCCATTACTTCATTTTTTTGCCACTGTTACTTTAAGGGACCTGTCTGCTTCCTGTAACTCATCCATAACCAGGAGGAACAATGGGTCCACTGAGACAGACAGAATGCAGAGAGAGAGAGAGAGAAGAATGAGAGAGAACAGGGATGAGAGACAGAAAGGAGAGAAAGACAGTAGAGATGAGTGAGGAGGAAGATGGAGATGATAGGGAGAGTGAGAGATGAGGAAAAGAGAGAGAGAGAGATATGGTAAGAGAGAGAAAGAGCAATAGGAGGGAGAGAAATGGGAGGAATGAGAGAGAAGGAGAGAAGAGCCAGAGGAAGAGACAGACTGAGCAAGAGAGGGGAGAAATAGAAAGAGAAGGAATGAGAGAGAAGACCGAAAGAGATAAGAGCAAGAAAACAGAGATACAAGATGAGGGGGGATGTTATGTCCAAGGAAAAGATGGTATAAAAGAGAAAAAGGTGGGAAATGCGAGAGAGAGAGAGAAAGAGAGAGAACTGGCATGAGAGAGAGGAAGGAGAGAAAGACAGTAGAGATGAGCAAGGAGGAAGATGGAGATGATGGGGTGAGCGAGAGAGATGAGGCAAGGAGAGAGAGAGAGAGCAATAGAAGGGAGAGAAACGGGAGGAATGAGAGAGAAGGAGAGAAGAGCAAGAGGAAAGGGACAGACTGAACGAGAGAGAGAGGAGGGAAATAGATAGAGAGACAGAGAGATGAGAAAAATAGAAAGAGAAGAAAGAGAGAGAGGACAGAGATAAGAGCAAGAAAAGAGAGATACAAGATGGGGGGAGAGAGAGAGAGATGATATGTCCAAGGAAAAGATGGGAGAGAGAGAGAGAGAGAGAGAGAGAGAGAGAGAGATGCTCGTCCTCCCTGTGCAGGCTGAGCTGGAGTTAATCAGGTTCTGCGTCACGGCCGCTGGCTCGTACAGAGACTGTGCAGGGCGCGCTCCGTATCAAAGGGAAAGGGGCTGTAACTGGTGGTGGTGTGGGGGTGGGGGGGTTATGAATGCATGTTTGTCTTTGTATTTATGTGCTTGTGGGGACCAAATACATCCTTTTTTACAACAACGGTTTAGTTTTGAAAAAATAAGGGCCGTTTACTTCCAGAGGTTAAGAATAGACATTACATTATTCAGCTATAACATTGCATAAGTGGAAATACCCTACAAGAATTTATGCACAAGCTATGTGAGTTCATGTTCGTGCGGAATCCATAACATCCATCTGCTGGTGACCGCTCCAGAGAGGGCCTCTGTGCTCTTATATAACTTGTCCACTCATCATCTCTCAGCCAATAGGGACGCTCCGTTGGCTCGTGGTTGAAACGGCAGGCTGTGTTGGTGTGGCATATATGGTGCCCTGCAAAGGGCTGTGTTAAGCTATTGTGTACTGTGATAGGTGCATATATAGTGCAGGCGGTGTTGGGTTAGTTCAGGTTGTGTTTGTGCAGACTGCATTAGGTTTGTGCAGACTGTGTTATTTTAGAGAATACTGTTTGGTTTGTTCAGACTGCTATTTTAGTACAGACTGTTATGTTTGTGCAGAGTTTGTTAGGTTAGTGCAGACTGTGTTATTTTAGCTCAGACGGTATTTGTGCAAACTGAGGTTTGTGTGGACCCTTTATTTTGGTGCAAACTGTGTTTATGCAGAGTTTCTTAGGTCAGACTGTGTTGGTGCAGACTGTGTTTGGTTTGTTCAGACTGCTATTTTAGTGCAGCCTGTGTTATTTTAGTGCAGCCTGGGTTATTTTAGTGCAGACTGGGTTATTTTAGTGCAGACTGTGTTAGGTTTGTGCAGACTTATTTTGGTGCAGATTGTGTTTGTTCAGACTGCTATTTTAGTGCAGACTGTCATTTTAGTGCAGACTGTTAGGTTTGTGTGGACTGTTATTTTGGTGCAAACTGTTTACGCAGAGTTTGTTAGGTTTGTGCAGACGGCTTTAGGTTTGTGCAGACTGTGTTATTTTAGTGCAGACCATGTTAGGTTAGTGCAGACTGTTATTTTAGTGCAGACTGTGTTAGGTTAGTGCAGACTGTTATTTTAGTGCAGACTGTGTTAGGTTTGTGCAGACTGTGTTAGGTTAGTGCAGACTGTTATTTTGGTGCAGACTGTGTTAGGTTAGTGCAGACTGTTATTTTGGTGCAGACTGTGTTAGGTTTGTGCAGACTGCTATTTTAGTGCAGACTGTGTTAGGTTAGTGCAGACTGTTATTTTAGTGCAGACTGTGTTAGGTTAGTGCAGACTGTTATTTTAGTGCAGACTGAATTTGTGCAAACTGTGAGGTTTGTGCGGACTGTTATTTTGGTGCAAACTGTGTTTATGCAGAGTTTGATAGGTTTGTGCAGACTGTGTTATTTTAGTGCAGACCATGTTAGGTTTGTGCAGACTGTGTTATTTTAGTGCAGACCATGTTAGGTTTGTGCGGACTGTGCAGAGTTGGTTAGGTTAGTGCAGGCTGTTATTTTTGGTGTTTGTGCAGACTGTGTTAGGTTTCTGCGGACTGTGCGGTTCATGCCAATTGTGTTATTTCAGTGCAGACCGTGTGAGGTTTGTGCGGACTGTGTTGAGTTAGTGCAGGCTATGATTGTGCAGACTGTGCTAGATTAATGCAGACTGTGTTGGGGCTCGTAGTGCTCTTCACTTCTGTACTAGTGCACCAGCAGAGAGTTCCCATCACTGCTGCACACAGTTTAACTGATCCTGTTTAAATGTGTTATGTCTCTCCATGTGAAGCCCATCCTCATCTTTTTCTTTTCTTTTCTTTTTTTCCATACACTTTTCATACCCACTCTGAGACAGCAAACATTTCTCTTTAACCCCTTAAACACCTTGTTTTATGCTCTTTCCATTAGTTTCCAGTCTTCTTTTATTTAATACTTTGTTCATGTGTATCTTTATGCCTTTTTAAGGTTTTGTGTACTCTTACGTTCTCTTTTCTCTACTCTTACTATTTTGTGCAATGATCTTGGATCTGTGAAATATGTTGTATAAACAAAAACTACTACTATTATTATTATTATTATTATTATTAATAATCAATTTTAGCCCTATTTGCAGTTTGTCAGTCTTAAGATTTGTTTCTGATTAATCAGCTTCTGATTCAAAATATATATTAAGGAGTGATTTAGCTGAAAATGTGTACGTTTCTGAAAATAGAACGTGGACTGAAGGTTAGTGTAGTGGTGCCGTGTTGACCCTCCAGGGCAGAGGACTGTTCTTCCTCCCAGCCGGAGGAGCGTGACCCCCGATATGAGTTTGGATGTTATGTAACGTGTGGTACTCATTCACCCTTCTGCAGCTTACGCTACCAGAGCCTCAGGGTTTAACTAGCTCACATTCAGCGCTGTGGCGGCTGAGTTATGACCTTTACTGGCCCTTACCCATTACCCTGATGCTGTGTTAACATTATGACAGTAGACGAGCGACGCAGACCGGATGTTCTGTATGTTTCAGCAGAGTCGTGATGGATGCAGCAACTTAATGAAGCTGCTGAGATCATTACATCTCTGCCTTGAAACCGAAGGAGCCCCTGATAAAACCTTTAGTTTGTATATAATATTTCATCCCATCATTTCATCCCCATCAGCACCAAGACCTTTCAGTGTTTTTCACTGAGAGGGGAATTTCAGAGATTTTTCAAAATTTCTGCATAGTTAAATGATGATGATGTAAACAGTCATTCAGAGTAGTTTGATGTGAAATGCTCTGTTATAGAGAAACCTACCGAGTCCATCTTTCTCTGTTCAGTTTTTCTCTTTCGTTCTTTCTCTCTCTCATTCTTTCTCTCTTCTCCCTCTGTCTCCTTTCTCTCTATGTCTCCTTTCTCTTTCTCTCCTTTTTTTCTCTCTTTCTCTGTCTCTCCATTCTTTTTCTTTCCTTTTTTCTTTCTTCCCCCCTTTCTTTCTTTCTTTATTTGTCTTTTTCTTTCTTTCTCTCATGCACTCTGTTTTTTCTATTTCTCTCTGCACTTTCTTTCTTTCTCTCTCTCTCTCTCTCTTCACACTCTCTTATCCCCTCTGTCTTCCCTCTTTCATTTCTTTTTTTCCTCTTGCCTTTCACTCTCTGTTTTTCTTTTTCTCAATCTCTCTCTGTCATCTTTTTTCTGTTATCTCTCTTGATTTTGTCTGCTTCTCTCTCTCTCTCTCTCTCATGCGTCAGTTTATCCCATCAGTACATTTCTAAATGTAAGACGTCACAGTTTTAAAGTAATAAATAATAAGAAAGTAGGAATAGCTATTTGGAGTGATGATGGAATGATATTTAGGAAAGAAAAAAAATGATATCAAAGTGTTTACCTTTTCCTTACCCCACTCTCGTTTATTCTCCCACAGTGCCAGACTCTGCCAAGCCCAGCCCTGCCCCTCTTCCCCCTGCCAACCCCAGCGCCACCAACCCATCTGTGCCCTCAGCCAGCAGCAGCAGCGGAGTTGGTGGTGGAAATGGAAAGCGCGCCCCCTCCAGCACCCCGCAGCAGCAGCAGCAGCCGGCAGCGCTCCGTTACCCTCCCCGCGAGGTGCCCCCACGTTTTCGTCAGCACGAGCAAAAGCAGCTGCTGAAGAGAGGTCAGCCCCTGCCCGCCGGGAGCACCGCCGTGGTACAGCCATCCACGGCCAGCCCTGCAACACAGCCTTTCTCCAGCCAAACACACTCAGGTCAGCCGCAGTTCTGGTTGTCATACGTGCTGATGTGAAATGTAACAATACAGATTTTCAGTTTTTGATTCTGAGTTAAAGATTTAATTTGATTTTCGATAACAAAATTGAAATCACAACCCCTAGAATTTGCAAGTTCAGAGCAAAAGCCCCGTCTTTTGAGTGCATAGCGTAAGTCCCGCTCTTACTCCGATAGGCTGCGCACAGATGCCTAGTTGTGATCTTTGATGTTTTGGTGGTGCAGTTTTCCTCATTTTTGCTCATGCTTGTTTTTACAATGCTGTATTGAAATTATGCCCTTTGTGCTGAGAACCGGACTGTAAACAAATCACCGGCTCTTGACCAACTGCTATAGTTCTACTGCTGTTGAGGATTTAAGCAGTGCCCGTACCTCCTGCTGTAGTTGACCTCTGGTCACACATTCTGACTGATTATGAAACACATGAAATGTAGGGTCGATATCGCTTCTGTTGATCCATTGACTTTGTTTACATGGACTTAATAATGTGATAACTGCAGAAAATCAGATTTAGCTACCAATTTGTTCAATGCATTTACATGCACTTTGGTGATCAGATAATGGGAAAACTCCGGGTCGACATGAGTCAGGCAGTAATCAGATTTCTGCCTTGCCACCCACCAATACGTTCACAGAAGAAGAAGGACGCAATGTAAAATTCAGGGTTCTTGATACGGTTTTGTTTAAACATGGTGTCTTTCTATAGGCAAAGATGAATAATCGTCATGTAGAAGATGAAGAGTATTTAAATTTTACCTCTTGTCATGCATGTAGTTGGTTTCAGCATCGCCTCAAAAGTGTTTTGCTGCCTATTTGCAGGTGTTAAATGCTGCTTTCTGTTTCCGGGACAGTTCTACCCTCAGTCTGCTTATGTTTGTACAGACATATAAACACGGAAAGGGTAAACGTGCTAAAAAAACAGTACTGAGCCTAAATGTAGGTCTCCGCAGCCTTAATCTGATCTGAAAAATCTGTATGTTGTTTACATGACCACTTGAATAATCAGATGGTCCTAACTGCTGAGCATATCATTGGTGTGCACGGAAGTGCACTCATTTATAAAGTGCTCTGTAATGCTTTATAATGTTCATATGATCCACACAGTCGTTCTGACAGATTGCAATACACTACAGGAAGTGTAGGGGGCGACATAACTCCTGTTGTTTCATTTAAAAGATGCCCTGTATGTCCAAAGTGTGGGACATACTTTCACAACAGCACAGCAGTGATGAATAGCTTCTGTCCACAAACTGCTTGTTGCAGAAATTTGGGTTGGACTTTGGGTTCCAACATACTTTTTCAAATCCATTAATGGTGGAGAGACACATGTAAGGTGTTACAGGGCAAAATAGCCTCCAGTGAAAACTGTTTTACCATTCTCAACATTACATTGTGACCCCTGGTTCCTAACACCACCCTGTAAAGAAATCTTGAGTCTGTAAGTTATTCACCACTCTTAATGACTTTGTTTACATCTCAGTGATTGTATTATGCGTACATTTTTTAAAACTCGGTGGAATTCCCCTTTAAGCTTTTTCAAGGACTTGTCTTATGGACAATGTTTGTCTTGTCTTATGTACGTGGTTTTCTTCCGACAGCAGCGATAAAATAAAAGAGAAAATAATTCAGTCCTCTATTTTTTCTTCAGATATGAGAGAGAGAGATTTTAAACTACTCGATTTAAATGGTCTTACTTTCTCTGTTGTTTTACAACCATCCTGTCACTGAACCTCAATCCTCAGTCAAAGTATGTTACTTAGCTAACCTAGATACTTCTCAGCTAAATTGGGGAGCATGCAGCAGGTAACAGTGGAATAAATACCTTAGTTCTTTGCAACAGCTCCCTAAAAGTTGCAATACATTTTATACCTAATCATGTCAGCGTTGGCCCTCGGATTGACTCATTTCTGACCTGTATCTGGAGCTTGGTCAACTCGTGGCGGCTTAAAGCACTTTCTGACTGACTAGCTTAGCTGCTGCTGCTGAAGTCAAGCCCTCAGGTCTAATGATGTAAACTTATTCACTGTTTGTACCCACGTTCTTCGATAGACTCCTCTACTGGGAAACATACACGTTTAAGGTATATGCTACAGTTATCACTCTTGGCGTGTTCACTCTCCTGTTTGGTGTTCATTGTCCACACATTTCGTTTCTGCCTGCGCATGTGTGGTTTGCTGCTTTACGCACTACAAATGCAAGTTATCTTTGCTGTAATTTTGCAGGCCGAGCAAATGAAACAAAGAGAAGCGTCCTGTGCTGAGCTGTGTCTGGTTGCTTCCTGTCTTGGGAGGCACGTGTGAGCATATGCTAAAGTCTATTTGTTTGTGGGCTTTGGCAGCCTAGTGCAGCGTTTCTGCAGAAAGCAAGAACATGGCAGTGTCCCAGCTTAGCGGGCTGGGTGACTCACAGCTTACGGTAAGTAAGCGAGATTCAGATGGAGACTCCTGATCGGCAGGACCCGTCAAAGCTCTGATCCAAAACGATGTGGTCACTTGATTGGTCCCTGGGTTGCCTCTGCAGAAAGTGGCTGCTACAAATAGTTGTCAAACTATGTAATTAAAGATGCCATCAGTGGAAAATTGGTTGATATTGATATGTATTGTTGATGTGTCTTTTACTTAAATATAGCAATGAGAGAAGCATTCTATAATGCTCAGTAATGCTCACATGATCTATATGGCCATTCTGACAGATTGTAATACACTACAGGAAGTGTAGGGGGCGACGTGTCTTCTATTGTTTTATTTAAAAAGTACTGTGTAATTCTCGGTAATCTTCATATGATCAACATGGTCATTCTGACAGATCGTAATACACTACAGGAAGTGTAGAGGGCAATATATGTGTATATATAAGCGGCAAAAACTTTTTAGATTAATTTTACATGAACATTTTGCATTGTGATGTCACAAAAACTATTAATTTACAATTTATAATAATTTACAAATATTTGTTTATTCTGCCGACGGCTGTTTAGTCACACCTGGTCATGCTGAAGTCAGGCAGTGTGTTTCAGCCCAGATTGCTTTTTGAAAGAGGCGGTCAGAACAGTGATAAATCACTTATATCCGTCTCAAAGACACAGTAACAAAAACAGCCAGTTTAATTCTAAAGGATGAAGAGAAGCTGGACAATGAATTCTGTTTTTGGTGCATAAAACAACACAAAGATAATATGTTCACCTCACGGAAAAAATGTACGATATGGGCCCTTTAAAATGAAAGCAACCATCTTGCAATGCGTCTCCTAGTAGTTTGATCTAAATAGCTGATGGGTTAACAGATTGTAGAAATAACCATCACTTCCAGCCAGTCTTTCCAAAAGGCACAAACTGAGGGTTTGATACCTGATCGGTTCTGTACAGAGCTCGTAAACAACATGATCTCTTTTCATTCCTGTGCTCATTATCCACCTCTTCACCTCACCGCGACAAGGCCACAGCTCTTCTGAAGTGAAGCTGGCATGCTCAAGAAGAGAAAGCGAAAGAGCATTCCTGCACTGGCTTTTATTTCCTCCATGACATATCAAACATGCTGCGAATATTTGAAGTTGCCAGCTGTGTGAACATTTCATGATGAATGGACCAGCAGAAATGATCCAAAATTACTTTGGAATTAAATAAAATTTACGCAATTTTCCACTTACCCCAGATGGAGGTGATCAGCCAAGACATGCTCGCTGTCCAGATTCTGCTTCTTAAGTTTTAAACTGGAGCTAAGAGGCTGTTGTTGTTACCAAACACAAGAATAGTCACCCAAATCTTTTCTGTAAACTTTTTCTCAGCACACTCAAACTACATCCAGGTCTTCATTAAGGTCGTCAGCGTGGTTTAGGACGCAGTATGAATTACTGTGAACTGTAAAAATGAACAGAACCGTATTGTGTGGCTGAACGCAGCGAGCAGCCACTTTAGACATCGTGTTGTGCCAAATTCAGACCCCCGAAAAATCCGCTCATACAGACACATGGATGCTAGAATAGATTGGCAATTTCTGTTTGCATACAGTTACGTAATTAGTTTGAAAATTCAAGATTAGCTGCTATTTATACAAAGAAATAACAGTAATCTGCTGTGTCCATACGCCTGCTTGACACGCATGATGTGAAAAGGAGTCGAATTTCGACTTTAGACACCAGCGGCCATATTACAGAAACTTCTTAAGTCTGAAATCTTATCTGTTTAGTCACTATGACAACTTTAGTTAGGACTGAATTTAGGACAGAAGCTATTACAGAACAACAGTTCTTCATAATCTTATCCATTAACTCCAGATAAAAAAAACAGTATTACAGAAAAATCCTAAAAAAGAAAATCCTAAATTCTGTCCTAACTTTAAGACAACCCCAGAGCTGTCTTAACTTCTGTTTTAACTTTCTGTTTCTATTGTTTTATGCAGTGACAGACAGCATAGTTCACTATAACCAGCATAATGACGTTACGTTTATCTACATCGAAAACCTTGACTGTTTTAGACCTGATCTCCACGTCCCCTCTTATTACCTTCATGTGTTAATGTTGACGAAAACTCGTCAGATTAAATATTACAGTGACGGTGGTGAATAATAAGGAGACAGAGCCCAAGTGTGTCTGTTTATTAGGGGAATAACATTAGCGCACTCGGCTAAAGCGTTTGGGGAAACTGAAACTGGAGAGCGGCGACGCTCTGATAAACAGCACAAAGCGCTCTCACAATGTTCTTAACTTTGTTTACCGCTCTTTAGTTTTGTTTGACCTTTTTTGTACATCGGTAACCAGCGCTAGCTGCCTGGCTAACTGGCTTGATCACTCGGATTACATTTCAGCTGTGACCATAAAGTCGGTTGCTAGGTAACACACATGACAGTTGATTGTCGACTTCGATCGAGGGAGTTAAGATTTCTTGAGAAGATGCTGCAAGATAAGATTCCCAGATCAAGACAAGATTTGCTTCTGTAATACAAATTAGTTCTCAGTAATTTATAAAACAAACATCCTCAACATGTTCGACTAGTGGGGCTGGGCAGAATGTCAGTATTTATTGCTGTATGATAAATGACATCATATGTCTGTATTAATCTCTGAGCATATTGTGGAGCTCAGTACAAAAACACATCTCAACTGCATGTTTGATTATAAAGAGAGCATAATTAGTCCTGTTTAATTAGATGTTGTACAGTACAGTATGTGTAATGTTGAATACAAATCATTGGATTCATAGTTTGCACTGCTTTGTTTTGACTTAACAGATGAAAATAAGTATTGTGACACATCATGCATCTTGAAAACTTCTAAAACTATTCTTGTATTACATTTTTGCTATATTGTATAACTTTAATGAAGACTAGGACGCGGTTTGAGAGAGTTGGGAGAAGTTTTGGAGATATGTTTACGGAAAAGATTTGGGTGACTTGACTTCTAGTGTCTGTTAGCAAAGTTAACCTTGTAGCTCCAGCACCAAACTAAAAAAAGCAGAATTTGGGCTCCAAACGTGTCTTGGCCGATCGACTAAATCTGGGGTAAGTTAAGAATTGTGTATATTGGATCTTTTCTTGTGAAACATTCCTTTGAGAATGCCTGAAAAAATACTGTCCCAGAGATACAAGTGTTTTTTTTCTCGCTCACTGACTCTGTTGGAAGTTGTGTTTGGAACCCACACGTGTGCTGAGCTGTGGTTCCGCTGAATATTACTTAACGCTCATTAGGAACTCGGCTCGTAACAGGAGCTCCCTGCCCTGCCGTTTGTGTGTGTTTTACAGGAAGCTGTTGGAATGTAGCCGAATGACCCACAGTTCTGCCCGAAGCCACCAGCAGCACAGTGGTTGCATTCATTGTGCCTGCGCTCTGGCTTTCTTTCTCTTTTGGTTTAATTCTCTCTCTTTTTTTCAGTTCTCTCTCTCTCTCTCTCTCTCTCTCTCTCTCTCTCGCTCCCTCTCTCTCTCTTTTCATTGCTCTGTCACATGGCAGCTCCAGTGTGGACCATGTCTGGACCGCACGTTCACCCCACTGAACACTCCTCTGCTCTCTTAACATTGCGTGCTGTGTGATTTTGGTTGTGTACAGATGACGCAACACCAACCACTGTTTCTTTTCCGTTATCACTGCTGATATTAAACCTTGACTATCGACTGATACTGATCTGGGGCCGGATTTACAGAAACTTTCTTAAGAAAAAACATGCAAAGGTTCTTAAGACAAACACTAAAAAGTTTGTAAGAATGTTGTTAAATGCAATTCTTGAAAAAAAAAAACTTCTCAGATATTTTCTTATTTTAATTATTTAAAGATTAGAAATATTTTCTTTATGAATGCTACGTTGCATTTTACCTTCTACCATAAATGACAAGATACAATTAGAGTTTCTATTAACTTTTATTTCCATTATTCGTTTAATCTGCTCAGAGGAGCAAAATGGGGGAAAAACTTAAAGGCAAGTGTTTAAAAAAATTAGCACACAAGAACTAGAAGTGATGGTGAAAGAAATAGTGAACGGGAAAAAAATCCTCATTGCAAAAATACAGTTATTGTGGGATGACAGCAGAAAGCAAGGGACGAGGATGGCCAAGAGTGGATAAATTAATAAATTTAATGCTTAACTTGTCAAGTGTTACAGCCTAAAACAAGTGAGGCTATCGTAAGGTTAAGAAAACATTTAAGAACATAATATTTTCAAGAATACCACTTGTTTTTAGAATCATTCTTAAGAAAATATTTAAGAAAATAAGATAAATTCTTAAGAAGTTATTTGAAGAAATGTTTTTGCCCCTAAAATTCTGTAAGGCCGATGCACAGAAGTGCTATTTTTTCTCCTTGTTTCTGTTAATGACGCAGTTTCTGAATGCTGTTGTTGCGTTTATTTGATAGGTAAAGAATGTGATCTAACAAAGCAGAGATACTTGTTCATGTTATGTCACAAACTGGCATTTTGAATGAGAAAATGTGAATGGGATCATAGCTCTTAGGGTTCGTGTCTGCTTGCGCTTATTCTCGTCGCGCCACAGTTTCTGTGTCGTTATGGAATGGAGGAACACGTCTGGGCCAGTAAACAGTCCAATACGCTGTTTGCTCTTGCGCAGAGGCTTACAGTGAGACTACTATACATGACTTTCTCTCTACTTTATGTTTGCCGCTCGTGACAAAGACCAGTACATCTTGACCCGAATGGTCAAGGCTGAACAAACCCGTTTTTCCCAGTTCTGACAGCTGCGCAGGGGCTTTTGTACGTTGATGGTTACCACTTTTAGGAAGATCATGGTCTGTGTTAAGTAGAACTGTAGAAAACCCAGTATCACACATTTTATAGCAGGAAATCTAACTATTGTCAGTATTGTCTAGAGCTCTAAACAACTGTGTAAATTAAAAAGACAGATTTTGAGATTTTGAGCCTGTAAACAGCAACAACCAGTGAATAAAAACGATATAAACCACATATTACCAAGTAGCTGATTGGATGGCAGCCCATTATGACATCATCTAATTGTATTTGTCTTATACAGTATTTTAAGTTGTGTTTGAATATTAAAACCTTATTGTAAAAGTTTCTCAGGCTTTTTCTTTTTAAACACAACACTTGTATCTCGATACATATCGTTAAGCATCCCACCCATAGCATGTTCTCCTGTGGCCTGTTGCACTGTTGAGTGCACCGAGGCTCGGTAAGGGGGATTATGGGTCATTTTCCGGGCTGTTTACATCACTGTGTTCTTGTCCCCGTTGTGGCCGTGCAAACCTGTTGGCTGGCACTGATCCAGCCTTATGCAGTCTACCCAGGCTCAGGGGGACCCCAGTAGACGTCCGATGGAGAGGATTTCCTCTTTATTACACAAATGGCACAGAGCCATCCCTCAGTGGCTAAAACCATCCGCGGTCTTGTTCCCCAGAGACGATGCTGCTGTACTGCGGGTCGTTGCAGTGTCAGTGACAGCAAGCTAATTAAAGGGTTGACACCAGATTGCTTGAAAGCAGTGCATTGGCTTGTTTTTTTACTGGTCATAAAATGAAGGGGAATTCTCTTTAATTTCTGCGTAATTAAATGTTTAAGATGTAAACAAAGTCATTCAGAGCGGTTTGGTGTGAGATGCTCTGTTCTAGAGAAACTAACAGAGTCAGAATTGTTCACCGTGGTGGTGACAGGAACCAGACATCTGAAGAGTTCAATGCCTTACAGAAAGTTATTACGTGAAATGGTTATGAATGCACTGCCTGATGTCTGAGACATTGTTTTATGGTAGTTTTGAGAAGATTTTCAACCTAAAACTTAAAGGCATGTGTAGGTTCACTGTTGGCTATAGATAGTAAATAAAAATGGCTATGTTTTTGTTGAAGACATTGTGACGCCTGGTTTCTATCACCACCACTGTAAAGACATTTGAGTCTACAGTAAAGTATTTCACATCAAACCACTCTGAATGACTTTGTTTACATCTTACCCATTAAATTATGCAGGAATTTTGAAAAATTGGTGAGATTGCTCTTTAATATCTTTTCGTTGTAAGCACATAAAGGTTTGTGTAGATGACAACAAGGCTTAGACGAGTTTCCACTTAATTTGTTACACTTCATTTTATGCACGTTATTAGGTATGACATTATATGCTAAATCAAATTTACTTTCTGTATTGATGTGAAAAAATTATCAAATTCAAATCATAATGTAATATCGCCTCTTCTGCTAATACAAATGCTGGCTGGATTGAAAGTTTAGAATCTGTGCTTTACACACAGTTTCTCCACTCGTTTCAATGAGCTATGAGTCAGAAATAATTCATATTTAATTTACAGCTTGTTTTTGTGGTCGCCGCCAGCAACTGTGGCTCGTGCTGCCAAATAAACAGAGAAGTGTTAATATATTGTTTATTGTAAGCACTCAAACATTCAGATCCAGGAAACAGCAGCAGTCTCCAGGGACGCCTTGCAGGCAGGAAAACGCACTCTTTGCACGCGGGTAAAGAAAACGCCTCGCAGCGACTGCCTGGCTTTAGCGGCACTGTTTGTTTTGCGTTTCCTTCGTCCAGTCTTTCCTTCGCCGTCACTCAGAATTGCCACTGGCACTTTGGAGCTCTGACAAACGATGCACTGCAGTGTTTACATCCTGTTTTATATCCTTCGAAATCTGCCCCTGCTCAGTGCAGGCTGAACGTTTGCACGTGGCGGTGTCTTCACTGATGTGTCAGCCTCCAGCAATGCATTAGTAACATTCACTTGAATTGGAAGCTGTTGCTCCTTTTGTTATTTGATTGATTGATTAAGACTACAATATATTGATATACTGAGTTTCAAATCGCTGTGATAGTCTATTGGAAATAATAGCGCTACTCAAATTTGATCTCCGCACACAACACTTGAGCAGATTGTGATTTTTAAAGATTTGTGATATTAGTATTAAGTTATCCGTAGAGTATCCTGAAGCCGTCCTCCAGGAAAAGTATTAAAATATTGACTGCAGTAAAAATAAAAGCACCATTCCAAAAAAAGCTTGAGCAGAAGTGCAAAAGTAATGGCTTATAAAACTACCAGAACTGCAGTGGAACTACTCAGTACATCCAGCATCTCTCTGTAGGAACTGAAGTATATAAGGCTTAATTTTTCTCTTTTTGGAGCCTTTAGGTCTAAAAATTAATTGGTAAAGCTCTGAAATGAGAGGACTAAATAACAGTAGAGCAGTTTAGGAGCTGAATGTAATTAAAAAAATCAAAAATGTAATTAGAAATTAAATATGAATTAAATCCTAACTTTTTAACTTGATTGGTGCTAACTTATTAACTTTATTCATTCAGTTTATTAACTTCATTAATGCTAACATGTTACTTTAATGCTGACTCATGAGCTTTATTAATGCTAATATATTATTTTTTAATACAAAAATTTTATTCGCCTAATTAAAGCATGGGTTCATTCACTTAAATAATGTTAACTTGTTAACTTTATTATAATAACTTATTAACTTTATTCATTCTAACTTATTAACCTCCTTCATGCTACCATGTTAACTGTATTAATGCTAAAATGTTAATGCTGACTTATGAGCTTTATTAATAGTTATTTATTTTTTGACGCTTAATTATAATTAGCTTAAACTTGACTAGTATTCCTGACTTATTGAATTTTTTAATGCTAACTTAACCCTATAAATAACATTAATTTTATTAAAATATGAGTTCATTAACTTTATCAAAGCTAACCGAATTTATTAATGCTAATGTATTACTTTTATTACTAACTTACTCGATTCGTTAAAGCATGGGTTCATTCATTTTGTTAATGCTAACGAGTTAACTTAATTAATGCTGAGTTTACTTTAGTATTGCTAAGTTATTGAATATACAAATGCTAAATTATTGACCTCATCAGTGCTAACATTCATTTTATTAAAACATGGATTCAATTAAATTCATTCATTAAAGCAAACTTATCATTTTATTGAAACAAACTCAAACTTATTAATGTTATTGATGCTAAATTATTAACTTTATGACAACTTTAACATCAGATACTGTGATATGATTGGGAAGAGGTTTTCTGTTAATATTAGAATATTGTTTTATTTTTTTTATCAGTAGGGGCATCAGCTGGGAGGCGTGTGCATGTCCCTCTGTTTCTGTATCTAATGGACGGTTCTGAATGCGTTGCCCCCTGCTGGTGGCTGCAAGTCCTGGATGGCATCTGGGCTGATGTGCGTCATATCCTCTGTGTTTGTGGGGGGCGGTTTGGGGGCTGGAGCTAGCGTGGTGCTAAACTAAAGCCTGAGGGTGGTTGCATAAGCCTCTTTGACACACAGCGCCCCCATACCCCCCCCTGCACCACCCCACCCCCCAATCCCCTCTGTAACTACCGAACGCCGGCGTCAGCAAAGCCCCCCCTTCACATTCACACAGTGCTGCTATTGTACTGTGTGAGAGTGTGCGGATGTGCATGTGAACTCACAAGCACGTTCTGGTGGGGGGTTGTCGTGGCTTTAAAGTGGCAGGTGGTAAAGTGCTGTTCTCAAGTGCTGTGCACTATAGGCACAATATTGAATTGTGATTATATTGCTGTTTTCTTGAAAATATAGGTTTCTTGACTGTTCTTGGCTTGGCTGTACAGTTCCCATTAACCCATTAACATCCATATCTGAAATGTTAAATATGCTTCGGTTATGAGCATCAATCTGACGAAATTGTTTCAAATCGAAATGGCTAATAAGTGAGTTTTTAATCACTTAATTTATTGCTAAATTGCTAAGTTTTGTTCGTATGGACAGTGTAAACATTTTTATCACAATAATTACAGTTTACAGCATTATTACAATATTGCTATGAGTGATATTTTTTAATAGCAGTATAAATATGTGTATAAATAAAATAATACATGACAGAAATAAGGAAAATACTGTCAAAAATACTAAAGAACATACTGCTTTAGTGTAGTACCATAAATAAGGCATTTTCTGTGCTTTATCATATACTCATCATGGACATGCTATACATATCAGAATATAACAGTGCTTTATGTGGAAACCGTGACAATAATGCTAATTTCTGCTGGTGTGTATAAATAAATTTCCGTTTTATGTTAGCATCAAGCTAACAGTGGAGTTTCCTTTTTTTTCAGTATGTCTTGAGTCTACATACAGACCAAGCTCATGACTTTTTGACTCATATGCAGAGACCTTCAGTAAACTTCAACTTGAAGTCTAAAGCCTGAAGTCTACTCCACCAAAGGGCAGTGTAGAGCCAGGTAGAGTTTCTGACCTGTTTAGTCCGAAGAAGGGAGCAAAGAAAGACTACTGCAGCTGGCTAAAGGCAACTGCACACCAGACAAAACAGGACCCAAGTTTTCACCTTTTTAAGGCTGAAAAAATTAGCTATCTGCTTCTTCTGCCATGCTGTGGTTGCTGTGATTGTTCACAAACTCTCCTCAGAGGAAGGACGGTATCACATGATCAGATTGCAGCGGGAGTTTGTGAAAGCAAAGCTACACTGCGTGTCTGAAAACTATCTGGTGAAACTGCAGCTTGTTTGATTAAATTGCAGTGACAGTATGTTAAAGAGCATGTGTAAGAGTATGTGTGCGTGTTAAATATCGCAATGTACTGAATGTGCCACATGTGAATACTGATTTTTTCGGCCAAACTGCGTAGTACAGGGGTATTTAATTACAGTTCAATAAGGTCGAGTTAGAGAAAGTTTCCTCAAGCAAAGGTCCGGAACATCATTGTCTAACTTGCATCATGATTCAGTGCCATATACTGTTTACTAAAGTAGCCTAGAAGGTTTATCAACATCTTATATAGTCAACAACTGAATGTCAAATCAAATAAAGTACAGTTCAGTAACATTTCAACAACATTCATTGCCAGTTTTCTCTTTTAGGGCACGCCATGTGAAATAACCCCCCTCTGACTCACTTTCTTCTCTGACTGCTGTGTCTTGCCTCATCCCTCCCCTGTGTGTGCGTCACTCACTCGAGTCTCAGTGCTTCTCGTAATGCACAGATCTGATTGGCTGATTGAGTAGTGTCATGTGTGCTATTTACAATGCATGCGATTGGTCTGTGAGTTTCCCGGGCCGCTGAACCGGTACTGCAATGACTAGAAATGTTACGCCGATTAAAATAGGACCACCCTGTCGAAATTAAATAATTATCTATAGTTTATCGGTTATAGGTCCAGGTCCGCATAGGACAGCGTCTGCGTCCGGACTCCGCCTGTTAGTGACCTCTGGTGTAGTATATCATTCGAGCTCTGTAAATTCAAGACAGGTTTAACACATACAATATAAAAAATGAGCTCAAAACTTGACCTCAGGTATAGAACCTGAAGAGATGTATAGCAGTGGTTTGTAATGAGTGTTTGTGGAGCACAGGCGGGCTGAGAGTATGTAACAGAGTGTTGATCATGATCATTAGCCTGTTAGCAGGAGTGAAAGCAGGCCCTGTTCTGGTTCCGCTTGCCGTCCGTCCCCAGGGCTCTGCTGAAACTGTTGCTGGAGGAACCTCTGCGCCTAGTACAGTATTTCCTTTAGTCTCGATAACTGACTATAGCCGTTATATTGTCACTGTCGGGACAAAACCTTGCGTTTGTGCTGTTTTTTTCCTTTTTTGACACACTTTGTAAAAGCCAGCTGCTCTTTATGTATCCAAAAAAATGTTGCTCCATTAACTCCCATTCAAAGTTTGGACGTGTTTTCAGTTTTTAACAATACCATTTTAGAGATACTCGGTTTTCCCCCAGTAGCGACTGTATGTCTTTCCTAATGCTCAGTTTCCTAATACTTCAGTCTGAGGCCTGGAGTTAACGCTCCTGCACAATAAAGTGACGTTATAAGACTGGCTACTAAGCATGTACGGTACGACATATTTGTATTATGTTGTATTGTGTGGTATCAGTGTATCATGGCTAGCGTGTTTGTAGTGCATTATTAGCCCCTTTTTACCTTATTAGTTCAAGTCTCTGCCAATATTAAGCAAGATTCACCATATCATACCGTTTAAAAGACAAAATTATTGATTCTATCAAAATGTAATGGCTTTTTATCACAGATGTTATAAAGCAATTAGGGGTAATTCCAAAAAAACGTTCATTTTTCTTTCCCTTGAAGAAGGGAAATGCCCACCGCCAGCTACGCACGCTAAACTATTGGTAATCATCTTCTGTGATTTTGATATCAGACCAATTAAATATGTCAGTTTTCAGTTTATCAGTGAGTAATCTATCAGCTGCTGATGTATTTGACTTGTTTCAGGTAGTTTAGTTTCTTCGCTGTGTCCTCCGTGTATGAAACCCAGCAACACCCCTGATTTAATCAGTAATGAGGCTTTGATTACATCACTGCGTGTTTGGCTGCAGTAAAGCTGGCAGTGAATTCAGTGTATAATAAGAGTCTGTTCTCTGTGGACTTTGGCGTATTGTGTGTACAGGAGGCACTCAGATCATCTGTAAACAATGCCATCCTTTAGCTCTCTCTCTCCCCACCCCCTCCTCCCTCACACTCTCTCTCACTCTCTCTCTTTCTCTTCCTCTCTTCCCCTTTCTCTCTTTCTTTTTCCCCCTTTTTTCCCCCTCTCTTGCTCCGTCTTACTCTCTCTGTCTCCCTTGTGCTCTCTCTCTCTCTCTCTCTCTTTACATTTTTCTCCTGTTCTCTGTTGCTTTCTTTTTCTTTTGTCTTCTCGTGTTCTGTTTTGCTCTTTTGCTCTCTTCTTCTCTTTTTTCCCTTCTATTCCTTCTTTCTTTTTCTTAACTCTTTTCTTTTTTTTTTCTTTTTTTCTCTTGTACTCTCTCTGTCTGTCTCTCTCTCTCTCTCTCTCTCTCTCTCTCTCTCTCTCTCTCTCTCGCCCCCTCCCCCTCTCCTGTTCAGGTCAGTCGTTCTCTGTAGAGATGTTTAGCTCTTGGCCACCTGCCTGTGTCAGTGCGACTGTGATCTGGTGTGTTAATGCTGTTTCTCGTGCACATACTGTAGTGCTCTCTCTCCCTCTTTCTCTCTGTCTCTCTCTCTCTCTCTCTCTTTCTCTCTCTCTCTCTCTCTGTCTCTCTCTCTTTTATTAAAAGTTAAAATATATTTATAAATATTTTTATAAATATTATTTTATATAATATTTATTTATGATTTATTTATTTAATTTAATGACGTATTGAGTATCCAAACTAGGCTGGACGAACTGGGCGATAACTACGAATAATACAGGGCTTCCTCGAGGAAAACTTTGGAAGTGGTTAAACAAAAATACTGACATACATAAAATCAGTATTGTTGTAGTAATGTTCTTTATATTTATGTTAATATTAGTGTGTTTCTGAGCAAATACATGCACACTGCCCAGATAAATGTAGTTATCTCAGATGCCTAAACTTGCACAGTACTGTGTACAGTCATATGTAAAGGTGAGAACACCCCCAGTCAGATTAAATGTTATGTTGATTTTCGAAATTAAAGATAAACATCTTCTGTAAAGAAAACGCTTAAATGTGGCATTTTCTGCTAATTTTAGTGCTGAGTTCAGCATGTTGGAAAAGATGACAGATGCATAAAATAGCATACTTTTTGCACAGGCCACATTAATGTTTTTTTTTTTCTTCAGATTATATTAAATTCAGAGAATAATAAGTAACTGTGCATTAAAAAAAGTCCAAAGTGTGTTACAGCATGTGTAAACTTATATATATATATATATATAGCTGCTGTCAGAAAAAAACCTCATTAAAATTTTTTTTAAAAAGTTCATTAGAAGTAAAGTGTTATTTTGGAGATTTGTTACGGCATTTATATATATATATATATATATATATATATGTATATATATATATATATATATATATATATATATATATATATATATATATATATATATATATATATATATGCGTATATTACATATGGGACATATTATTACCTGTAGATACCTGCGTGGTGTGTGTATATCAGTCTAAATGTGTGTGACGTCTTGTGTACACATATGACATTGTATAAAAACGTGGTGGTGGAGGGTGGGCACTCATTCCAGCGCAGCCCACACGTTCCAGGACGGGGCTGCTTTTGTCTTTGTGCTGCTATTCAGGGAGCTCCATTGTGAGCGGCCGTGCTAATTGCAGCCCGAGTGGGTCTCGGTTAAATATTTTGTGACAGTTTTAAAGCATGAAAGAGGACCAAGGGGATGGAAAACAGAAGACATAAAGGGATTTCCCTTTTTCTCTATCTTTCTTTCCTTCTTTTTTCTTTCTCCCTTTCTTTCTTTTTTCCTGGTTTGTTTTTCCCTCCCATGCGATGGCACAATGAAAGCACCTCTCCGCTTTAACCTTCACCCGCCGCGCACTCTCAGACTGAATCCGCTCTCCGAGTGCCGAGAGTTATAAATAAAAGGGCTGGAGCGAGGGAGCGCAGGCTTGGATGTTGGATCCTGACGAACGGGGCGGTCGCTCTCTCCCTCTCTCGCTCTCTCTCTCTCTCTTTCTCTCTTTCTCCGAGCTGTGGTTTTTTTTGGCAGCGACTGAAGTGAAGCTTGAGCGGGAGACATATTTGTATCAGGAATGGCTAGCACTGCGCACAAAACCTAAAGCTTTCTGCGAGGATGGTCGGGCGGCTTTTATCTTCAGGTACTTTTCCACTTCTTCGTCATTTCCACCCCTCCTCCACCACCCCCCCACCCCTTTCCAGATGATAAGCCGTTCCTCCTCCGCTCTCTTCTCCTCTTCTCTCTCTCTCTGCAGCACTGCTTCTGTATTTTGTGCTTGCAATGTTCTAACAACTGCAAATAAAATGCAAACCCGGGGGAGGCGGTGCTTTAACGGGGAGCGTGCAGGTTCACTGTGCCTCTTGAAAAATAAATTGTTTGCTTTAATGCATAAAAACTGAATAAGCTTTTTTTTGGCACCGGTTCAGGCTTGATAAAATGGCGTCCTTTTGCTACGCAGCGACTCTCCAGAAGGACAGTACTTGTGTCGGAAGCACCCTACCCTTTTTCCCCCCTCTTTTTCTTTCTATTTTTCTCCCTCTCAGCGCTTACATTCTTTCGTTCACTCTTGCATACACACTCCGTCTCTGCTTTTGTCTGATGTCTGGTTAAAAGTGATTTCTGCAGGCTGGAGGCTGAAGCCTGTCTGGAGTGCGCGAACGAACGCTGTTGCTTTCCTCAGATCCGGCACGTACTCAACCGTGTCTGCGCGTGCAAAAGGCATACAAAAAAAAACAAAAAACAAACACACAAAAAGAAAACAACAGCAGCGGAGTTGAACCTGTGCCAGGGAAGTGGGGCGGCACTCGTCAGGCAATTATTGTCCCGGGATCTTAGGCTCGATAAGGCGCATTTAAACGGTTTCTGGTCTTGCCAGTGCACCGTTTAAAATTGAAATCTTTGAAAGCGAAGACTGCACATTCCGCTCATCAGGCCTGCAGACATGGCTGTGGTTATGGAAGTAAAGGTTTGCAGTGACGGCGGTGCAAAATTATGGCTGCAGCACATACATGTGAACCAGCATGGAGAACCGCTGGTACATTTCAGCTACAAGGACCTAGATAAACGGTCTGTATGTAACACAACTGTGAAATGCTGTGTGTACTTGAGCTGCAGTTATTTTGCAGTCATCCTGTCTGTGGACGTTTAGCATTCTTTCATTATTGCGTTTGTTTTTTTTTTTCATTAAATGTGTTTTAAAGGCAATATGAATGTCTAAGTATCCAACAGATAGTAGTTTCTGATCGGCTTGGTATGACATGGCTTAATATCACTCGTTGTTTATTATATTAAGGAAATGTGGAGTTATATATTGTACAAAATCCAGAACTGTATAGTTATTTATAGTATTTTAGGATGAATTAAACATTTTTTATAATTACATACGCAAGCACAGTTCTTGTCATTCTTATTTGCAAGTTTTTATATGTTCATCGAATATTCATATTTTACTCTTTCTCTCTTCAGAGCTGTCCCCACAGAGTGGCCAGTCAGCGCAGTATGAGAACCCCCACTGGGGACATATATCCACCAATCGCAGTGCCACTGTACCCACAACCAGCAGCAACAGCTGGGATCAACTGATCATAGACGAAAGCGATACCGAGGCGTGGCCTTCTATTTCTCGCAGCGAAAGCCACGTTCCTGCAGGATGCCCCTCGGACACTGAGAGTGCCGGTGACGTCAACAGCAGCACAAACAGCATGAGCATGGCCACGGGGGCCGGTCAGCAAGGCCACTTTCCCGCTAATCATCCCAGTAAAGCCAGTACCGGCCACTCAGGCGGCCTCCTCTCCAGCCAAGGCGGGGCCAACAGAGGCTGGGGCTCAGGCCCTTCTCCTGCCGGAGGTGGGGATGGAAAGAGTGATGGCAGCAGTTCGTCAATGGGAGCCAGGGCCTGGGGCTCCTCCAACTTTAACTTGAACTTGAATCCCAACGCCAACCCCTCCGCATGGCCAGTCCTAGGACATGAAGGGACCGGCGTGGGTGGCAGCTCTGGAGGATCCAACCCCCCTCCTTCTAGTAATCTCTGTAGCCCACCAGGTGCGCCGCCCACTGGCACCAGCAGCAGTGGCAATATGGGCGGTGCCAATGGAAGTTCTGCCGGTAATGGCACCAGTGGCAGCAATGGCAGCAACAGCGCCTGGGGTGGTATGGTGCCTGCTGACACCTCAGAGCCACACTCCTCCCCGTCCACGAATGTGTCTTTTAGCTCCGAACCTCAGAACCTTAACACTGATGGACCAAATCACACTAAGCAGGAGCCCATGAGCCCTGGGCATGGCCTGTCCAACTGGGGTGTCACCCCAGTGGGCATGGGCTCCTTTGTCCAGCCTTCAACCGGAACTTCACAGGTAAATGGGGAGGAGGGATCAGTCTGGGGCAATGGAGATGCCAAGTCTGCCAGTGGCTCCAAGGATTCGGGTTGGGACTCAGGGAGCGGTTGGGGTCAAGGAGCAGCTTCAGGCACCACTGGCTGGGGACAGCCTTCCTCCAGTGGTGACTGGGGCAAGCATTCCAGCAGTGAGCCTAAAGGGTGGGAATCTACAAGCTCTCCCACTCAAGAGCAGCAGCTCAGTTCTTGGGGCAGTGGAGCCAATGCTCCGGCTAGTGAGGGAAGCAGCGATAGCATGGATGGACACTCTCACAGGAGGGACCGGTCATCAAGAGATGTGGTCCCACCTCTCCTTCCTGCCCAGGACATGGACCCAAGGGTTCTTTGCAACACAGGCTGGGGCCAGACCCCTGTGCGTCAACATACGGCCTGGGAGACAGAGGAAGCCGCGCGTTCAAATCGCAAGAACGACATTGGCACCGAAGCATGGGGTGCGTCCTCAAGCACACCCAGTGCAGGACCACCGGCAACTCCTGGCAGTGCCAATGCAACATCTGGCACTGCTTCCAGACCTGACTCTGGGGGCAAGAGTGAGAGCCCCTGTTCCACTGCTGCAGCTACTTCAGGATGGGGCACAGCCATGCCGACCCCAACTCAACCTGGCTCTGGGTGGGGAGACGCCCAAAGTACCAAGAAGCCCCCAACTGGACCTGGGGGCTGGGGCAACCCCCCACCTGGAGGCCACAGTGGCAACCTGCAAAAAAGTGGACAGTCCTGGGGCTCTGAAGAGAAGTCTCCCACCTGGGATGACTCCCATGCCAAGTCAAAACCTCAGGGTTGGGGTGAGGGGCCCAAGCCCCAATCCCATGGATGGGGCAATGGATCCGGAGGAGACAATGGGTCTGGTGGTGAATGGGGTGACTCTGGAGAAGGGAAGAAGAATGGCCCATCCAGCTCTTCCTGGGATGGAGAGGGATCAAGCTGGAAGGAGGGCCCTCGTGGATGGGGAAAACCCAACCCAGGAGTTGGGGGAGGCTGGGGGGATACACAACGCTCCTCTGCCCCAGCACAGGGATGGAGTAATAAGCCTCAGGAGGGCAGCAGTGGCAATAGTGGTAGTGGGAGCATAGGCTCATGGGGAGGTCCTGGCTCCGTCAAGCAGAACAGTTCTGGATGGAGTGGAGGAAATGGGGGAGGAGTTAAACATAATCATGTTGGAGAGCCAACAGGTTGGGAAGAACCTTCTCCACCTTCCATCCGACGCAAGATGGAGATTGACGACGGTACCTCAGCTTGGGGCGATCCAAGCAGTTATAACAAGACGGTCAACCTCTGGGACAGGAACAATCCTGGAATGCAGGGTAAAACAGGCCCTGGAAATGCCAACAATCCTCCCAACAATCATCACCACCATACCCACCATAATCAGCAACACATGCAGGGCCATGGCCATGGAGGGCCAAACGGAGCCAACAACCATATCTCTCCTGACAATGCAAGCCCTCATCAGACTGTGGCCCCTCACAGCAGAGCACCCGTTATGGCTTCAGGTAAGGGAACTTCTTTGTCTTTTGTGTGGGTTTTTTTTAGCTTGCTGAGAGGAAGTGTTCTGTTAATCGCACTGTGCAAGACATTGATGGTCGAAGTGGACAATGGAGGCAGACACATTGTTTACCCTAGATTTTTATTTTTTTTTGTTAGGCTGGGTGGTGGACCTTTTGCAGCTACCACAGTTGTCAGGCACATATGGTGTCAACAGATGCATGTGGGGCCGAAGTAGTGTTTATTTTCCAGAAGTGCAATTGTGATTGTGTTCATTTATAGCGGAAGAATTAATTTATGACTGAATGCTTTACAGTTCATACTGGTCCATAGATATTTCTGTATCCAAAGGAAATGTATAATAGTTTCTTAAACCAGCACTAAATACTTTTTGTACTGCCAGGTCTTTAAGAAAGCCCGAATAGATCTACTCTTAATTGTTATAGCTTTAAGAATGCTATAGGAATTCGATTGCTTATGTCTGCAGTCGTCCAGGAGGGGAAGCTCTTGTTGGTTTTCTCGAAATGAAACGACAAAGATGAAAGACGGGGTTTGAATTTCACGTCTTTCCAACACCACATTTCAATTAAACCACCCAACTAACATTTTCACTTCGTTAGCTTTCTTAAGGACCAAGAAATTCAGTGATTAAAGCCTACTGTGATTAACTTAGATGCTAAAAACTATAGCTAGATGCTGCTCCACTGGCACAATCCAGCTTGATGATGATGGGATCTGTGCCACACTTGGGATCTGTATCTTTACATTTATAAATAGATTGAGAATTTTACTTACCCCAAAAAAATAAGTGCATGTTGCATGATAACCAAACGCTATGTAGCAAATATTAGCGAGTCAGTTACATCATCTTATCCAAGCAGATAAGCTCCACCCCTGCTTTTTAGCATCAGTAGCGTACTGAAAATAACGTACATAGACAGGCCATCAAAAATCTGGAAAAAGCAATAAGTAGAGGTCTTAGTTTTATTTTATGTGTATTGCACAAGCTCTGATTAGACGTTCTCATACCTGCCTTTGACTTGCACTATAACAAAAGCTGCTAAACCAAGCATTTCCCCTCCCCCGCGTGCAAGGAAGTCAGCCTTTGTTCTCCCAACAACGCAAGGTCTAAGAGAGGTGTTTTATCATAGGTCAGTCGGATTGAAAATACTGTTTACATTTTTCTCTGTGAGAACAGTCAGACGCACTGTGTTTGAGATAGGAGGAAGTGTGTAATTAGAGTTGGGTCGCCATCTGTGAGCAGTTACACAGAGCCTCAGCGGGTGTTGGAACAGGTCCGACGCCCCCTGCTGCCCGTCTCCTGCTCCACACCCACTCTGCCAAGCCAGTCTGGACCTGGCATCCTTAGGGCTGCCCTTCAGGCCTACTGGTGCCAAGAATTAAAGAGGCTTCATCTGCCGTCCGTTTGGACTGCGCTCAGCTCTTTATGCGCACAGTTCCATTTAAGGAGCAATGTTTAGAGAAGGAATGTGTGAATAGCATATCTACAGATGTAATTAATGTAAACCCGATGTTGAGTAGTTATGATGTTGACAGGTTATGTTTACTCAGTTACGTCTACTCAAATAACATTTTGATGGATTTGTATTTTCTTGGGTATTTTCATTTCGTAATGCCTTTACTTGGACCGAAGTATATTAGTGTCGAAAGGAATCTGCTTTTTCAGTCCATAACATTTAACTAACTACTTTTTTGTAGTCCCTTTTATTATGTTGATGTACGTTGATGCACAAAAGAGAGATTTAAGTTCCTAACTGGTAGATACTGGATGTACTAAGAAGTTTCACTGCGGCTCAGTTGTTTTTTGTCTTGTGCTTCTTTTCAAGCTATTGTGTGGACAGATACTTTCACTTCTACTTGAATCATTATTTCACTGAAGTAACGGTATGTTTACAGGAGTGTGGGTTAGGGCAAGCCTTCAGAGATCATGTGCAGTATACTGTCCTCCAATCGTGGCCCCTAGCCAGCCTACAGCCACACATATATATATAGAGAGAGAGAGAGAGAAAGAGAGGAAGGAAAAAGAGAGATTGGGAAATGGTCATGTAAAAATGAGTTAGGGATTATTTTTTAAAACTTAATCATAAAGCACAAATGTCCACAAATTAAGAAGTAAAATACTTAAGAAAAAAAAACAAAAAAAAACTGTAGGATGTCAACCAATGAGTTTATCTGCAGTCTAATGTTACGGTTGTATTTTAGTTTAACCTCAAGGTCACCATTTAAGCCCATGTTAAAGAAGATAGAAAAGTAAGTGCTGCAGCTGATATTAATTTTTTTTGAAGAGACAAATATGATTTGCTTTAGTACATCTTAAAGCTGCAGACAGCACATTTTCTAACCTTTTAAATAATTTAATTGTATTGAATAAGCTTGGCTTAGGCTTCTCTACACACCTCTAAACCTCAGCAGTTCCAACACATTTGCACTGTCTGCCCTTTTGAACGAAGAACTTACCATAAGGCTCCATGTCAAGTGCCTCTTGCAGAATGTAGACCAAGTCATGATAAGGTCATCGGCCCTGAGAGTTTGCCTGTGTCTCTTTGCAGGATGGGGCGAGAAGTCGAATGTCCACTCCAAAACTGAGCCCTCATGGGGAGAGCCAGCGGCCCCTGCAGTGAGTGTGGACAATGGCACATCAGCCTGGGGTAAACCGCCTGGAGGCTGCGGTGGTTGGGGAGACGGCAGCCCTGAAAGCTATAGTCGAGGCAACGTGCCGCAAGGATCTGCCCCCTGCAAGTCAGGTTGGTCTTTGCCAGCTGAAACGTATTATGGATCAGCCAAGATATGACTGGTGTCTGAACTTTTGCACAGGAGTTACGAGGCTAATGTAACTAACAAGTAATGAAAGCTAGCAGCACACTAGTTAGCATTTAGCTAACTGCATTCCAAATTGTTGAGTTGTGAAATAATCTTTAAGACTTGCTCATAACACCGCATTACGTACTGTTATGCATAAAAATGGACAAAAATACAGAATTTGTAGTTTTAGGGTGGCCGCTACTGCAGTTTTTAGTAGTTTTGTTAATTTTTGTCTAAACATATCTTGGCTGATTGACTACATTTGGGATAAAGGTTTATTTGGGATAAAGGTTTATTATTTATAAGGGGGTTTATTTCTTTAACTGTGTTCTGCTCTGCCTGTAGATTACAGTCACAAACTATCATTTTAGAACAGTATATATTGCACCAGAACGATCAGTGTATACGTTTTTTTCAGTATTTCAGTTTTTGTGTTAGTGGTACTACCGTGGAGAACCCCCTCCCCCCTCTAAGCTGGTCTACCTGGTGTTACAGACTCTGTTCCAATGGCAAAAATCACCCAAGTGGTTACTTAGACTGCTTACAGGACTGAAATAGATGAAACAGATTGATAAGTATTTAATAATTACTAAGAAAGTGTTTTTACATGCAAATGTTTGCTATCACACATTAGCTACTTTGAGCAAGGCACAATTGGTGGTAAGTTAGCCACATAAACACTTAGTGAGCAAACATAATTCAGTACACAATACTGTTCAAAAGGCAGAAACCACAATTCTTTCTTTTAATTTTCAATCAAAAATTAAGTACAAGTTATTTATGTTTGTTGTTATTTAACAGAAAAACACACAGAAACCCCCCAAAACTAAGTATAATATAATTTTTTGAGTATTTATAGTGTCGCCAGCGTTTACCTTTATTACAGCTTCCATGCTCTTCACAAGACTTGCTTCTGTAGGGATGTTTTTCCACACTTTCAAAGTTCAGTCTTAGAAGTTGGTTTCATTTTCTGCTTCGCACAATCTTGAGTGATCCCAATGAAGGGGCTCTCGTAAAACTACTTTAGTTAAATATACAAAGCCAAACAGCCAGCTGGCTTGGCGATTTACCATTTTTTACTCTATGTAATTAGATCTTAAATAAAATGTTAAATAAGCTGTAGTTTCACCAAAAGGCTGCCTAAACAGCACCTAATGACATAACCTAGATCAGATGATGTTAGTATGGACCAGCTGGACACAGAGGACCACCTCAGTCAACACACCAGTCTTAAGCTGGCTCTTTTCAAAACACTGTAAGATGTCGGCCCATTTCTCTTTGTAATTCTTTTAGCAATACTGCCCTCTGCGGTTGAAATGGATGTAATACACCCACCTATTAGTTAACTCTCTTTCAACATAGAGATTTTGATTTGAATTCCTAAATCACTGAGATGTGTCATTGAACAGTTCCAGCATGTTAACTTTTTTATCATTATTTGTTGTGCTGTTTCTTTTCTCCAGCCCCTAAATCTATGCAAGATGGCTGGGGAGGTGGTGAGGATGTGGCTCTGTCGGCAGGGCAGTGGGAGCAGGATGAGGGTGACATGTGGAACAGCACGGCCTCTCAGGAGAGCAACTCGTCCTGCAGCTCTTGGGGGAACCCGCCCAAGAAGGGTCCACAGAAGGTCAGCCTGGAGCCATCCTGTGTTTTGCTTCTTTTACTGCTTATGAGTGATGCCCTTAAAGGAAGAGTTTGAAAAACTAATTTGCTCAGTTCTCCACCCCTAGTGCTCCAAACGTAGTTGATTAGCCGGGACATATTTAGTGTTTGAAGCATGCTTCTGTAGTTTTAGCACTGGGGGTACAAAGTTAATGTAGATAAAAAGTAATGGAAGCTTTTACACCGCCAATTAGCATGATGCAAACTGCATGGCTACATCATCAGCCACCTTCAATTAAGTTTTTTATGTAATCTCTAATGTTATCACTTATGTGGTTTCTGTTTACATAATGTTATCTATATCTAGATCTATCTATAAAAATAGACAAAAGTACAGACAAATTTCAGTCTGCAGGATGCAACTGCTACTGTTTTAGCTATGCTAATGAATGTTGAGTTCAGCTATGCTAATGGACGTTTGTCAGTTTTCACCCAGCTGTTCTTTTTAAACAGCACTGTAATGAATGCAGCTCTAAGCATAACATTAATAAAGGCAAAGCTTACATTACAGTACCTTGCGTTCTTAGCTGAAACTTCTTTTTCCTTCCTGTTCTGAAAGGGTAAGGTTCCTAACAAACAGGACGATGCCTGGATTATGAACCGTCTGATAAAGCAGCTAACTGACATGGGCTTCCCTGTGAGTACCATTTAATGGTTATTTTTTATTGACTATACTGCTACAGTACATTAAAGGGTCCATATCTTGGAAAACTAGATTTATTAAATAAATAGTGTGTAAATATGTTAAAGATTCAACACATATCATTCACTCCCTGTTCACACAGTCGTTAAACTGCAAAAATAGACTGTTTTGAGTTCTCGTGGTGTCACGAAAACCAACACATTTACGTATATACATCCATTCAGCCTACAGCACTTTAGTCTCATCCAGTCACTCTGAGGTTATAAAGAGTGTTGCAGTCCGGACTGCTTTTTTTGAACGAGACAGACAATCAGAGCAAAGCTGCTTCACCTATATCTCTGTTAAAGGCACAGTCACAGAAATAGCCTGTTTACAGGTTAAAGGGAGGTTGGAATTGGTTATGTAACAATTAATTACAACTGTCTTTGGTACACAAACCCACACAAATGACACAAAGTGGATCTCGGGAAAAGTAAAATGCTGTAATAGGTTAGATACTGTTAATAACAAAATGACGCAACATGTGATGAGTGGATCCTGATGATTTTTTCTTACTCATTCTCACACATTTTTGTGTTTTGTGTGTACAGAGAGACCCTGCAGAGGAGGCTCTGAAGAGCAACAACATGAACCTGGACCAGGCCATGAGTACGTCATACCAGATTCACTTGAAAATGAAAACACTTGCCTTGTCTTGCATACAAAGTACCACGAACTTCTAACTTTCAGGGCACAGCCGATCTAAACATTTTGATACAATACTGATTTTAAGGAGTTAAAATTTTTGATAAATGATATGTTTATATAGTTAGCTGATATAAACACACACACACACACATTTTCTAAACCGCTTATCCTTCTGGGTTGGGTTAAATGTATGCATAATATATTTCATGAAATGTAATTTACTGATTGATGTTTTTGTCAGCTGTCAACTGTGAATTGTGACTAGTAATCAGTAATAAGGCCATTAAAATCCTCAGGAAAGCTGTTTTCCCAATATTAGAGCAGGTGTCTCAAACTACCGGCCCACAGGCCACATCCAGCCTGCGAAACAGCTTCATATAACACGACACATTGTTTAAAATTTATCATTCGATCAGTTCCACTATTCGCAATAACCCTACATTACAGGGTTATTATAATGTAGTAACATTGTTATATGGTTAGTTATAATATAAAACATGTAACTTCAAAACCATATCAGTGCTTTTTTTGTGAGATTTATTTCTTGATGCCAGTAAATCCATGAAATGTTAATATTAGTTTTATTTGCCAGTCGTTATATTGGTTGTGCCCTTGTCATATCCTGCCTTTAACAATAAATCATGACAGACAGCATTCAAACACCACAGGAAACAGCAATACACACAGTTAATACACTTAAGCATAAGGTTTAAATAGTGTACAACGTACACTAAGTATACGTTTCTGTTTCAGGCGCCCTGCTAGAGAAAAAGACTGAACTGGATAAGCGGGGGATGGGAATCTCTGACTACAACAACGGCCTCGTCAACAAACCAATGGGCTGCAGGCCTTCAGTCATCTCCAAAGAATCCTCCTCAGACCGCGCCCCCTTCCTGGATAAGGTATCCCCCCACATTCTTTTTCGTCTGTGATGGGAATAGATGTGGTTATTTGACTATACCAGGAATGTCCAACTCGGAGCCTTACAGGCCAAAGTGCTGTAGAGATCAGTGTTTACCCTCATCTAATAATGCTCTGAATTCAGTTCATAAAGGTCTTGCTGATTAGCTGATGAGCTGAATCGGGTCTGTTTAAGAAGGCAGTGTTTTGGCCCACGAGGTACTGGAGCTTGACACGTGGGCTATAGCAGTGTCTAAACTCATCTTAGTCTTTGTTTACTTAATCAGGCATTTAGATGAGCCATGTGTAATTTGGAATAAAAATGAAATTTTATGGTTTTTGAACAGTTTCAAAATGAATGTAATGCACAGGGTTAGGACAGCCTAAAATATAAACCAAAATTATTAAATCAAAAGAGATGTATAAAGCTAGGAGATAAATATGCGATGTTATTCTTCTCTCACTGTAGGATGGTGGACTAGCGGACGATGCCCAAACTTCACCATTTTTGCCTTCTCCCAGCCTGAAGCTCCCGTTGGCCGGTGCTGCCCTCCCCGGCCAGGGCCTCGGGGTCGCCATGCAAAACTTGAACAACAGACAGGTGAGTTAGAGAAAATAAAAATCAGCAAATTTAAACACACCAGGGAATGTTTGACATTGCTTCTTTCACTGATTTAATCGTAATCCTAAACCTGGATCTCAGGTTATCCTAGCTTCACTGCATCTATTGTTAACATGCCAACTTACACGCTTACGTGCTGCCGTAGTCTCTAGAGTGAGATTTTAAGTTTAAAGATTAGGAAAATCTTCTGACGATGTAGCTTGAAGGTGGGCAATTACTGTTACTGCTATATTATTGTAGCCATATAATTGTAGTAACTGGAGAGAATGGATTACTCAAATGACTTATAAGATGAGGAGGATGACCAACTGAAAACTAAATTAGCAGGGTAATCTGCTATCTAGATATCTTACCTCAGTTTGGCTTTTCTTTACCTGAATGGGTAAGGAAACTTGTCTCTGGCATCTGATTCTTAAAGGTTGTATGATGCATTTGCAGGATATTGTAGTAATAGAATTTCCTGGGTATTGTAGTAAGAGAACGTTAAAAAAATGAAGACAATATAAAACCATAAATTTTGTCAAGCCAGTGAGACTGAGGGTGACATGCTGCACCACAGAATACTGCAGGGGTGTCAAACTCAACCACGAAAAGGGCCATATTAAAAAATCTGAGCAGATCCGTGGGCCGGCTGTGTTTTTATTTAATGTTTGTGTAACATTTTGCCATTGTTTATTCAAAATATGACAAAACTGCAACAGCAAAATAGGCGTTGAATACTTATTCAAAAGTAATTCTAAATAAAACTAAATTGTTTTAGGTATTTCTTTTTTTTAAATTGCCTGTTTGCTTGAACTTTACACCAGGCATCTGTTCTTGGGAAAAGGGGGTCAGAACGCACAATATGTTGCAGTGCGTGCTGGGGACTGTAATGCACGTCAGGGTGAAACAGGCGAGTAAGAAAGGAAAATTAAGATAACTTTGAGGGCCGAACAGAACTGTGTCACGGGCCTGACTTGGCCCTTGTGTTTGACACATATGGAATGCTGCATCACATGATAACAGTAGTTTTAGTCCAACAAGGCCCCTTTGAAGTCAACCTAAAATCAGACTTGATCTTTTTCTTCTTTTGCCCACCTTGAAAGCATTTTATTTTGATTACATCATCATGCACCAACAGGAGGGAAAAATCATTTTAACCAATAATATCATGTCTCACCTCACCCTCCCACCACTCTCACCTATCATTGAGAGAAAAAGCCCAGATAGCTCAGAGACCCTTCTTGATTCAATCTTTCATTTGGGAATGCATCATAGAAAGAGAATGCACAATGATCTCCAGTTCATGTTGATTTTAATCCTGGTTGTAATTACAAACTATAATGCTTCACCAGATAAAAGTTTGAGCATAAGCTATAGAGGAATGATACTGGGACCAAAGATCTGAAATGGGTTGTTTCCTCATACTGGCTTTTTGTATGTATGTGTACAGATGCAGAGTGGAATGTTTGGCAGTAGTGGAACAGCACAAACACGGGCCGTGCAGCAGCAGCCTCCTCCTCAGCCGACAGTGCCACCTCTCAACTCCTCCCAGCCTAGTCTACGCGCTCAAGTGCCTCAGTTTCTCTCCCCTCAGGTACCACAAAGACACAAAACATGCGCTCTGCGCTTGTTCTTCCATGGTTCTTTAGTAAAGACAGTTGTTCTATATAAAACCATGAACACTCAAAGAACAACTTGCGTGCTTAAATGGCTCTTTAACCATTTATGTGCTTAATGGTTTGTTCTGCACTAGGGAGCCTTCCCTATGTTACAGAGCATTTTAGAGAAACAGCAGAAGCCATATCGCCCCTACACATCCTGTAATATATTTCCATCTGTCAGAATGTCCATGTAGCTCCTATGAGCATTTTAAAGCACTGTTAGTTCAGTAAATGCCCCATCAACAATAAAAATCTTTATTTATTAAAATTATGGACATTGTCGACCTTTGCAGCCCTACACATCAGTCTGCCACACGAGTCAATTTGTGTTTTGAATGAAAAGCTGCAAGTACAATAGGGATAGAATTCGCCAAATAAGAACAGATGCCTTTTAATAAGGGTTTATATGCAAACTACACTCTGAACACTCGTCAAATTACATTTTGCTGATTTTCTAAGTGAAAATAAGTTGACATGCCCTCTACATGGTAAAAAATTAATCACATAAGGAAGACATTTAGTAACAAAAAATGAAAACAGTTAATAAAATGAAAAACAATTTACAGAAAACACTGTTTAACTGATGAAGGAAGACTGTAAAATAACAGGAAACATTAATTTATGTAAAACATTAATTCACGGAAAAAATCTGTTTAAGTGATGACATAAGACTACTCTGCAAAATAACAGAAGATATTCTGTAAAAAAAAAAAGAAAAAGAAAAATTTGTTAATTTACGGAAAATATCTATTTAATTCATGAAGAAAAACTGTAAAATAACAGAAAAAACTGCCAGTACATTTTCTATAATTTTTTGGTCTTTACAGTGTACAGTGACCTAAAAAACTAGTTTCTATTTATTTGCTGAGTTAAACATATTGGAAAAAAAATAAGATACAAAAATGTAAAATAACTTTTGCACAGGCTATATTTTATGTTGTATATTTTACTGTTAAATTCAGCAGAAAAACAATATTTGTGTATTTGAATGTGCAGAAGTGTGTTCTCTGAGGGTGAACCTTATGGTCACTTAGAAAAGCAACAAAACCTGTAATGTGACCAGGGGTGCCCAAACGTTTGCACACAGCTGTATGTTTCTAAATCATATCTTGGTCATCCAGCCTTTGATTACTCAAAGTCTGTCACAGTTTTGCCCAAAGAAAGTCCTGTACAGTACAATGTAGTGAATTTCACTCTCTTTTGTTTACCTGCAGGTTCAAGCACAGCTCTTACAGTTTGCAGCAAAAAACATTGGTCTCAACCCTGCACTTTTGACCTCACCAATAAACCCTCAGCATATGACCCTGTTGAACCAACTTTACCAGCTGCAACTGGTGAGTTCCAGCAGGGGGCGGTCTTGCACCTCTCAGTCACTGTTCACTGACCTCAAGGTCAGAGAAAGAAGTCTGAAGTAAACTGATGCCTTTAGACCACTTTGCTCTTTTCAAGGTTGTTGCATTGTTGCGCTTTAAATGTTAAAAAGCTGTACTGTGTGTTTCTGTACAGGCATACCAGCGTTTACAAATTCAGCAGCAGATGTTGCAGGCGCAACGTAACGTTTCCGGCCCCATCAGACAACAAGAGCAGCAAGTGAGCTAATGGTTTTACCACTTCCTCTCAAAGCTGACCTGTCCATGCTTCACTCGAGCAAAAGAGCGACCACATCACTTACTTAAAACCAGTTTTTACTAACACTGTCAAAACTCTTTGCCTTCTTTTGAAGTTTTTAACATTTGGCATGTTATACAATATTTCATACATTAAAAAACTATATCGAATGGCTTTGATGGTCTATATAAGGTTTGGTGTAATTCTGTAGTGACTGAATGGATGATAGGAGATGCATCTGAGGAAGGGAGGAGATAAATCTGCTCTGTAAATGTTATCCAGATAGCCACATGTCTGAACTGAAGCCTGATCATGAAGCAGAAAGCATATGTGTATTTGCTGGGAGTGTAGAATTATAATGACCTACTAACTGTTCATTTTATTATGAAGTTTGATAGCCCCACATCCAGAATTGTTTTGTATATTTTTTTCTTCCTGGGGACCTTTTCTGATGTTTGTTTGGGGGTTTATGTACCAAAACAGTCATAATTAATTTTTACATGACCATTTTCAAACCTTTCTTTAGAATTAATGATTTATGTACATAAGCTCTGTTCTGATTGGCTGTACCTCGTTTTTATACCTCAAAAGCAGTCACCCCTTATAACTTCAATGCGAGGCAAAAACTGCTGCAGGCTGAATATGCAGATATATGTAAATTAGTTGGTTTTGTGACATCAAAGAACAATGAATTCAAAACAGGCTGTTTTTATAGCTTAGTTCCCATATATGGATTATACGAATTAGACTGTGAACTGTATGGTTTAAAACCTTAACAGTGTTTGTACTCTTGCACAAGAGAAAATAATAATATGGCCCGTTTGATATGGGCTGTTTAATTCTGTGTATGTGTTCTTCATCGTTGTTCTTGTGTTTGCGACAGGTTGCACGTACAATCAATAACATGCAGCAGCAGATCCAGCAGCACCAGCGGCAGCTGGCCCAGGCTTTGCTGATGAAGCAGCAGCCTCCCCCTTCCCACCCAAGCCTGCACCCAGGGGCAGGAAAATCTGCCCTGGACTCCTTTCCTGCCCCACAGGCACCGGGCCTGACCGTCTCTGACCTGCAGACCAAAGAGCCGCAGTCTTCTCCAAACTCATTCTCCCCCTATGCTCTCTGTGAGTGCTGAAGTCTGCGATACTTTTCTCTGAAAATAATTACAAAAATATAGACATAGGTTAATTTCCTTTTCTAGGTTCGCAAAATATATGTATAAATTGTGTCCTGTAAAGTTCCAGTGTCCTAAAAATTCTCCCCTTTCTGTGTAAACTGAGCAGTTCTAATCTTAGCCAAAACTTACATAGGCATTACCTTCACCAGTCACAAGGCTGATGTGGCTTGTATTGCCCACACAGTGTTAAAAAACACAGTCAGACTCTCTTTGAATTGGAGAAACTTAGCAAGTGAAAGCTAACAACCAAGCGAAAGCTAACCTAATTCACATAACTGATTTATCAAGCTAGCTCATCTGCCTGTCCGTCTGTTTCTGTTCATTTAGCCGGCTATGCCAGCATTCCAAGAATGCCCATCCACCATTAAAGTGAATAAGAAGTTTACCTTCTTTGAGACGTCACTTTAAGAGAAAAGCTGTTGCTTTGCTTTGTTTCCAGTTTTTTTGTCAGTGCTTACTATATTTGTGAATAAGTGCTTTCACTGAGAGATTCTTCTGTATTTTTCTGCCTAGCTGGACTGAACCCTAACATGAATGTAAACTGCATGGAGGTGGGCGGTCTGTCCATGAAGGATTCTCCTCAGCCTCAGTCACGCCTGTCACAGTGGACACACCCCAACTCTATGGAAAACCTCTCTGGAAACTCCTCCCCCATGGAGCCTAGTCTTAGCAAGCATGGTACAGTCAACACAGAGCTTTATTTTATTACTTTTATTATATTATTACTTTAGTTTTATTTTATTACTGTTTATTACAAATATACTATAAACACATTTCTGTTTACCTAATGAAGAGCACAGAATTACAGATCAGACGTTTGGTATCAATGTTTTCAATAATATAAAATGAGTTTGGTTGCAGATATATGTATAAAATGTTACCAGTATGCTAGTTCTATTCAACTGGGAAGGCTGTATAACATCAAGAAGGAAGTTTTTATCTGTGTAGTTTCAGTAATAGAGATTAGGTTGTAACTAAATCTGACTTGTTTATATATAATATGCATTTCTTGCACTTCTGTTGTGCAATGACATGTTACATATTTTATTTTTCTGTTACACATTTGCCTTTTTGAAAATGCTGTAAATATTGAAAAAAAACTGAAATGTTCTGCTGTCTATATAAGTTATGTTGTATATAAAAACAGTAGTGTTATGTAAAGTGTCATACAGATTGGTTAAAGGGCTCAATATGAATGTGTTTGTCCCTCCCCCCCAGGTGCCATCTCTGCAGGGCCTAATCTCGGCCCTCCAGGTAAGCCCTCTCTGGACGACTCCTACAGCCCTTATAACCTGATCTCCAGCTCTGAATCTCCGGCCAGCCCGCTGGTGCCCCCGGACAGCTGGGGCCAGAACAAGAGCGCTAACGACAAAATCTCCAATGGGACCAACATCAACTGGCCGCCAGGTCAGTCAATATCCGATTTACACAGCATACAGTAGTACAGTTGTATGCAGATGTTTCAACACCCCATGTCAAATAAACTGGTTTGCTGATTTTCTAAATGAAATTAAGTCAAAATGTCCACATTTTGTGTTTCATTTTTCTCCAATATGTTAAATTCAGCAATTAAACAATAATTATGCATTCTCCGTAGAGGATGTGTTAGCTTATTTTATTATACTGCTGTTGAAAAGTTTGAAATCACTTTTTTCAATAATATAAAAACAATTTTGTTGCTGTAAAATGATTTTGCTGTGATGTACTACTTCACATGTTTAAAAGTTTCAACTAATTTGCAGGAAGTTCTAAAAATTGAAGAGATAGAGTTAGTAGAAATGGTGCTGATCCAACACCAGGTATCAAGCTGATCAGCAGAAAATTCTGGAGCGGATATCAGAGGGAACAATGAATCTGAATTTGACCTGTCACAAATCTAGCCTGAAATAAAACAGAATTGCTTGGAGCATCGCAAAACATGCAGCAAGTAGGTCAAACGATAACATCAGTAACTGCATCGTAATATCTGAAAATAACAGCAGGGGAATAGTGGTCAAGTGGTTGAGTAGTTTCGGTATGGTATGTAAAAATGTAGAACAGTTCAACTTAAAGCTTAGTAGTTTTTAAAGAAAAATAGTGTATCAGTGATATCATGCAATCTCTAAATAATGAGTTAGGTATAATGAACAGAGCTGTAGATGATTCTAAAATGACTGAAAAAGCTGTAGAACATCAAAAATGAAGTTGTATTAAAATCAGTATCAAGAAAGAAGGTCTAATGAACTTATTATCTAGACTGATGTAAAAAAAAACTCAGTATTTAGAATGAAGTCGTAAGAAAATGAATATCTTTGTTCTAATAAATTCAATATCCAGAATGAAGGTCTACTAAAAGTAATATCTAGATTGGTGTTATAATAAAATTTTCATCATAAAGAAGAACATTTTTACCAGGCAAAAAACAACTTTGTTTATATATACTTTCAATGTAAGTCAATGGAACCAGACTTTTTTCCAAGTCATTTTTGGTCATTTCTTTTGGTCTATTCATCATGAAATTTACATACAATGTAGTGGCTGTAGTGTACATATTCAACACAATGTAAACTAAAAACTAAATGTGCAGGGTCTTTACGTTTATCTGCATCACCTTGTCATCACTGATTGAACCTCATAAAACAAGTTTTGTCTTTGGAATCTGTCAGAGTTCTGCCCAGGAGTGCCCTGGAAAGGACTGCAGAACATTGACCCTGAGACTGACCCCAACGTCACCCCAGGAAGTGTTCCCAGCGGCCCTACAATCAACACCAACATTCAGGATGTGAATCGCTACCTGCTCAGAGACCGAAGCGGAGGTGAGAACACATGACAGAGAATGTGTTTGAAATGAGAAACTGATTTAGCAGATTTTGGTCGTAGAGCATTTTATGTGAATCTCCAAGAGTTGATGTAGTTCAGAGAGACGAGTGAGACGTTTTCAGTTATAATGATTCTTCTTTCTCATAGCGGTTAACAGTATCTAATGATTCTCATAGCTGTGTTTGGTTGTTTCATGTACAGTGGGAGTCCAAAAGTCTGAAACCACTACTGAAAATCAGCATAACAATCTGAGTGAAAAGTCTTTGAAATACATCTGAATTTCAGAATTTCTTTGGTACAGTATTCCCCTCTTTCTGCTTTAATCGCTGCACACACTCGAGCTGAATGGACTCCAGTAGTTTGTGCAGAAGCCTCTGATGAGCAGATCAAATCCACCTGAACACTAACTTCACTGGAAGGAATTAGACTCAAAAACAAATCTGACCTTTTTGTACAAAGGTCTTAAATTTAAGTTTGTTATTTTGTAAAACTTATGTTTTTTTTTAGGTTTAAATGAAAAAAAATCCCAGATTTTGAATGTGGTCAGACTTTTAGACCTCCCTGTATAATTAAAACTTAGACAGTTATGAAGTTTTCATTTGATATGCTTGACTTCGGGCTGATTGGCATATCCAAATGTTATGAATTTGAATGCTTTCGTATATATATATATATATATATATATATATATTATATATATATATAAATAATTTACAATGATTTTTTTGTGTTAAAATGCAGAAGCTTAAGATAAAAGAAGAAATCAAATCAAATATTATAAAAGTTATTGTTTAAAAAGTTTACAGTTTTGGGGGTTGATTCACATCATCTTTCAGATGCTAGAAACACCAACCAGTAGGGCTGTGTATCAAAATTATTATTTTTTAATTTGAGGGAATTACCAAAATCTATGACATTCAGAAAACAAATTTTAGTACCCAAGTAGTCAGTCTTATGATCCAATAAGCAGGCTTCTTCCAAAATCTAGACTGCTGATTGGTTAATAAGCATGTTAATAACATGAATGGAACTTTTCTAGAAAGTTTTTTTTGTAAACTATGAAAACAAACTGATGTAAAAATTAACAATGACATTAACAATGTTAAAGTATAACAGAGAAACCCCCTAAAAGATATGGCTTTTTGTAAAACTGAGTATGCGTTTTTATGCGGGTATAAAGATGAAATGTTTTTATATAATTTATTTGCTTGTAAAAAAAGATTATGGAAAGAAGTACTCAAAGTAATCAAAGTCAAGGTACTGTATCGTTTTTGGTATCGGTATATTCTGACTGATACCCAGCCCCACTAACCAGTTCATTACACTATTTCTAACAGAACGTAAACTTCAGCACCACTTTTATATTTACTGCCTTCTTTTTGTTTCCCCCCTTCCCCCTGCCCTCGTATTCTTGCCTGCTTTATTTTTTGGGACACTTTATAGGCTCCTCCCCAACTTCCTCTCAGAGCGAGGCTGTGCCTCCTGCCAGCGATTGGCCAGTCAGTGGTTACACTAGCTCTTTTAGTCTGTCTTCACCTGAGACAGAGGACACAGGTACAGCTACCCAGAATGCCCTCTTAACCACAGCCACAACCCCCACCTATACTCCCTCTCCCACCCTGCAGTCACAGTCACCACTTCCTTTGTTGCACGAAGCCTAAAGAAGTGGGCTCTGTTCTCTGAGACTGCTTTGTAGCTGTCACATTAGGGCTGCAACAGTTACCAAGGTGAACAACGATGAATGTGACAAGACTTTACGTGGATTTCCAAATGGATGATCCATACAGACATTCTGACAGACTGGAATACACTACAGGAAGTGTAGGGGGCCATATGACTTCTATTGTTTCATTTATAATTTATTTTATAATTCTTTATAATGTGAATATGATCCACACAGTCCACAAGATAAATGTTATGTATAGTTTTTCAATGGGTTGTGAACAAATCATAACACACAAAATGCATACAAAATATGTTTCTATAAAGTCAGTGTTTTAAGCTTTACAACAAGGAAAAGGAGGACAAATTAAATAATTGGCAAAATAAAGGTGTACTAATGGGCTATTACTATGCAGTTTAGTTCTGACGGCCCTTTCTAATTGGTTGAGAAGAGCTCTACCCATGGTGTTCTGATAACAGCGTGTTTTTTTCATAACTATTGTATATCTGCCGAACACTGGTTGCTAAGTTACAACTTGCTATACGCTGTAGCTAAAAGTTACATATCTCTGCTGTTGGAAGAAAACCTTGCGTCTCTAACTTTGTCGTTTTTCATTTTTTGACATAATTGGAATATGCCTGTTGCCCTTTACATTGTGTGTAAATTTCATAAAGAATGGGCCAAAAGAAACGGCTGAAAGTGACTTGGGAAAAAAGTCTGGTTCCATTGACTTACATTAAAAGTAAAGAAGGTTTTTTCCCTTCTCCTGTAAAGTTATCATTTTGGAGATACGAGGTTTTGTTCTGACAACAGCGATATACAAAAACAGAAAATGGATACAGTAGATAGCTTCTGTAAGATAATATTTGACCTATTTGGTCAGGTCAACATCTGATTCTCTGTTATTGATCCAAAGTGAGCTTTTTGATTAGCAGCCGTGACGACGCAACAACCAAACAAGCAGGAGTTAACCAGAAAAAAAAGAATACAATTCAGCGAACAAGATGGGCTGTGAAATGCTTTACAGACTGGCTGGAACAAAAAGTTTTATGGCTCTGTAGCAAAAGAGGGTGATACTTTTTGGCAGAAGGAGTTGCAGAGGGGTCTGCTTTACTACATTATTTAGTACTTTACTTTGCAGAACTGTTGTATAAAAACAATAGAACACGTGAGGTCCTGTGTTATTGTGAATAATACCAAGGCTGTGATGATCTACTGTGCTCACCTTTGGCTTTTGCCTGCGACTGAATCCCAGCCATATTATTCACGATAATACATATACACTTGTTGATTACAGGCTCTCTATAATTGTTTTTACTGTCTTCTTTATGATCCATGCAGTTGTTCACTGCTCTGGAAGTTCTGACCACACTCATCATATACTCAGAAAAGAGTATCATGACCACAGTTACCACGAAAACAAAATGTCATGAAAACATCATCATATAGCTCAGCTCTGTCAAACAGCAGTCGATATGTTCATTGATTTTTAGCAATCATCATTAGTTGCAGCCCTAAATTCTGTCCAGTTCGGTGTGCAGTGTACCCCTTTCCCTCTAGAATTGTGCCCTACCTATATTCACCCTCACATTCCCCAGTGTTAGTGGGGTAGTGTCTCTGTGTGTGGCATGATCACCAACCAGCTGCGTGCAGTTTGTTGACTGATAAGGGGGATTATTGTGAACAGAAATAATTTGTGACCTTGTGCTCCTCCTGTCTACGGTAATTTCTTCCTTTGCTGTGAAAAACCCTTCCAACCCACAAATTACTGTGTTTAACTCAGAAGTGTTAAACACAGGAAGTGCCCTATCACTCGCTCTATCAGCGTTTTTACGACTTGTTTTGTCAGTTGTTCACATGCTTTGGATGCTTTTGTCAGGGGTGCATCAATCAAGAATTTTGATGTGAATTCTGATTCTTTTCAGAGAAATTGGCCAACAGAAGGGATTGTTTTTTGTTTTTGTGTGTGTATATATGCAAAGGTTTTAGGCACCTGAGAAACTGATATTTAAAAAGCTGAACATAATACAGATAGTTATTACAGGAAATATTGATTTTATGCGTGTGCTCCTTTAACCATTTCCAAACCTGTCCTCATGACTGCCCAGTATTAATTATAGTTCTCAATTTATGCTTAATTTGGCTCAAGCAGTTGAAACAAGTAGATTACGTTCTCTGACATCAGGTGTGTTGGTGGTGGATTTGAACAAATCCATGCGATGGCTGGTGAAGGTGAAGTCCAAAAACCAACCTTTTTTTGAAAAAACAAGACATTCTTGTATCTTTTTACCTTATTTTTTTATTTGTATTTAGGGCTGAAACAATTATTTGACTTATTATTTGATTATCAATAATATTGACAAAAAAAATGTCAACAAATATTTTGTTTACGTTTATACTTTCAAAGTGATTTCCAGCCTTAAGGGAGTTAACATTAGTATTAGCCAGCTAATTATGGCTGTTTTCACATCACCAGGCTGAAGTGGCACAAATCCGTTTTTTTGCCCTGATGTGACTCAGATCTGATGTTTTCAGGGCTGTGTGGACACACAAATCTGATCTTTTCAAATCTGACCTGAGCCACTTTCATATGTGGTCCTAGATCGGATACGTATCCGATTCGTGGCCATGCAACCTTAACTTGACGCTCAGATCGGAATTCGTGTTTTTTTTCACTGTGCGTGCGCCATCATTCAGCGTTACCATGGCAACAGCGCCAGATGGAAGTTGAAGCCTGTAAACGGTGGAAAAGCAACACATCTCACCTTTTTCTCCTTCGTCTCGCTCTAATAATGAAGCTGAGAGCTGATCAGAGTTAATTATCTTCTCAGCGAAGCTCGTTCTGCTCGTTAGTTTGTGCTGATGACTCACGTGATTCATTCACGTGACGTTACTGAGTAGGATGTGTTCATGCGGGTCATTTCAGGACGCCGGTTCGTTCACATTAATGACAGATTTGAATCACATACCTAAACAAGTGTGAACCAACTTGTCAGAAAGATCGGATTTGAGCGAAAAAACGGATTTGAGAAATGAGGCTTGTAATGTGAACGTAGACTATATATAACTGATTATTTAGCTTAAAATACATCTAATTTTGTAAACACATGAAAAAATTATACCTGCTCGTCATGGAAAACTGTTCACACAGAGTTCTTCTAATGAAATAGCAGCTTAAATTACGCTGCGCTCTGAAGAGCTAAAGACTGAATCTATTTACTACATCATTTATTTTTATCTTTTTCATTATTAACTGTAGGTCAAACAAAGCACTGTGTTTTTCCCATGGTGGTAGTTTTGCTTGTTTAACAATAACTCAGTTTGTTAGAACATCGGCAAACATTTTATTGATACAGCTCTTCACATTTAGAGGCCATATCTAAGCCGATTAATCATTATTAGTTGATTAATTCACACGAATAATTAACTATCAAAATATTATGGGATTTTTTGCATCCCTGTTTGTATTGAAATACTTTTAACAGGTACAAACACATTTACTACTGAGATAAATGGTTGCTTTTTGCATAGTACTGTTTGTGTTACTGAAAGTAACAGGCAACATATACAGTAATCTTTGTCTGATCTTTATCTGAAGTGTTTTGCAGGCTAGCTGAATGCACTGATATACATCATGCGAGTTGGAGGGTTATGTGGGCGACAGACTCACATAATTTACACGCCCTCTTCACACGCTTAAAATATTTTACAACTGATATTTTTGACATAATCTTGCAGCAGCATTTGAATGCAGCACGTGTTCCACTGGCTCACATTATTGATGTCACAGAACAACACAGGTCGGCTCAAATAAAAAAAATTGGCTAACTGTTTGTCGACTGTATCAGACGTTAATCTGACTGATTCCAATCGTGCACCCCTAGCTTTCGTCGGTAGTTTCACTCTTGTGACTGCTCACATCTGCTCTGCAGGTAAACTGTCAGATATGAAGTCCACCTGGTCCCCGGGTCCCATCTCCCACACCCAGGCCTCCCTGTCCCACGAGCTCTGGAAGGTTCCTCAGGGTCCGCGGAACACCACGGCCCCCACACGGCCCCCGCCAGGTCTCACCAACACCAAGCCCTCCTCCACCTGGGGAGGAAATAGCCTGGGCCTGGTGCCTGGCTGGAGCAGCTCATACTCCTCAGGTACTAAGCTGTATAATACTGTATAATGTAAACATGATCAACGCAAGTTAGTCAGACAGCTAACAGAAGCGTGGATCGCCAATAAGAATGTAGTTGAATTGCCAGTCACAGTGTAACTGAGGTGCTGATATCCAATCAGAGTGTAACAGAAGTGCTAATATCCAATCAGAGTGTTACTGAACCTTGATAACCATAGTGTAACCAAGAGTACTGATAGCCAATCACAAGGTAACTGAAGTGTGAATGTCCAGTCAGTGTAACTGAAGTGCAGAAAGCCAGTTAGAGCTTAATAAGTCAGAGTTCTAGGAACTTGTGGCTGTGGTAGAGAACAGTACATGTGAGTCTGTGTGTACCTCTGTGGGCGGAGTTTCAGAGGCTGAAACTAGAGCACCCCAGGATGAAACACCTTACACCCTTTAGTTAAGTGTTAAAGCCACTGAAAACAACAACGGTTGGAAATATGGGTGTGGGCACCTCTTCACCAACTGAGGGAAGTACATCAGTAGCATAATTAGTAATTAGTATTGCTCAGGCTGTCTGTGTCTGGCTTTCTCATGCTGCCCTCAATTTGGCGAGGAGAAGTACACTATTGGTTGGCCTTCCTGTCTGAAGCTCTGTGGTCAGCCACACAGACAATGTAACAAAAAACAGTTGTTCATTATTAGTTCAGCAAAAGAAAAGCAGATGAACTGCTGAGAAGTTTTTGTCTAGGTAGCAATTTGTTATTTTGCTAGCTTTCAAGTATTGACTTAATTATGGCCTTACTAATTTTGCAGCCTTAGGGTGTGTTTATACTTGAAGTTCGGTTCCCAAAGCAGAAGATAATACCCTGTTTGACATTGAACCAAAATATGAACCTTGTTGAAGTATGCAGATAGAATGCAGTAGATTTGGTGACAATAATGTGTGATAATACCCACTGAACTTTCGTTGAGCTCAGGGGTTTTATGTATGTTTATGTGTGTATGGTTTGTGATACTCTACTAATAGTAAGCCATGAGAAGCAGTGCGTTGTAGTGGTTCTAACACAACGTGAAGCAGGAAGAAATCACTGTACGACAGCCTTGACTTGTTTTTATTAAACAGCAAAAACGTGATGAATTAGTAATGTATTTGATGCGTGCAGTGGTATGTGTGTCATTCATTTTAGAATGGCTTCAAACATGCCTCAGCCTTAACTCAATAACTGAAATTATCCAGATTACAGTTACCAATTTAGAGTTCATGATGAGATGAGGAAACACATGTACAGTTTAGGCAGTCAAATGATGTTTTGTTGATTTTCTTAGTGAAAATAATTGAACACATCCTCTACAGAGAACACACTTCTGTGCATTTTAATGTACAATTACTGTTCATTTGCTGAATTTAACATATTATAATTATAGTATGAAATGTAAGATGCGGCCTGTGCAAAAGTTAGGGAATTATGTAACTTCTGCATTAAAACTGTATGTGGATGGAAACCTAGCTACTGTCTGGTTAAGCCAGGCTTATAAAGTCTTAACAGATTTCCAAAAACATGGAGAATTTCACATTTAACGGTGTTCGTTTTAAAGGTACTACATGGAGTACGGACAGCTCCACTAGGACCAGTAGCTGGCTGGTACTGCGGAACCTCACACCACAGGTACAGCAGCACAGAACAGACTCACAGTGCTTTCTGGAAAGAAAAAGTCTAATTTTATCCGCTTTAAACGTGCTTTTGTGTGTGCGTGTATCTCCTAGATTGATGGTTCTACACTGCGGACGCTGTGTATGCAGCACGGCCCCCTCATTACATTCCACCTCAACCTGACGCAGGGAAACGCTGTGGTGCGCTACAGCTCCAAGGACGAGGCTGCCAAAGCCCAGAAATCCCTGCACATGTATGTCTCACCTTCCTTATTCTTATCCAGCAGATGTTTGATCGATAGAACTTTATAAATCAACAAAGGGTGTTATGACCTGCCTGATTTCACCTTCCTGTGTTGCAGGTGTGTGCTGGGCAACACCACTATCCTTGCGGAATTTGCTGGAGAGGAGGAGGTGAACCGTTTCTTTGCACAGGGTCAGTCCCTCACGCCCACCACCAGCTGGCAGGCCAACCCGGGCACCAATCAGACGCGGCTGGGGGGCGGAGCGGCTGGCACCTCGCACCCCATTGGCCACTGGAACAGTAGCAGTCTGGGAGGAGGAGGAGGAGGAGGAGGGGGCGCTGGGGGAGGAGCCGGGAGCGGGGCCAAGGCGGGCAGCGAGCTGCTGTGGGGCGGAGTCCAGCAGTACTCCAGCCTGTGGGGGCCGCCCAGCTCGGAGGATGGCCGAGTGGTGGGCAGCCCGACGCCAATCAACACGCTGCTTCCTGGAGACCTGCTGAGTGGAGAGTCCATGTAGAGACAGGCCAATCCTCGAGGAGGAGAGATACGGAGTTTATTGAAAATAAAAAAACAGGAAATTTAAAGAAAGACTTGAAGAAAACAAACAAACAAAAAAAAAGATCCACACAGGAGCAAAAACCAAGCAAATCAAATCGTGGCGATAATCAGCATCAGTGGAACTGTGAACCAAGAGACAGGAGGTTGAGGCAACACTTAAAAAGCGTAAAAGGCTGCTGACCTTCTTCCTCTTCTCCTCCTTATTTTACATCATTTCATTTGTGTTATTTTTTTCTGTATGGTTACAGTATTCTGTGTAAGACTTTTGGAGAAGAGAGAAGTACCCAGTTGCTATAAACAAAAGGAAAGAGAACCTTTACTAGACTTTCTCTGATAAACTGAAAGTGTATTTTACTACAAAACGAGACAAGCTGCCATTTTTGAGAGTCCCCTGGCACTAGCCCTGCTCCCGAGCAAACAGTGTACAAGCCCCTCCCCCAAAGAAACGCATCATTCCGATTGGCCCTTTTCCCTTTAGATTGGATCCATTGCTTTTTATTCGTCTGTTTGAACAGCACTAAACTTTTAGCCTTAACTGCTTACCAGCCCCCTCTACCACAGTCGCTCTGGGCTTACTCTGGGGATTGCACTTTTGTACTTATTTTTGAGCCAGCGGAGACGAGAGGAAAGTTACACGTTTGACCTCACACGCACTCGCCCTCTCCTCCAGGCCCGTCCGTCCGCGAAGTTATCTAAGGATCGGACCCGCGGCCGGTGCTTCAGAACAGGCTGAGGGAACAGTTGCCCGGCATATGTGTGCCATATTATTAACCACTGTCTTCAGAACACTTCAACATGCACCGCGCAGAACCAGATGGTTACATTTCCTTTACTCCTCTATCAGCTCCATGAATGACCTCAAACTTTGGAACCTGGAAAAAAAAAAGGAGGAGAAGCCCTAGTTCATGATTGTCTGACGTGCAATATGCCACAGACTCTTCCGTCCATCTTTACGCAGTGCTTATTAATGCTGGTGAAGTTTTATTTTTTAAGTTTGGGTGGGGTTGGGACAAAAAACAAAAAAAAACTTTTCTCCTCCCACATCGCAAGAGCGGGACTTTAAAAAAAGGAGGAGGAGCTTTTTTTTGTGTTGTGTGTGTGAGCCCTTAGTGAAATCGTCACTAGCACTTCCTCAAAACACACACATGCGCAAACAAGCGGAGTGACTACAGGGGGACACGGGCTTCAAACCAAATAATAGGTGTTTATCGTAACCCAGTAGACAAGGTGCATTTTATGTTGTATTTGGTACAAAAGAGTAGAACAAAGAGACTGGTTTAAAGAACGAAAGAAAGTGTGGTTTATCATAGCACTTAGCAAGAGCGTCAGGCTTTGACCTTCTTCAATGCCAACAAAATTACACATGGAGAGACGAAACTGAAAAAAAAGCAATGAAAAAAAGCAATCTACGGCTTCTCCATGCTGTTTTTTTAAACTCTAAATGGTTTTCTTTTTTTTTATTATTATTATTTTATTTGTCCCTCCATAGTCTACAGACTTGGATGGATCTTTATAAATGGTAGCAAATGAAGGGTAGTTTGAAGAAGAAGAAAAAAAACAAAAAAAAGCAAGACTGATACTAAAGCATTCATTTTGAGATATTATTATATATCAAAGTAAATATCACTGTTACAGTAACTCCAAAATGTTTAGCCTTTTGTCTGGAGACGCTAGACGTGTCGTCTCGTCAATGTCGTGACGGATCCTGCGGGGCCTGAAACCCCGCCTTCCTGGATGAAAAATGGCCACTGAGTGCCTATCTGCTGTGCGCTAGAGCTTATAGCGCAGCTACTTCATTAAAAAAAAAAAAAAAAAAAGAAAGAAAGAAAAAACTGAACTGAACTGGCCCTTCAGTACTACTGCGCCAGCACCCGACCTCCAACTCCACTCTCTAAAAACTTTCTTCTCATGCAAAGATCACTTTAGCTGGAAGTGGTGGACAAGACCTTATTATTATTTTCAGTCATTGGTTGTTTTTATTTTACTGGAATTGCCAGTGTTGTTATTTTTGTCAACATTGCTGTTGCTGTTATTGTTGATGATGATATTTTGCGCTTTTTTGTGTGTATATGTGTGTCCATGCAGTGGTCTTTAACGGTAGCTGCTCTCACCAGCCCCTTTCACTGCACATATGCAGGAACACTCGTAAGAGTGAGAGTAAGAGACGCTTACATTTTGCAACCGTTCCCGGTCAGCCGGTCATGCTGATCTCGAACGATCTAGAGTCCGATCTAGAATGAAGTTTTATGATGGGTTTGGGTTTTTTTTTTTGTTGTTTTTTTTTAATGGTTCTCTTATAGATGGACTGAGATTTAGGGGCAAACCCTACTGGAACGAGGAACTGGGTGGAGATCTCAGCCTGCCTTCTTCTTTTTCTCCTCATCCTCCATCTCACCCTCTTCACATTGACCTCCCCTCTGTCCTTCACGTTCTCGCGCTGTCCTGCAAGGCTACACTCTCCCTGGTGCTGAAGACGAAGCGCGACTGTAATTTCCACGCCGCCTCTCAACGTAACAGTAATAAAAGCAAATGATAAACGGAGACGCCGCTCTCTTCTTCTATGCAAAGACTGACCGAGAGGCGCATGGTCACAGCCATCGAAATACGAACCCCACCACTCTCTTCTCGTCCTCTTAGATGTCCACTTTTCCTCTCTGAGCAGGCAGCTTCCTGTTTACGTGAGTCCATTAATCATCAGGCCCTTATCGTTTACGCTCTTACACTGTCTGTACACGCAGTCTCAGGGCAGGCTCACAGAAATCCCACCTTAGTTCGTCTTCAGGAGGATGCCAGATGTCTCTTATCGCTTTAATTTAATCTCATGGTCGCCTCCACCACATAATCAGATGTCCATGGAACCTTGGCTCCGTATATTTGTTGTACATTTGGAGATGGAGAGGTAGAATGCAGGCTGAAATCAAGAAATCGAGAAGGACAGGTAGCACCTTGTCCCAGGTAACAAAAAGAAAGACCTGGACGGACTGCTGAGAACTAAAACAGGGATTATTCCAGAATGCTTTGGTGCACTGTAGATGGTTCACATCGGGTACATCATCTTTTAAACCAAAAAGGAAAAAAAAAGTTTTTTTTTCTTTTTAAATCTGTTACTTTTCATATGAACCTGTAGTACACTCTTCAATCTTTGGCTGAAGTGCTTCTCTCTGCAAGCCTTTTTTTTAACGCCCCAAAGCAGCAGTCGGCAGGACGAATGCTGAACTGATGGTATTCAATTCTGTCCAGGGGCGAAATATTTTCACAGATGTGGGCCCAGGTGGGGCCCCTCTGCTTCAGGAGGACGAGGGTTGCTGCATGTCAGTTGGTACCAAGTCTTAAAATTGGCAAAAACGCCCTGAAGACTTCTGAAGCTTTGTGTTTTTCGTCAGACTCGAGTGACACTAGTAACAATCACTATTGCCTGTTTGTTTGTTTTTGGGTTTTCTATTTTCTTCCAACTGCCTTGCTTTAAAGCTGTACTCGAAGCCACCAGACTGTCAAAGGAACATCCTACTGTGGGGTCGACTGACGAATCCCCATGAACACCAAGCTGCTGCATGATCCAGAAAGCCTCTCCGTCTGTTTGCAGCTCGCCAACAAGCATCCAGCCACCACTACGGACAAACTGGATTATTCTAAAGCACCCAACTCGCCAACCTGAGCGTAGAATACGAGCGATCAATCACAGGACTTGTTTTGGGGGGTGTGCCGGGGGGGGTGTGGGATCCAATCTTTTCTCCAAGGTCCTGGGTAGAATATGCACACGCTGGTTGATATACATGCACATTTGTAAGCCTATGTATGTATATAACTGGTTTTATCTCTACACTTAATTTCCCTTAACGTACGCTCCCAGGCCTAAATCAGCCTCCCCCCCCTTACGTCTTTCTGTACGTACCCAGATACAAAAAAAAAAAGTATAAACATATCAATTAGACAAAATGAAAGAAATACAAATACTTGAATCAAAAGAAGCGCCAATAATGTAATGTGAAACTTTTTGTAATCTTTTTTGTCATTCATACACTTCCAAGCTTTTTTGATAACGGTTCAAAACGAGCTAAAAAAAAGGAAAAAAAAAAATAACGCAAGATGACATCTATTGTGTGTGGGTGTTTGCACAAGACTGTGTGTACTGTATGAAGAGTGAATGTGCTCAAAGGTTCAAACGTGTGTGTGGTTACAGCGGGTTTGATCCCAACTTTTGGTTAAATTCAGTAATTTTTTTCTTTTTTTTTTGCATTTATTTTTAGTTTTTTCGCTAGTCAGTAGTCAGAAATATATTCGGACGTGTATTGTTGTCGTTATTAGCTTCTAGCGTTGCACTGAGTGTCTGCCTCCCCTCTTTCAGCTAATCGTACAACATGAAATAAAGTACTGAGGGACGAGGTGACAATTCATGTGTTAATGTTTACTCAAGGACTTATTGAGGAAAAAATGTGTTTTTTTAAATATCTGTAATGATTATCTACCTTGTAGTGGCTTTTATTGTGGAATATTCCATAACAAAAATGGATTATTATGAGTATTGCACCATTTTTTCCAGATTATAACAAAAAAAAACGCAAAGGTAAAAAAAATTAAAAATGGACAAAAAATATATATGTAAAAAAATGTGGCCATAGATTGGTTTAGAGGGACTTGTAACTCCATCTAGAGACCTAGTTTGTTACAAGGCTCAGTTCAGAGGTGCCTACCTTTTGCTTTTTTCTGTATCTTTTTTTTTGTTTTTTGCAAGGCCACCAACAGTTTACAAGCATTTCATTTTTTCCGAAGAAGGAAGAGGAAATTACTGTGGGAATGTCAGGAAAAAACAAATAAAAAAACAACAAAAAATGACAAAAATTAAAAAAAAAAAACGAAGGACATACTTCCATCACGAATAACAAACACTTTACAGAATGAAGATTATTGTGCTACTTGCAGAACTCTGGGATCGATCAGTGTTGTCATATTAATTTTTTTTTTTTAATTTCTATGTTGTCAAATGTTGATTTCATGGACTATTGAAGCCTGTATGTTTTTTCCTTTGTGAAAAAAGATATAATTGCTCACTATCTTGCACACACGTGAAAAAGTGGATCATGTCTCAGGAAGGCAAGGGTTCCAGAGTACCAACTCCACGCCATTTTAAATGTTCATTTTTATGAGGAGAAAAAAAAAAGGATTAAGAAAATTAAGCACTGAAGGTTATGGATTTCAGAAGAAAAAAAAAAACCTTGTTTCTAAATCCGTAGCAGTTACATATTTACCAAATAATGGACTCTAAATGAACTTTAAAAAATGGAGTGCTTTATATATAAATCTATATATTAAAATTGCTTTACATTTTAAATAATGATCGATTGTTCAAGACAGTGAAATAACATACGAGTGCTGTATGTTTTAATCTTTATTGTATTTTCTTAACATGAGGTCCCTTCCTGTTGAAATCAGGAGCATTGTGCATTACAATTTCTTTCCTTTCTGTCATTCTCTCTCGTGGCGGGTATTACTTAAAGGGGATTTTTTAAAATTTCTGCGTAATTCAGACTTGAGACGTGAACAGAGTCATTCAGCGTGGTCTGATGTGAAGTGGTTCACTGAAGAGAAACTTGCTGACTCTGATTTCTGATATTTGTGTGTAATAGCCATATTGTTTATTATAGAATATCACCAGTGAACCTACACGTGTCTTCTGAGTTATTATGTGATGTTGTTGATGGTCAATCTGGGGAAAAAGGTCTCTGGGGACTATTTTGCCTCACAACGCCCTACATGTACCCCTCTACCATGAATGAATGGAACTACATTTAAGCCCAAAGCCTTTTCAAAACCGTCGTGAAACAACGTCTCAGGCATCAGGCAGCGTTTCCATTTAAAAACTTTCTATGAGGCATTAAACTCTTCAGACGTCTGGTTCCTATCACCACCACTGTGAAAACTGACTCTAGTTTCTGCATAACGAAGCATTTCACATCAAACCACTCTGAACGACTTTGTTTACATCTCAACCATTTAATTAGGCAGAACTTTTGGAACTTTGGTGGAATTCCCCTTTAAGGAAAAATGTATAAAAGCATTTCTTTCTACATCGATTTGAAGGATTGAAAGATAGCTGGTTTATAAGGATCATGATCTATGCACAAGTCGGGTGTTGGGGTATTAAAGACCCCTGTAGCCCATCTCTCATGGGGTTTGTTTGGGGATTCTGTGTCCTTCCATTGTTACGTAACTCCTCCCCCCACCTGTCCCGCCCAAACGTATTCCTATCTGCATTTCTTATTAACCTTATATTACAGTACTTCGCCATGCTGTGTATTCCTAAACCAATGAGCGTCTCATTCTAAAGCACTGTGGGTTTTTGTAGCCCGTGACAAGGGTGTCTGTGTTTATCTCTTTCTTTCTCTTTCTGTTTGTGTGTGTGTGTGTGTGTGTGTGTGTGTGTGTGTGTGTGTGTGTGTGTGTGTGTGTGTGTGTTCATTAGGGTCCGGGTGGGGTAGAGGGACAGGGTTGCTTTTTGCCTTTTGATTTAAAATATTAAGGAAAAATGTCTGTACTGAGATTTTAATATGTCAGTGGCTTTTAAATGTTTTTTCTCTCTATTTCTCTTTCCTCATAGAATGTGATTGTTGATGACATGCACCGAAAAATGTTTCATGAAACGATGGAGCTTCTTTCAAACTATTAATAAATTGCATTTTTTCTTGGCTGTAAGATGTGGATTATATTTTGCTACAAATACAGAACTGCAGATATTTAAATGCTTTGAAGACACTGTCAGAAAGTATCACCATCATCTCCAAAAACAAAGAGTTATGCAATTATCTATCTATCTATCTATCTATCTATCTATCTATCTATCTATCTATCTATCTCTACATATATCTATATATGCTGTCAGAACAAAACCTTGTATCTCTAAAATGGTGACTTTACTTTCAATGGAAACAGACCTTTTTCCAGTCAGTCTGGATTGTTTCTTTTAGTCCATTCATCATGAAATTTATAAACAATGTAAAGGGCAACAGGCTTTTTTAAAATTCTGTCAAAAATGGAGATACAAGGTTTTGTTCCAACTAAAATATATATAGTTGGAACATATGCAAACAGTGACAATTTTACATAGTTTTTATTATATAATAATTATATTATTTTACTATTCTGCACCACAAAGCTATATACATACATACATTTATATATATATACATCGCTGTCCAAAAAAAAGTATCTCCAAAATAGTAGCTTTACAGGAAGAGGCAAAAACACTCTTACCTCTCAATGTAAGCCCATGTAAAGAGATTTTATTCCAAGTGATTTTAGAGCTTTTCTGTTGGTCCCTTCACGAAATTTTCACACGATGTAAAGGACGGCTGGTGTAAATTGACAAAAATGTAGATTCATGTTTTTCATTGGACAGTGACAATATATATATTGTGTATGTGTGTAAACAAAAACAACAAACAAAAAAGTTCTTTGGATGTTAATGGACCAACATTTTTCTATTGCTCAATCATGAAATTTCAACACAATGTAAAAAATGTCAGCTCCAATTTCCAAACACAGTTAAAAAAAAAAAAAACAGAAATGACAAAAACTGACATACAAGGTTTTGTTCTGACAGCACCAGTAAACACATACACTTACTTTACAACAGTTAAATGCACAGTATTTGGAAGAGGAGTGGAAAATGATTAGTTTAATCAGTCACTGAACAGGAGTATTGCTGATAATACTGTGCAGGAGAGAATATTAAGGGTCAGTTTCCAAAAAAAAGATGAAGCCTGGTTCTGGACTGCAAAGCATTCTAAATGGAGATTCTCCATGTCCCGTACGTCCATGTCCATCTAGGCTTAATCTCTGACCACAAACCCCACCCTGCCTGTCAGAAAGGGATCAAGTTGCACTGATCTATCTCAACAGCTAATGCTGGACTAATCTCCTGCATGTTTGCAGCCTTCCTAGGAACTGCATAGTGACACTCGGGTCGTTCCGCTTTCTGAGGAGCAGCGTACACTGGATCGTTGGCAGGTAGGTACGTCTGAGCCAGGCGGGGGTTTAAAGGCTTGTTTGCAGTCATTTCCTCGTAAATCGGAGCTGCGGTTCTAGGTTCAGTGTGAGCTTTGAGTTTTCTCTGAAAAGACAAGAAACAAGCATTGATTTTATTTCAGTTTAGGATTATTTTGTACTGTAAGCTGCAGTGACGCTGTTATATCCAGCACATTCATACACTATATGTCCAAAAGTCTGTTCATTCAGTGTTTCTTCTCAAATGAAGGAGGGAGTTTGTCCTCCTTGGCTGCAGTTACAGTTTCTGGGAAGGTGTTACAGTCGATGTTGGAACATTGCGGTGTGGATTTGATTGCATTCAGCCACAAGGGCATTCATGAGGTTAGGTACTGATGTTGGCTGACCATTTCGGGATCATAAATTATCCCAAAGGTATTGAAGCTCCATTTCTCCAGAGAACACAGTTCCACTGCTTCACAGCCCAGTGCTGGGGGGGCTTTATACCTCAGTATGGCAACTTTCGGGTCATGTGTGGCTGCTCCAGAGCATCACATGCTATTGGTCAACACTTTTCTATGAAGATTATACAAGCTGTGTGTGCGTAATTGAACTCTGCACCTTAAACCTTTGGACATGTAGTGTAAAAGCAGTGCACGAAGTAAATAAAGGAGCAAAACTTGACCAAGTTTAACACTAAGAGCATCAAGATATCAGTGTCAGCAGCATCATAGCCTGTTAGCTTCTGTGTTAAAACTAAAGAAGCAAACTTCAGACACCAAAAAGGTCTTGGCTGATCCAAGAGATGGTTGAGAGCTTCTTACATAACGTGCAGCAGAAAGGCTTAACAGTGTGAAGAGGAGGAGGCCCACTGCAACAGAGATGGCGTAGATCAGCGAGGAGTGGCCGACACACGAGCAGCCTGCTTCTGTATGTGGAAAGACATCATCAGGAAGAAGCCCCAGAACATTTAAAGCAATATTTGGTCAACTACACACTTGAAAAAGATGGTTCTTCAAGGGTTCTTTAGTAAAGGCAATGGTTCTACTTAGAACCATTTCATGCTTAAATGGTTCTCTGCATGATGAAATGTCTTCAGATTGATGGTTCTATATAGAGCCTTTTGGAAAATGGATCTATGGTTTCATAATGTCAAGTCTGTAACAATAAAAGGACCGTTTCTGGTGCTACATAGAACCATATACAATTCTCCATCAGCCTGAAGAACCATTTAAGCAAGAAATAGTTCTACTTGGATTTCATGGCTCTAAACAGCACCCTGACTAAAGAACCCTTTAAGAATCATCTTTTTTTTTTTAAGTGTACATTTTCAAAAATGTAGATATTCAACAGCATTTGGTTCATTGAAGGTTTTCTATCTGCACATTACGTTGCCGTTTTATTCTGTATGTATTTCAAATGACTTCATAAGTTTTGGATAAGACATTCATAACTTTTAAACAGTTGCAGCCCATCGAAACTACTATAAAAGCCACAACGAAGCATCCACTCCATTCACCCACCTTTAACTTTCACAAGCAGGACGATTTCTGTGTGGACGAGCATCTTTTCTGGATCTGCTGCCGTTGTGAACTCGCACACATACAGGCCTGTATCTTTACTCCTCAAGTCCAACAGAGTGACGTTTATTACACTCAAACTTGGTTGTTTAGAGATTTTGACACGTCCCTTGAACTCTGGCTTAATGTCTTGGTGCTCAGATATGGACAACAACAGATCCTTTTCCCCAGGCTGAGCAGATTTTCGGTACAGATGGAATCCAGTTGGCGGAGCCTTTCCTTGCTGTGGCTCACAGGAGATGTCCACCGATTCTTCTTGTATGCCTTGAACATACAGAACTTCCCTAGATGCTAAAAATATCAAACATATAAAAGTGATCATCAGTGAAGAATAAGCCATACCTGACTTACAAAGAAACAATAAAGCACTGAGGATAATGTAGTTGTTCACTTATAACCAATGGCCCTGAAGAAATACTCTGATTTTGAACACATTAAAAATCTAACTACTAATTAAAAATCCTGAGAGTCTAAATCACACATTTGCCTCAAACCATGTCAGGTTGTTTAGTAATCTCAAACATAATTGCTTGTGTGACTTCTGACACTTCTATCTATACAAATAGACAAAAGTACTTTTAAAATGTAGTCTTCAAGGTGGCTGCTGCTGTTTTTGGACTATGGGTGGATCTGAAAACTCGCCTCATTGATTCCTCTGTCCTCTGTTCTCCATCCCAAAACCCAGAAATCAACTAAAATTCCAGTGATTTTTCAAAATGTCTGCAAAACTTAGTTGAGATGTAGTCATGCAAAGTGGTTTAATGTACAGACAGTGGTGGTTAAAGGATCCAAGTCTTGCGATGTCCACCACACTGCCATTCTTTACTATTCAAAACATCCAATCAACCTAGTCTTTTAGGTTTTCATATGTAATACAGATAATGGTAAAACTATGGTAATCTTTAAAAAATAAATAACTAAAACTGGGGTAAAATCAAACAATAGACTCTTTTTATTGAATGATTTCAGTTAATAGGATGTCACTGTGAAAGGATAATGAAGTTAATTAAATAGTTGCTGGATTTTATTTAAGCATGCCTATGTGAAAGGTCATTATTTAAGGTCATCATTATGTTTTTAATATCTGCAGACATTTATGTCCTGTGATGAAACAGGTTATGTAAGTGATGAGTGGGAGGAGGACACATCATTTGGTAAACCATCCATTCCCGTCCTCCAGTCCTCAGAGGAAGGAGCTAATGACGCAAATAGAAATGCAAGCAGAGGAAACGAAATGCACAATTAAAGATATGAGATGCCGCCTATGTGACACTTTTGTCCAAGTGAATTGTGAAGGCTGCGGCTGTAGCTCAGGGGCCTTGCATAGCATGGCCTTGGCTATGTACCACTTAAGCCCACCTTACCTCAAAAAAATAAAACAACAGAAATAACTTTGTATATGATGACTTAATATATATAGAAATTACATTGTGTTTTTAGACTGCAATGATGAGTTTTTGAGCATTTGTTTTAAGTAACAGCTCAGACTGTACAGACATTTGTCTCATTGGTCCCACAAAATTCTTTAAAATGATGTCAAGGATGAAGTTCTCATGGTGAATTTATCATGTCAGTTCCTCAGCATTCACTCAGCATATTCAATCTCAAGGTTTTAAAAAAATCAGCTCAAACTCACAGTAACCAAGATGTTTGTTTATAAGACAAGCAATATATACATATATATGTATATACATGTATATATGTATATATATGTGTGTGTGTGCGTGTGAATGAAAGGAAATTCTGTTGATTTACGTATACCTGTTGCCCTTTACATTGTGTGTGAATTTCATGATAAACCAACCAAAGGTAACAGCCCAAAATGACCTGGAAAAAACTCTGGTTCCACTGACCAACATTAAAAGTATGTTTTTTCCTTCTCCTGTAAAGTTACCATTTTGGAGATACGAGGTTTTATCCGACAACACACACACATATATATATATATTTCACCGATCAGGCATTGTCCATTTTATCAGCTCCACTTACTATATAGGTGCACTTTGTAGTTCTACAGTTACAGACTGTAGTCCATCTGTTTCTCTGCATACTTAGTTAGCCCCCTTTTACCCGGTTCTTCAGTGGTCAGGACCCCATGGACCCTCACAGAGCAGGTACTATTTGGGTGGTGGATAATTCTTAGCACTGCAGTAACACTGACGTAGTGGTGCTGTGTTAGTGTGTGTGCTGGTACAAGTGGATCAGACACAGCAGTGCTGCTGGAGTATATATATATATATATGCTATAAATATTTTCATCAGATTTTGTTTCTTACTGTAAGAGCTGTAGGAGGCAACTTTTCATCATCGTAAACTAATCACTGTCATTAACTAGCAAACTTACTTTTGCTTACTGCAAATAATCTAGAAATCAAGCTTCTCCAATAGCAGGAGAAGCTAAAAAGTGCTGTTGAGAACTCAGCTTCTAGTAAGTATATTTCAACCTTTGGTCAGTATTCTGTATTAACTGTATTTTAAAGTCATGCCTTTATTTGCTTTCAACTGTATTCGTCACAACACTTTACACCAGAATACATTTTAAAGCATTCTTAACCCATTTATGACAAACAAATGCAGCATCTGGCTGACTGATAAAACAGGTTTCTAAAAAGAGGTGAATCATTTAATACTGCTACTCCAAACAACTTCAAAAAATTTATTTGCAGAAAATTCACATACCCATTGTTTGCTCCAGTAAAATCCAAATGAGAAGGTGGAGAGCTCTCATGGTGCCCTGAAGGGTCTAAACGAGCCCAAAAACTTCAACACAGGCAGGGCAGAGACTTCACTGTGGGCAGGAAAGCAGGCTATACTTTTCGTTTTAGCAGAAGCGTTACACCACGTATCAAAGCACAGGAAGTTCTGGTAAAACTCCAAAGAGTGATCAAGAAGTCACGCAAAATGTTTATATAATGTTGAAGAAAGATAAAATGAAAACAGTCAAAGAAAAAAAGAATACAATATACGTTCTTTACTGTGCACTTTATTTTAAATTTGTGAAGAAAAATATAAACTTTCTTTGTGGCGCCCTCTACTGGCAGTATGTTCACACTGGACAAAGTTTATTTCGTTCCTCTTTTTAATTTTGAAACTAAATTTAATGGAATAAAGAGATCAAAACGCTCCAATTTCTTACAAAACCTGTTCAAATGGAAACATTTTGAAAACATCTGAGCACCTACACCTGCTTTTTAACATTCATACTGCAAACAGGCAACACAATGTTGGGAAAAACACTGGATACAGTTGTTCTGTACACTGTAATTTCAACAAAGTGGGAAATCAGGTGAAGTGAATGAGTAAGATTCATACTACATTGTTCTTGAGTGACAGGAATCAATCAAATGTAGCATCAGATTAATTTCAAAAGGTGGGTCATTAAGCATTTGTTCACTGGCTTGGCAGCATCACTGTGGGTGTGAACTGGAGAAATCAGAATAACAGATCAATGATGAATGGGGTAGAGGCGGCTTATAATGCGTGCTGCTGCAAATGGGCAACAGTTGAACTGTACACGTATAGACGAGTGACAAATTAAAGGAGAAACCTTAATAAATGAGTGCAGATGCTTCCAGACAGATGTTCTGCATGACAATCAGTTAACATCCTATGAAGCTCTGTGGCATGTATGAAATGTTGAGTACATCCAGTTGACCTTTCATTTTATGTTAGGATGGCAAGAGGAAGAAGTGATTTTAAAAGAGGGATTATTATTGGTGCATGGTTGGCAGGTGCTTCAGTCACAAAGACTGCTCAACTGGCCAGCATTTCAATAGGAACTTCAGTAAGGGACTTTGCATTTTGATCTATGAGAAAGTCATCAGTTAACAGGTTGGAAATTGTGGCACACATTGAGTGAGCGCAGTGCTCCTGCAGTCACACGATATGTAGGAGGAACTGTTCCTCCTGTGACTGAGAATGTCAATGGAGATCGTGATCAGATGGTGTCAGTAAGAAGGGTCCATCCACCAAACAGAGAAATAGTCAGGCTGCAGCACATAAACCTCTCCTTACAAAGACTAATGGCCATGTGAGAGTTCAGTGGTGCGGAAACCACAGACACAGGTCTGTCGAGATGTGGGAAACAGTGATATGGTCAGATGAACTGATCCTTCACCATATTCTCCACAAGTATGCAGCATACACCAAGAAAATGGAACAGGCCTGAATGCTTGACCCCTACAGTGAGTGGGTCTGTTGGCTCTGTTATACTGTATTGGACATTTAGCTGGAATGGATTGGGTCCCCTTGCACTCCTAGAAGGATGACACCATCCTCAGGGCACAAAGGGTCACTGAATGCTTTGATGAGTATGCAGATCTTATACTGTGATCTTCACAGTCACCTAGCTTCTGGTGGTTCGCTGTGGCCCAACACCTCACAAAGACACTTTATTATTTTTTTCCCTTTAATTTGTCACTCGTCCGTATACAGTGGACCTATTAGGTAAGTGGAGCTCAAAGTAGCCAGTGAGAGGAAGTACAAGGCAAGGATCTCTAATCAATGGGCAGCCAGTGTAGACATCATATAACAACAAAAACAGCACAAACGACATTTTAATTATTACATACAGACTCAAAATACACATCGGCTGTGTTTACTGAATAAAAAAAAAGAAGGAAAAAAAAACAAACAAACCTACAGTGGAGCACTGTAACCCAAATGTACTGCAAGAAAGAAACTTAATTGATATAAAATAATTCACAGGCTACATTTAATCTTGGAAAAGAGGTGATAAGCTTACATACTGAGAAAACGAAGCTTTTGAACATTTTAATGTTTATTAAATAAAAGGTGACAATTACGTGTGAATGCATGTCTGTATGTATCCACATTTAAAGTCCCAGGGAACACAGTGTAAAATGTTTAAAAAGTTTGACACTCAAATTTAGTGCCGTGTAATACATCCAGCAAACCTAAATAAATAAATAAAATAAATACATAAACAGAAATATAAAACAGAAATACAATAAAAAATGGCTTAAACACTGTTGATCAGACCTATGTGAGAACTGTCTGGGCACAGTCCTAGTTTTCCGATGAGCACCCATGATTGACAGCCGTTAGACCACCGCTCCCAGCCTGCTACGACAGTGAATCAAAACTAAACATGAATGAAATGGGCTGTGCATATCACTGTTGTCGGATAAAACCTTGTATCTCCAAAATGGTAACTTTACTTTACAGGAGAAGGGAAAAACATACTGTACCTTTAATGTAAGTCACTGGAACCTGAGTTTTTTCCAAGTCATTTTTGGTCATTTCTTTTGGTTCATTCATCATGAAATGTACACACAATGTAAAGGCCAACAGGCATTTTCAAATTATGTGAAAAACTGAAAAACGACAAAAACGGAGATACAAAGTTTTGTTCCGACAGCAGCGATATGCAGTTCACACTCTAGTTTCAACCCTGAGTCCATGATTCAATAAAAACATTATCCAGCTTTAACATGGCGATGTCCTAAAAAAGGTAAAGTTCTTGTTCATTTTTCTGGAAGTGATTCCAGGGAGCGCTGCCATGGCCAGCTGAACAAACAACCAGATGGAGAGGCAACAGGCAGATGATCTAGGATGCTACTTTAGCTTTCACTTGGTTGTTAGCTTTCACACTGCAAGTTTTTCTGGCTCAAACACAAAAAGACTGTAGGAGAACAGTTTTGAAAAAGCTTTGCAAACAGGACAACATATCAGCTTTGTGATTGCTAGGAATACTGCTTATGTACGTGTGACTGGAAGATCAGGGCTGCCTGGTTTTAGAATTGTGTTGAAATACATCAGCCATTTAGTAGACATTGGAAAGAACATACTTGCATGTATATAATGCACCCACAAGAGCAATACTAACCTACTTAAAGAAAACAGACTTAAGTTCCCTGGGGCTTTAAAAGCTTTTGAAGTAGTAGAGTATTTTTTACATTAAAATGCAATTTTATCCACACAAACATCCAAATTCCTGTACTTACCACTGCACTCAGGTGGGCTAAATGAACTGTTAAAACCTGATATTATGCAAATCACTCGTCAAATAAACTTCCAATAATATTAAAGTTTATGGCAACCTAGATCAACAATGTTTGAAAGTTTTGATGTATTAAAAAATAAAAAAGGAGAGAGAGTACAGATAAAGGTATGAAGTACACATTTAGGAGAACATGAGGCTGGTTGTCACAGCACTACTATCTCGTATTTCCAGGTGGAGCTGTCTAGCAATACTAAGAGTGAAATGTCATATTTTGAGGGCAGAGGGTCATATAGCTTCTCTTTAACCGCAGGACATTCAACCAGAGGTCAGTTTCTCTTTCGTTAAATCAAAGTCATGGATTGTTTTATGCTAATAATGAGAGGGTTGTGAAAGCACCATAAAAATTATCTTGGTCACTAAAAGGAGGACAAAAATGCAGTATCAGTGCACTGTTTGCGCCCTGACCTCAAGTATGAGGGTCACTAGCATGCCCTTCACCAGTAGTGGAGAAGTAGCTTTATAGCAGGGGTGTCCAATCTTATCCACACTGTTAGAAATAAAGGTTCTGTGCAGGTACATTTTTCGTTCATCAAGGTACAAACAATGTAAATGTTCCCTCAAAGGTACAAGTTTTTTTAAGGTCAAACTGTGAACCTTAAATAAGTTTTTCCAGGTGAAAAGTACATTTTTGTATCTTTTCATAATCTAATGTTTTAAAACAGAACAATAAAATAAAAGCCTGGAGACGAGACGGGGTGTGTGGAGTCAGTACAACTTAGAAAATATCATTTCAATGGATTATGGTTCAATTATGTTCCCTGACTAAAGGTACCGAGATGTACCCTTGAGGGTCCCACCCCAGTGACAAGAGGGGCACTGCCCCAGTTTACTACCTTTATTTCTGGGAGTGCACAAAGGGCCGGTGTGGCTGCAGGTTTTCACTCAAAACAAGCTGAAGCTCACCTGATTCCACTTGTTTAATCAGTTGGTTTCAGTCTTCAAACAGCTGATCAGGTGACCTCCTGCTTTGCTGGAATGAAAACCGGCAGTCACACCAGCCCTCTGTGGATAAGATTGGACACCCCTGTTTTATAGGGTTAGCTGTCACACTTAATTTAGAAATATTTCAGAGGACAATGTCTAACTGTTGTTAAATATTTCTCTTTGATGAGAAATAAACTTTGTTGAAGTCATTCATTATCAGCCGAATATAATTAAAAAAATATAATATAATGCCTGTCTTGGGTTGGTTGTCACAAAAACAAGATACATACACAAAACCTAGCACCCTATTATACCAGTAAGGCCCTACTCTTTTCATGCAGGACAGTGTGACAACCAGCCCCATATTCCCCTACCTGCTCATTCACAGCTGCTGTACATCTGAACCTTCGTTAAAAACACAAGACAGCTCTGAGAAAAGAATAACTGATTGTATGCCCGCTGAGCCAAAATCCAAAACGGTGCATCACTTTGGAAATAAACGCAGAAGACGTTAGTTAATGGACTTCCCTAAATTGAATAAGAATAGGGGCCATCACCAAACCTGCTACAAGTTTGGGGACGTTAAAGTCCAACAGCCATGAAAAGCTGTGAGGGCCCCCAAAGTATGTGATTAAAGAGAGAAAATATGAGACTTGCCTCGGCCTGTACAGGGCACCAGTGAGACTCTACCTCAGCCGGTCCCATGGCATCGCTACAGGGAGAAGAGAAATCCTCAGTTTAGCACAATAAACACAGTAACCGGGAGGCACTACTCTGCTTCAAATTACACCCACTCTTCATCACAGCCAAGCTAGACAACCAAAACTATATTACACTAAATCCCATGGTGATCAAACATGAATGAAAGCATCTTTCATTTTCCTTTTCTTCATAAACCAGTGGCAAATAACATAGAACATTGATTGTGATAGGACATATGAGCCATCCATATTCCTCATATGTCCTCATGGATATCAAGTTTTCCTCCTTACAGTCAAAATTTTCAACAGGGAACCACTCAAGAGAATAACTGAATATGGATGTGAATGTGGTTGTATTGCATGACATTGTTATGCTCTGACAACCACCATCACTGCAATCATGCATTTATTTTCAGTACAAACCTTTGTGGAGAGGTCCTTCCCTCTGTCATGAAGAAACAGTCTTGAGTTTTCAACACAGTTTATTACAGTTTGCATAATAACAATACAGACAATGTTTACATGAGCTATTTATATGATTTTCTTATGCAGATGATTATAAGCAGGCATACAAAGGAAAAACAGTGCTAGCTAACTGAAGCCCTCACCAAGCAAAGCTGGGGACATGAAGTCCAACAGCACCTGAAAGGTGCTGTGAAGGCTTCACTCATTTAGTACAGTAGTATGGTTTACGGAGACTTGCCTGGATAAAAGGTGCTGTACTGTTCACGTAACTCCAGCCGCTTCAAATTATTACGAACCATATTTACTAAACTTCACTTCTAAAAACCTAAACGGAACATAGGGGAAGGAAAAAAAGCCACAAGGTGTGATCGGCAACATCTCACAGGTCCAAATAAAAACGTTAAGCAAAACTGAAAGTCCCATGCGTATATCAGTTCTGTTTTTTTTTTCCTTTTCCTCGTTAGGCGAGTCCAATTAATATTACACTTAATGATTTGGCTTTTTTTTTAAGAACACCAGTAGATGATAAAATGGTTGAATCGCCAAACCTATTGAAGACTGGTGGTGGAGCTTCAATATCGGCCTCCCTGGGACATTACAGGGGGTCTCATGGCCATGGGTGGCCGCGGTGGGGCTCCCTGGAAAGGAGGAACCATTGGGGGGCCTTGCCCATATGTTGGCATCCCCCCTGGCACATAGCCAGGCACTGCCTGAGGTGGAGCACCGTATGGCCCTGAGGTCAACAAAAACAACAGAAATCAAGACAAGTGAACTCTGTTAGTGTAGTTTCTCAATCCTGGTCCTGGAGCCTCAATGCTCTCTATATTTTAGTGTTTTCCAGGTGTGAAACAATTATTTCTAGTGATGCATCGATATGGACTTTTCGGGTAGATATGATAAACAATAATTATCAATATGATCAATATGGATACCAAAACTGATCATTTTACTTTTCTGCATTTTAAAACAACTTTTCACTATAGTCCAAATATGAAGAGCAGTATTATAAGTAGAACGTAGGATGGTTAAAGGTCAATGTGTAAGAAAACTGTACTTTCTTTGTCGGTTCATTTATACGTTACCAGTCACTGTATCTATCATCCAAGAAACTGTGAAATTGGAAGTCTCTGCCAGTTTGGCATATTTCTATTTTTACCCGATTTTCTCCCCAATTTAGTCGTCTCCAATTCCGCCCGCTAGTTAGGACTCCCCCAATCACACGATGCTATCAACGCTAGGAGGGTGAAGGCTAACACAGGCTTCCTCCGAGACCTGTGAAGAGCCACCTCTTCTTTTCGAACTGCCGCTCACGCAACGTCACTGGACAGCCGAACGCGCTCGGAGGAAAGCGCCAACCACCAGATCTGTTACGTCAGCTAACAGACGCCTGCGCTGACTAGCATCGCGCTGAGTGATGGGGGGAGAAGGAGGGGCCATCCTACCCACCCAGAGAGAGCGAGGCCAATTGTGCTCTCTCGGACTCCCGACTACGGACGGCTGTAGCATCACCAGGGATCGAACTCGCGATCTCCTGATGAGGGACAACGTTTAGACGGTTGCGCCACTCGGGAGCCTTGGCATATTTCTAAGGATGCACCAATACAGGAATTGTGTGCTGATGCCTGATATTTTTCATGTGCACATCTGCTGATGCCAGTATTAATGTCAAAATGTAAAAACTTATGAAACTATAAAACATTCAGTAACTGATTTAAGATGGAAAACGCCAAAATATGCAGGTCCTCCAGGACCTGAAGTGGGAAACACTGCATTAAGAGTCTGCTATGCTGATTATTTAGAAATCATGAATAAAAACAAAAAGATGTCATACCGTGCATTGGATGCCTGACTCCTGGCTGCTGTGATGCAATGCCCTGCTGAGGGGGCATCACGCCCCCCATTGGCCCAACCGGGGGGGCGCTGATGTGGGCCTGCCCTGTGCTGGGCATTTTACACTGGTAGCGCGGGAGCTGAGCACGCAGCTCCTCCTATACACAGAGACACACAAGCACACGAGAGCAGACACAACCATCAGTTACACATGACAGAGAATGTTTGCCTTGGTGTAAATACACTGTGTAATCTTACAGACTGCGCTGCACCACAGGGCTGCACCATATGGATTAATACATACTGGTACTGAAACTAGGACATGCTTTGCAATGTCAAATGGTTAAACACTGGCCTGCACTATTCATTTATTTATTTTTACCCATATTTTCTCCTCAGTTTAGTCATGTCCAATTCTCACCTCTTAGCTAGGTCACCCCCCATCATATCATCCTACCAACTGCACTAACAGCTCGATTCATCAAAGTACTGTGACTGGTTAGAAGCTCATTTGCATACTGCAGTCTTCTGCAATATCAGTATTGCAAAGGCCAACACTGCAATAATTAAACAACATATTGCGCAGCCACACTGCAGCACACGTGTCTAAAATTTGTTGCAGCATTCAAAGCAGCTTTAAGTAGCTCAACAAATACATTCAGACCTCATTACTTACTTTAGAAGGACAGAGCTTTACATTTGGACACTTACCAGAGAGATATCCTCATCAGGGTGGATCAACTTACTGGTTGCACTGGTGGTGGTGAGGGTGGCAGGCTTACTTGTGACGGGGGTGGCAGGTTTGGCCACAGTGCTGCCTGTGTTGGCAGCAGGGGCTATCGGCTGGCTGTAGGCCGGGAATGTGGCTTTTGGAGCAGCAGAGGAAGAGGCAGAGGGGCCTGCTGCCGCTCCAGACACACCCTGCTGAGCCTGGACACAGAAAATAGTTCAAATGAGCCATAACAGGAAAGACGTGATCCAGTAGCATTACTATAGTCCATTTCACATTAAAGGGCCCATATTCTGCAGTTTTCTTGCATCCTCTTATGATGACTGGGTGGTTTTGCAAATGAAAAACAGTCATTATTAATTTTAACATGACTATTTTCCAACCCCTCTTTACCTTTTGGGCTGTTTTGGGTTACTGTGACTTTAAGACTGATATATCATGATATCTGTTCTGATTGGCTGCCCTGTTTTGTGACTTATTCAAAAAGCAGTCAAGTTTGAACCACTCCTAAAGTGCTGTGCACAGAATAAGTGTAAATATGTAAATGTATGGGTTTTTTGGGACATCACAAAAACATTAAGTTTTAATAATATGGGCCCTTTAAAATCTACTGAACCACTATTGTAGACATGCAGCCTTAAGCGACACTCATAACCAAAGCAGAGCCCACAATGTACACCCCTGATACTCAAATATGAAGTTATAGAAATTAATGCATACAAAAAAAAGAGGCAGCGTGGTGCATAATCAGCATTTAGCTGGATTGCACTGTTATCTTTTGTGTTTTTACCACTGGTTACCACCAGATACTGTGAACTGCCATTTTCCCCAAGTGTTAATGCAGTTTATGACCGAATTTGCTCAACCAAAGTGTGATAATCAGTTGATCTGTGTATTTTACACAAACCCTAAACTGTGGGAATTGAGTAGCTGGGATGTACAACCCACACATATCAGCACACACACATAGGATTTTGCGTTAATTAAACAAAACAGCTTCACAGAATACAGACATGAACACTGTCAGAGTACTTCTCACTTGTGACTGAAGAGGCACTGTAACAAGTTAATAGGCACTACTACTTGTGAGCATTTGCATTAGACCAATGCAATGCTAAAAACCATTTCAAATTATGTTTTAGAAGCTACAGTAGATTTTTTTCAAATGCACCAGCTGAGTATATTAGCTGCATGCCATCAAGTTTTGCATAGGGATGTCCCGATCCAGTGAGCTGACCCAGACATACTCTAACAAATCTAGTATCAGCTAAGCCAAATCTGTCGCAGACGTGATGCAAACGGACATTATCTGCAACCAGCAGCAGTGAACAGTGATTTCAAATTAAGTGATCTGAAGTTAACAAAGAGATTTAAACTGATACAAGACAAATTTTTGTGCCTTTAGTGGCGCAGCGTGTTCTAGAAAGATGTATACTGAGTTCTTCAGGTATACCAACGACAGCAGATATGGCAACCTTGCTGCCAGCGCAAGCTGGCATAAGCAGTTGGCAGTAATGATTCATTCAAAGAGGATCAGGTGCAATGCGAAAGTGTACTGTCAACACTATACTTAAGCAGTCCACAAAAAAAAATGCTTCTCTGAGCATTTTTGTGGATATCGTTTAAACTTAAGGAACACTGACCAACTATACGTTTCTCTAACTACGATGAGAAGACGATAATCAGATCAGACTCTATCAGCCGATATTTAATAGTACTCAGATTGGATCAGAGCAAAGAAAAAAGGATCGGGACATCCCTAAGTTTTTACGCAGGTCTAGTTACACTAGGTCAGCAGGCTGCTGCGTACTTGCGACAGCGGTTTAGAGGTTGCTGACAAAGTGTCCACACTGGAGGAGGCTGAGCTTGTGCTGGGAGCTCGAGTCCCCATCTGCAGCACGGAGAGAGAGATAGCAAACAGCAAAACTCCTCAACACAACTGAATCACACTCTGCTGAGACACTCACTCCTACAATTCATCACAGTGGTAAATATGGTCAATATATAAAGTCTGTGTTTGAAAAGTAGAAATATGAACAATAAGAAGGCTTTCCCTTTTACAAAGTAGGAAATATACAAGCTTACATTTTTGAAAAGTGGCAAGTGTACTCAATATGTTGGCCTATGTATTTGAAAAGTGGAAAAAGTAATCAATATGCAGGGTTACACGTTCAAAAAAAGTGGCAAATATGGTCCTGTATATTACTGTTTTAATACACGTAATTTTCCACTGTCAAAATGATCAATGCTGATTACTCATGTACTAGAAGTAACTGTGTACATCACTTCTTTACTGTATTCGTTCCCATGCTGTTTATGTCTTGTTTAGCGTCCAGCATTATAGGTTTTAAATAGAAAACACTGAATTCTTCTGCTGTTACACTAAAAAAAAAGTAAATAAATTAGTAAATGAACATATCAGTGAAACAAACCATAGAAACGAATGAGAGAATGAATACATCAATAAATAAATAAATAAATAAGTACACATAAAAGAATTTTAAAAATCTTTCAAGATTACTCAGGATAATCTAAAACAGGTGACCTGAGATACTCCTGCTATCTAGAATGGATCAAAAGTGTGTGCGTGTGTCCTTCCACACTAACAAAACAATACAACACGATACAGTACAACACTACACAGTACAATACAGTGCAGTACAACACAATACCTGTCCAGCACTGGGGAATAAGGGCTTAGTGACTGCAGGCTGAGGAGCAGCCACTGTGGCTGCAGGTGTTGCTGCTCTGGGCATCATGCTGGGAGCCGTGGACGCTGGGGCCTGAGGAAGGTGGTTCATGCCTGGACGATGACCCATAGGAGGAGGCATGCCTATCAAACAGCAAATTATTATCTTTCACAACAATCAACAAATGAGCATTTCCCACAATCGTCAAACTCGTTAAAGGGCTCATACAAGATTTGGGACCTTTAATAGACTCAAAAATACACTCTTTGAATACAATGCTACTCTACCTGGTGGCATTCCTGGTATCATAGGAGGCATTCCCGGTCCAGGGGGCATCATCCCACCCATTGGCATCATGCTGCGTTTGAAGAGTGACAGATTTAACTCCTAGATCTAATAAAAATATGGCATGCTACAAACAGCATGCTAGCAAAGATCAGGAGTATTCATTAAAACTTACCCTGGTGGCATTCCTGGCATGACTGGGGGCATCGCTGGCATCATGGGAGGGACGCCAGGCATCATCGGAGGCATTCCTGATCCACGTAAAAAAAGAAAGCTTAATATCAGTGGCCACTTCAGCACTGTCTGCCTTCCTGACTTATTGTTCCATAACTATGCCCAACAAACACTCTGTAGTGTTGCATTTAACAGCAAACTCACAATAGTTACTACAAAATTTTACATCCTTGATGAACCAACTTACTGATCACAGTTTGAACAATATTCAGGATATCGGCAGGTCATGATAAAACCATGTTCAGCAGTCCAAGGATTCTCCTAAAGGGGAAGCTATTAGCACACAAGATGCTTTTGTGGGCATTTAATGGCTCTAAATTGAATTTCCTCATACTTGCAGACATCCTGATAATACATAGTTTAAAGAGTCTGATGGACACTGATTTGTTTACGCATTTATGCTCTGCAAGTACATTATTACTCAGTTAAACTGAACATACAGATTACTGGATTAATCATCAAAAAACTGCTAGAATACTCAATTTCTAATATAATTAACAGTGATAGCCCTGTGCAGAAACACAAACAATAAAAATACTACAAATTCTGACCACTGCCAATTCAGCGTACCTGAGTAACTCCCAGGTGGCATCCCTGGTGCTGGCACTGGGGCCATCCCAGGTTGCGTCATAGGGGCGTACGCAGCCTGGGGTTGTGCTGCTGGCTGCTGGAAAGAGGGTCCCGCCTCTTCATCCTCCTCATCCTCATCCGTGTCATCTTGGTTCTGTTTCTTTTTCTGGTTTTCTGTATTAAATGCAAAGAAAAGTTTTGGGCTGCTCCAAAACTTACCCACAAGAAGGGAAGAAAAAAAACACAGAAAAACATGATTGTAAACAGAGGGAAAGGTTAAATTACCTTGTGTTTTCTGCTCGAGCACACGTCTCCTTTCTTCCATATCTTTCTCTGGAATACCCTCCATTCCGTAAATTTCCAGTTCAATGTCTGTTCTCCCAGGTATTGCATTGGGAACACCATCTATAGTTTCTTTGTGAACCTTCAAACACCACAAAGAGGGAAACTTGGTAAGTCAAAAACAATGAGTGAATTAAGCAGACACTTTAAAAAAATAAGCGGAATTTCCCTTTAAGCAACAAGCATAACATAGTTTAGGAGAAAATTAAAACTTACCTGCATACAGTGGATGGCCAGACCTGGACCAGTATAAAGCTTCTTATGGCATATGTGGCATTTAAAATGTTTGGCTTTCTGGTGTTGAATGAGGATCTTTTCATCGTCAAAATCTCTATTACAATACCTGTGTTAGTAGTTCAGTTAAGGGTATATTTGTTTGAAAGGAGATGGTTGAGCTGTAAACAAAGAGTGGCTGGGTGTGAAACGCTCTGCTCTAAAGAAACTTGCCGAGTCAGAACGGATCACAGTGGTGGTGACAGGACCCAGACATCCACCTCTAAAAGCTCCCTCACAGAAAGCTATTACACGAAATGTTTATGGATACAATGCCTGATGTCCATGATAAAGTTTGGGCTTAAAATGTATTTGAATCCATTTATTTGAATTCATTCATGGCAGAGGAGTATACGCAAGGCATTACAGTACCCCCCCCCAACACACACAAAAAATATATATATTATTTTCAGATTTATGACTACTTTAGCCATCAACAATATTACACATAAAAACTTAAGAGGACACATGTATGTTCACTGATGGTCTTGGATAATAAATAGTAAATACATGTAAATGTATTTGTGTTGTAAGCATGGCAACCCCTGGTTCCTATCACCACCACTGTAAAGAAATCTGAGCCTGAAAGTCTCTCCTCAATGAAACATCTCACACCAAACCACTGAGTGACTGTGTTTCACATCTCAAGGACTGAATAATTCAGAAATTTTGAAAATTTGGTGGAATTCTCCTTCACCGTTATGTATACGGTAATGACTGTGTGCAGTGAACACTGTACGTAAGTTACATCATAACAAAATATTTCAGCATTACTAAGACACACAAACGATACTCGGGGAACGATTAACGTTGTTATTGCAGCACAGAACCCAAAATCTGGAGATCACAGTAAAATAACTTTGTTAGAAAAGTAGCTGCCCGGTCAACAATAACAAAGCTGGATTCAGCTTCCTATTCGCCAGCTTCTTGTTCGAATTTTTCCGTTCCACCTTAAATGGTGAAGCAATTACATGTATCTGCTGCACCATTTAAGGTGGAACAGGAAAATTCGAACAAATAATTTAGATTTATTCAGCGAGAGTTGCTGTTACGCTACAAGCTAATCTGACATGAGAATGAACTAGCTAGCTAGCGTTAGCCGTGAGCTAACAGCTACTGCGCTGTTAACGGAACTGAAGCTATTCTTGTTCGAATTTTCCGTTCCGCCTTAAACAGCTCAGCGAAACGCCCAGGCTGTAAGTTAGCCAGCTAATTCACCCGAATGTAACCGCTGAACTGCTGCACCATTTAAGGTGGAACAGAGAATTCGAACAAGAAACCAACTCCAGCTTCGTTGTTTGTTATCTAGGTTAGCTTATCTGGCTAATATGACTAAACAGAGCTGTCCAGCAAGAATACAGAAAAGCACAAACACAAGAAAGGATACCAGCACCACGGCTTCATCTGCTTCTTCTTTTTCCTCCCCATGATTTAACAGCTTGTTTATCTGAGTTTCCGAGAAGCGGAGAGAAGCTCAAGTCTGTTGAACTGAGCAGCAGAAAATGGCGAAATTCTCTGGAAGGGTCGCTTCTGCTGAGAGAGGATAGAAACTACTGCGGCGCCCACCAGCGGCCAGGAGAGAGAGAGAGAGAGAGAGAGAGAGAGAGAGAGAGAGAGAGAGAGAGAGAGAGAGAGAGAGAGAGAGAGAGAGAGAGAGAGAGAGAGAGAGAGAGAAACGCCCCCCCAAAACCCTTCACTGTATATAGGTTAAATACACCGATTGTGATTATTTTTATTATATATGTTGTCTTATTTTATTTATTGACATTTATTTATTTATTTATTTACTTGACCGAGCTTTACAACATGTATTATATTGTCTTATTTTATTTATTTATGACCATTATCATTGTTACTATGAATTCTATATTTGTTTTTTAGTTCTACAAAATGTGTTCCGCTTTCAGTTGAATTTTATATTTATATTATCCAAATTTAATATGGAGTTGGTCCCCCTTTGCAGCTATAACAGCTTCCACTCTTCTGGGAAGCTTTTCTACAAGATTTTGGAGAGTGTGTGTAGGAATTTTTGCCCATTCATCCAGAAGAGCATTTGTGAGGTCAGACACTGATGTTGGACGAGAGCGCCTGGCTCACAATCTCCGTTCTAGTTCATCCCAAAGGTGTTTGATGGGGTTGAGGTCAGGGCTCTGTGAGGGCCAGTCAAGTTCTTCCACACCAAACTCACCCAGCCATGTCTTTGTGGAGCTGCCTTGTGCACTGGGGCTCAGTCACAGGAAAGGGTCTTCTCCAAACTGTTCCCACAAAGTTAGAAGTATAGAAGTGCCCAAAATGTCTTGGTCTGCTGAAGCAATAAGATTTCCCTTCACTGGAACTAAGAGGCCTAGGCCAACCCCAATTAATAACAGTGAAGTATTTTGATAAAAACGGAGTTGTGTCAAACTTCGCAACGACAGCCATGAAAGAATCAGCAGGGAACCCTCAGGGCCTTCTAGGCTGTCAGAGAATGCCTGATTTCTGGCAACTAAATAATTTATGTCTGCAATCTTTAACTCATTTAATTTAAATTTAGTCACTGCAAAATTGAAACATACAAGGAAAAATGTTATATGCTAATATATGTTCATCTTATTTGATGTTTTAAATAAAACAATGTCTGCGTTTGATCTACAATGGCCAAAAAACGTTGATTTGCACCAACCTTAGCTTAGTGCTAACATACTATTAGAAATCCCTTTGGGGGGCTAAGAGAAATGAGCATTATGGAAGATGTGGGTTATTTTGGTCATTTTCCAACCTAGTTCTGACATTTATGGCCTAAACTAAAGGCCTAGCTCTAATAGTCACGGTTCACCACTGAAAAGAACACATTCACATTCATTGATACTCTATATGATTTATTACTATACAAATATAATTCAAAAGCAAGGCATCATTGATGAAAGCCAGTGGGAGTTGGCTTTAATACTGATAGCATGCTTATGGCTCTTAAGTACAGAACCTACTTAAGTGCCCTTACAAGGCACCCTACTGTCATTCAGCAAGGCAAAGAAAATGCATTTTTTTAATGCAAGCTTTCAGTAACAAACATAATATTTACATTTAAAATCATATTCTAATTAAATGTGTGTCACATTAATAAAGACAGAAACATTTCCCATACAGTCTTTACGTCATTCACAATTTCACATTCTGTCCATCAGAACTAATGATCATTCGTTCCTCTAACCTACACCTCAGCTCAAAAGTTCATCAGAATCATATTAACAATAAGTGTTGTTACTTTATTCAGTAACAAATTATAGAGTTCAAAATATTAAAAATCAGGTGTCAAAAGGTATTTTTACTTCATTTTATTGATGTTTTATTCAATATTTATTTAAAATTTAATTATTCTAATTATCTATTTATAGTAATTGATTGTCAAGTTATCTGCCTTGAGATTTGATTTTCTGGATATTAATTTGATTAGAATTTAATTCTAGAAATTAACTTTATTAGAACTTCATTCATTCATTTTATTAAAACATCATTTTAGATATTCATTTTATTAGAACTCCATTTTTGATATTAATTTAATTGGAACATTATTCTGGATATTAACCTTATAGAAGCTCATTCTGTTCATTGTTCTTCCCTTTTACAGCTTCCTACAAGTTAGCTGAAATCTTTGAAGTTATGGAGCTTCAGCCTCAAATTAGAAGCATTTAAAACATTCATCAGCAACAACGATGGATTACTGAAAACACTGATTCCAACCTTTTGAACAGTAGTGTAGATGTGAGATAGATACGTGGTGGTGGTTTAACAAAGAGGCTGTAAATAATTATAGTTTCCAAATCTCCATAAAAAATAAATGTGTGTAGACAGTCACAGCTTCCACTGCAGAACTCTATAACCTTCAGTGATGGAAAATGCTGAGCACTTTACACACGGCCAATTTTGGAAAATATTTTTGGTTTAGGCATCGTAACTGTCAGTTAAGTTCAAAATGTTCTTTACAGTGGAGCAACTGTTCCACTCGTCTCTTCCCACAAGGCCCTGATATCACACTGTCACTGTTAACTCAGTCACACAGAGATTAATATGTAAAAGCTTTCAGAACAGCATTCAGTACCTCACACTGCCTTCAATACAGAGCTGTTCAGTTCTCCACTGATGCAGTGCCACTGAAATCAGCCTGAATTATGATTGTTAGCTTGTTAGTTTATCACTATGTTGTAACTTTGACATTTTAATTTAAAATAATGGCTTATTTTCTTGACACATATGTTTAAACAATGTTGTCTTATCTTGTGATTTTGACTTATAAAATAATGACAAATTGATGTTTTATAGCAAATAACTGCCACATCTTATCTGAGTCATCTATGCATATTTTTTTATGTCATACTTCCAAATTCATCACCAATTATAATAACAATGTTATTAACATTATAACTAATGTTGTTAATAACATTAATAATAATGATCAATTGTTAACAATAACATTATAAGTAATTTTATCACAATCTTGATTTATAATCTCAAAACAAAGACTTAATATTGCATAATAATTAGGTTCTCAAAATGTAATAATGTATTATTTTGACATACTGACGTACTGACGTACTGTAGGCATCACATTTTTGAGATTATAAGCCATTATTCTGACTAAATTCTAAAATCTTGAGAAAATAAGATCCATTTTCTTTCACATTTTTGCCATATGTCAAAGTCCTGAGAATTCAGCATAACAACTTGAGAAAATAAGTCATTATTTTGAGATACAAAGTCCAACTTTCAACGCAGTAAGTCAAAACTTTGACATACTGCTGCTAAAAATAACAATGAAATACATATATATCCTATCTGGCACATGACATAATTGATAAACCACAGACAATAATTTTCACACGTTCCACCTTAAATTAATTAAAGGAACAGAAAACCTCTTTACTTGAAAAGTTTATGTAAAATGTATTTCTGTAGAACAGTCAAAGGTTTGTTTGTGAATTAAGCTGTAAATGTGTATAACTGGTTCTTTCAAAAAGGGGCCTAGATTTCCAGAGGGAAGAATTTGTGGTAATTCGTTACCAGCATAGTGATGTGGGAGGAGTTTTCACAGGATCCATCTCCTGATCACCATGGATACCAGAAAACCTTAGGATCTTCCTCACGATTACCAAGGATACCGGAAAACCTTAGGATCAGCCTCACGAACACCATGGATACTGGCAAACCTTAGGATCTGCCTCCTGATCACCATAGATACTGGCAAACCTTAGGATCTGCCTCATGATTACCAAGGATACTGGTAAACCTTAGGATCAGCCTCCTGATCACCATGGATACCAGAAAACCTTAAGATCAGCCTCCTGATCACCATGGATACCAGAAAACCTTAGAATCTGCTTACTGATCATCATGGATTCCGGAAAACCTTATGATCTGCTTCCTGATCACCATGGATACCAGAAAACCTTAGAATCTGCCTCCTGATCACCATGGATACCACAAAACCTTAGAATCTGCCTCCTGATCACCATGGATACCGGAAAACCTTAGGATCAGCCTAAGGAAGGCGAAAGTAACCAGAACCACTTTTTACTGTGCTGCTCCAGAATTGTAATGTTGGCTAAAATTAAATAAGAACAGGTTTAGTGAGAGATTCTGTCAGTCTATCTGATCGTAACACCTGTACTGTTAGAGTGGAAGAGCTGGAGTTTTGGATTTGACTTATCTAGTCACATATTTAAAATGTTTATTCACAGAATTCAGTAAATGCCCTTTGGTTTATGAAGTTTGAGTCTGTGGGTTTTCTCTTCTCTTCAAAGTTCAGGAAAACGTGTTGAAATTACTGCCTGTGGTCATTCAGAGTGGTTTGGTGTGAAATTATCTGTTTTAGAGAATCTTACTGAAACAGAAATATTCACAGTGGTGGTTATAAGAACGAGATTTCTGAAGAGTTTTATGCTTCTAAAAGCTCCTGCACAGAAAAGTATTACACAAAATGGTTATGAACACGCTGCCTTTGTTTTACAATAGTTTTAAGAAGTTTTTGGTATAAAACGTATTTTTAAACTCCATACACAGTGGAGAGGACATGTAGGGCATTGTAAAAAAAAACAGTTCCCAAAAATATGTATTGTTTTCAGATTTTCCACTAATTTACCATCATCAAAAAAGAAAAAATCAGAAGACGTGTAGGTTCACTGGTGGTTTTGGATAGTAAATACAATGGTTATATTTGTGTTGTAGACATCACAACCCCTGGTTGTTAATCCCACCACTGTAAAGAAATCTGAGTATGCAAGTTTCTCTACAGTGAACCATTTCAGACCAGACTCTGTTTACATCTTAACCATTGAATTTTGTGGAAATTTTGAAAAATGGGTGGAATTCTCCTTTACATTATTAAGTAAAATAGCAATAAAACTTATTTCATTAAAAACGTGCCTTTTCTGGTCAAAAGTCCATTAGATAAAAACAGACAGAACTTTTGTGCCACATTTACAGCCTTCACCACAATGCAAATCTGCATAAATATACACAGCAACAAGTGCAAAATGCCAATGTTTATAATCCTATATAAAAGCCCACTCTCACTGCATTAGTTAGCTGCTCAAGGCAAAGTCAGTTTAAAGCTAAATGCTGTACCACTAAAGTGCAAAACCAGTCATCCCACTCAGAGTTGGGGACATTATTTTTATAGTAGGCCTATAAGATATCTTTAAAACTCACATTGAGCCTTATAAAAATAGTCATCTGAGCTTGTCAATACAAGTCAATATTTTAGTGAACATACAGCAGGCAATTAGTAAATACAGTAAAACAAAATCCTGGCCATTATCATCTAGCTGCCGTTAACAAAGGAAAAGAGGAATATGTTCTTAACCTCTTCATGCTAGCGCCCACTAGTGGTGTAGATGCTGATGTCTACTGGAATCATTAACAGCTTATTTAGTAATACCATCTTTTATTTAAAAAGTGAGATGCCAGCATTAGGAGCAGTGGTCTTCAACCCTGGTCCTGGAGAGCTACCTTCCTGTTTAGTTCCAACCTGTACCCAGTAAGCTGCACTGCCCATTAACTGTAATACATCTGATCTAGCCAATCAGGGACTTGAGAAGAGCTGGAGCAGGTGTGGCAAACTGTGGTTGGAACTAGGCTCTGCAGGAAGGTTGCTCTCCAAGGAACAGGGTTGGAGACCACTGATTTAGAGATTGCTTTACTTAAGCTACATTGTGTAAGCTTAAGTTTCCATGGTGTAATGGTTAGCACTCTGGACTCTGAATCCAGTGATTCGAGTTCTAAATCTCGGTGGGACCTTCTCATCTTACTGGGGCAGTCATGGGCTGGAGGTTAGGGAACCAGCCCTGTGACCAGAAGGTTGCCGGTTTGAACCCCTGAGCCGACAGTATGTGACTGAAGGCCCTTGAGCAAGGCACCTAACCCCCAGCTGCTCCCCGGGCACTGTGGATAGGGCTGCCCACTGCTCCGAGCAAGTGTGCTCACTGCCCCCTAGTGTGTGTGTTCACTAGTGTGTATGAGGTGTTTCACTGCACAGATGGGTTAAATGCAGAGGTGAAATTCCCCCGTTGTGGGACTAATAAGGGTCACTTAACTTAAGTATTGGTGGATTTGGAGACCTCTCTGGTGAAAACGTGTAATTTACAGAAGGCCTGAAGTATGAGTCAAAATTCGACTTATTTTTTTCTGCCTGTGTAACATTTCTAGCACCACTTATACGATTTCAGCAATCAAAAATCTCTTTTTTTCTCGCACAGAATTTTTTTCCCACTGTATGAAAAGTAATGGCTAACAGGTTAGCATGTTACATCAGCTTTAACCACAAGGGGGAGTGCTTTTTCCCCCATTTCCCTTCTTGAATCAAGTAAAAAAAATACGGAGGAGCTAACTGGCTAAAAGTTAGCATGCTAATGCTAAGTAGTTTTTTTCCCAACTGCTCTGGAAAAATGTGTGAATGACATGTCTCTGTGAATGACATGTCTTCTGAGGATATCAGTGAATTATCCACTATTGTCACTGTATTATCGTCAATATGATGTTGAGAATTAAACATAGAGCCGGACCTTATTTTTGAATCTGTGTGTGCAACTACAAAATCTGACCCGACGCCTCTGACTTTTAAGTTATTCTTTCAGGCTTTACAGGTCAACTTGCAGTAGAACACGCACACCATATTTTAGGACACACCACGTGTTTCCTCCTGGCTCAATTGCTGCTTCTTTCAATTTTAACAAAAAATCATAGTGCAGCTTTAATAAGAAGTGTAAATGGACTTTGTTAATGGAGGTTAACACAGATGTGCACAACTCCGGTCCTGGAGGGCCGGTGTCCAGCACAGTTTGGTGTTTTACCTGCTCCAACACACCTGATTACACTTATCTGTTAATTGACAGGTTAAGTGGGTGTGTTTGAGCAGGGAAACCTCTGAACTGTGCTGGACACCGGCCCTCCAGGACCGTAGTTGTGCACCCCTGGGTTAAAACATCATTCCTCCTTTCCATCAAAACCAAACACCAGCTTTCCATCCTATTCGATAAATAGCCAGGATTGTAATACAATCTAAAGTAGGTTTTCATTCTTCAATAATTTCTCCCTTCTCTTCACTGCCTAGGGCTCCACTGTCTACCCGTCCTCCTTGGCTCATTCTTCTGTGAGGAGGCTTTTAAAGCCTGACCCATTTCTCTCTCCTTCTGTTCCACGGTCATTCCACTGTCGCTGTGTCTTACGAACCCACTCCCAGAGCTTTCTTCATGTGCTCATAGACCACGTAGGAGATGCTAACAGCAGGAATGACTTTGAGGAAGTTGGGGGCGATGCCCCGGTACAGGCCTGGGACTCCCTCATGGGACACAATGTGCTTAAACTGACCCACCATGGTCAGCTTGGGGGCGCCTTCTGTGGAGGCTGGAGAGAAACAAGCACAGGTTAGCATGAAGAATAGTTTAGTATGAAGTCTTATTTACAGACCCGCCCCTTACCACAAGTACAGTCAATCACCAAGACTTTCTGAAAGTTTGCTTCTTCAGTTTTAACATTGGAGCCTCAAGGCTAACAAGTAATGGAAGCTAATATCCAACAGAATTAGCGTTGTGCTAACTGCATGCCTAAATCATCATTCACTCACCTTCTATTTCCTTTTTTTACAGCAAATGGGTTTTGAGCAGCAGAACACTGGCATTACTGCTGCTGAGTGCTGATTGGTTGGCGAGTGGAGCAGCTCATTGGCTGTTCGTGCTCACATGTCATGAGGCGCCTTTTTAAATTCCTATAACTCTATAATAAGAGTTTTAAAGCTCTTAAAAATATAACAGCAGTGTTAAAATGTTTTATGCTGTTCTCTGTTCAGGAAATTACTGCATTCTCTTACATTACAATGTTGAAGCATTTATAAACTATGATTTTGCTCAGATGCTCCATATTAACCCATTCATTTTGGACTCGATCAAGAGCGCCCTCTAGCGTTTGAGAAACCCGGAAGACATTACAGAGTGGTTGTTGAGTGGATGTTCTCTGATAATGGCTTGAATGATAAGGAAGACATGTTAACATGATAACTCTGCTCAAAGGTCCTTGGGAAGTGAAAACAGGTTGGGGATGTAAGAGTGGGCTTCACGCCACAACTGGTTGGTGTAGCAAGATGGGTCCATTCTCCTCCGGAGCAAGCACGCCACATTAACTAATAAAAGGTCTTGGGCAAGATGCCTACTGCTACACTTTGGATAAGAGTATTTGCCAAATGCATAAATGAATTAGGCAAATGTTCTAAATACATGATCAGCAAAGGGCCAATTTATCATTTTTATTTAAGCTGAGCCAAATTTGCATTTTTAGGTAAATAACGTGAGGCAGGTGAGTGCACTCGCACTGTGTTTGAAAGCTACTGCTACACCTGTACCAAAAGGTCATAGCATAATTACGCGTGACTCCGTGTGCTAGATTGCCTCTTACTTTCAGTGTAGCACGTTATTTGATTCATGTTCTTCAAATAGGCAACTGAAGAATTTAAAAATACATTAACATCCTCTAAAAGGAACAAACTTCAGTAATTGTAGTGCACAGTTTCTATTTTTTGTGAGTTTAACATATTGGGGAAAACAACAAAACATAAAAGATAAAATGTGGCATAACTTTTACACAGGCCACACTTTATGTTTTTCCAAAATATTACATTCAGCCGAGAAACAGTAGTCATGCATTAAAATGTGTTCTCTGTAAAGGATGTGTTAACTTATTTTCACTTCTGTATTCACTGAATAACTTATAGTAGATAATGAACAATTCATAGTAGTTACTGAATGATTCATAATAGACACTGAATAATGCATAGTGCATACGGAAAAATTCATAATAGTTGCTGAATAATTAATAGTAGTTACTGAATAATTCATAACAGTTACTAAATAATTAATAGAAGATACTGAACAATTTATAACACTGAATAAATCATAGTAGATACTGGATAGTTCATTTTATATAATGAATAATTCATAGTAGAAACTAAATAATTTATCATAAATAATGATAATTTCATAGCAATTATAAGTCAATAGTAAGTCTGTTAGAGATTACTGAACAACTGCATGCTAATGCTAACTGGGGGATAAACTTACATTACTTGTTAGGAACATTAGCCTCATAGCTCCAGTGTAAAATTAAAGATGCAAACACCAAATATATCTTAGTTTATAGAAACCATTTGGGGTAAGAGGGAAAAACTGAGTACATTTTCATCAAACCACACCTTTAAAGGTCTAGATCAATGCCGAATACACACAAATATTGGTTTTGTACAAATTTCTCTGCAATGTAAAATGAATCAGTTGTTCATTAATATGATGTATCTTACTGTCCCTGAGCTCACCTTGGGCCTGCATGCGCGTGCGGATGAGGGCGAGCGGGTAACTGGCTAACTGACCGCAGGTGCTGGACACAGTGCCACAGCCGAGCAGCACCAAAACACCGGGATCTGCTGAACCCACACAGTACCGCTGTAGCCATGCATTCTTCAGAGTCTGGAGGGAGAGAGAGAGAGAGAGAAAGAAAGAGACAGAAAAGGCAAAATTGGTCAGCTGAAACAGCAAAAACATGCTGCACGTTTTGACCAAGCGAAATGTAACACTTTATAAATAATTTCATAGTTCATAGAATTAGTGGTTTAAAGCTGTTTAAACAGCACCAGCAACTTAATGCAGGAAAAAGCCTGTAACTTCATCATCAGTAAATTCTTAGTAAAAAGGACTGACCGTAACAAACCTAGCCTATCAACAGTGATCCATTCGTCATTTGTGTTGTTCCTATTTAACTGATTAAAATCTGTCCCAAAGTCGTTGGTAAGCGTGCACGTCCACTCTAGTCAATAAAATGGATCAGCATGTGAAACTGGAGCTTTCTGTGTGCTGCTGTGTTTCCTATCACTGTATAAAAGAAGCTCCAAGTTGCCTTTATTATTGGATTCTGTTTCTGTGCACACACTCAGAACACAATTCACATTGCAATGGAAACGTTTATTATTGATTTGTTTCCAAAATTGGAGAAAATGGGACAACTATGCAAGACCTGGTCGACCAGGAAAACCATAGATAAACAGCACTTAACGCTTTCATCTTTGAGAGAGAGGAGAAAATCAAGCTGCTTCAGAAATGAAAAAAATCTACAGGTGTTTCTGTCCATCCTTCCACTGTGAGAAGACAACTCAGCGCTATGGGTCTGAAAGGATGTGTAGCTGTCAAGAAGAACCTCACTGAGAAAAAGGGACAGACACATCAAACAAAGAAGCTGCTGGTGTTCACAGAACAATGAACTGACCACCCCAGAGTCCAGACCTCAGCCTCACTTAACGTGTTTGGGATTACTTGGATCATGAAATGCAGAAAATGCAACCAACTTCTGACTGAAGTTCAAGACTGAACTTTGGAGGTGGAAAAATATCCCTGTAGATTTCTGCAAATACTGAACATTTTTACACTTGGTTGTTGAGGTTTCTGTGAAATTTTCTGTTAAATATGTTTTCTGCTTTTTCCCTGACACTAAAAAAAATGACTTTTGAGTCTAAATTGAATAAATGAAAGGTGGTCTCTGACTTTTGCACAGTACTGTATATTTGTGAAACTTCAAAAAATCTGGCACTTGGTTTTTGGTTTAGGTTTTCAAAGGTTTTGATTTCAGCCCAGCGTTTTCATCAGTGCGTCAATAAAGAGAATCTCTCAGATGTTTGGCGCAGATGATGGAACAAAAGTTTGTATTATGTAATTGGACCCTGCAGCAACTGACAGGGGAGAAAATTAATGAGAGACACTTTTCCCAGAAACTGTCAGAGGCATCTGCTCTGCGCACACACGAGCACGCTCGTACCTCGTAGACGGCCAGGTCAATGCCTGCGTAGGGGATGATGCCCAGCGTGTTTGGGACGTAGCCCCTGTAGAATGCCCGGACCCCCTCCTTCCTCAGAATCTGCCGAGCGCAGTCCACCATTCCCAAGTACTGACCCGTCTTCCTCAGAGTAAGACGAGTTTTCAGGACCTGACAGGAGATGACAGAGAGAGAGACGGAGAGAGGGAGAGAGAGACAGAAAGAGAGACAGAGAGAGACAGAGAGACAGAGAGGAAGAGAGAAAGAAGGAGAGAGAAAGGGAGGGAGAGAGAGAGATTGACAGAGAGAAAGAAAGAGAGAGAGAGAGAGAGAGAGAGAAAGGGAGGGAGAGAGGACGAGAGAGAGGGACAGAGAGACAGACAGACAGACAGAGAGAGAAAGAGGAAAGAAAGGGAGGGAGAAAGAAAGACAGAGAGAGACAGAGAGAAAGAGATAGAGAGAGACAGAGAGAAAGAGATAGAGAGATGGAGAGAAAGAGAGAGACAGACAGAGAGACAGAGAGAAAGGAAAAAAAAGAGAAGCAGTGAGATAGGGAGTGAGAGAGAGAGAGAAAGAAAGAGGGAGAGGGAGGGAGAGAGACAGAGAGACACAAAGAGAAACAGAGACAGAGAGAGAGACGCAGAGAAAGAGGGAGAGAGAAAAATGACGTTAATTTTGGAGGTGTAAATCTGTGAGCTCAAAAAGATTCAGTTTGATTTCAATTCTTTAAAATGATGCATCACGATTAAATTTATATTAAAATCACATTTCACCACAATTGAATTCAGTCTGATTATTTTGGTACAGAATTGTCTTTAAAATGCCCCCAAATGTTCTGTCTTCTATTATTTTTAAAATAATGTATAAGGTGTATTATTATTATTAGTATTATTATTATTATTATTGTTGTTGTTGTTGTTATTGTTGTTGTTGTTGTTGTTGTGGTGGTGGTGGTGGTAGTTTTGGTGTTTTCATTGTTGTTGTTATTGGATAAACTGACACTAAATAAATGAGGAAAAGTTCATTTTGCTGTAAGGGACAGAAACTCAGCTGCTGCTGTGAGCTTGTCTGAATAAATCAGCATCTGACTTGGCCTTGGCAGTGGTGATTATGTTCACTCAGTAACTGCTGTGGTTACAAAGCGGTTTATTTTCAGCACACAGATGAGCCAGCCTACACAAATCAGCCAAAGCCATAAGGACTCTGAGCATACTGGAGCTTCTCTTATCTTCATTAAAGGTGGAAGTTTCTGCATAAATCAGTGGTTGAGATGTAAACAGAGTCATTCAGGGTGGTTTGGTGTGAAATGGTTCATTGTAGAGAAACAGGTTTCTTTACAGTGGTGGTGATGGGAACCAGGGGTCGCCATGTCTACAGCATAATATAGCAGTTTTATTTACTATCCAAGACCACCAGTGAACCTACATGTGTCTGAGTTTATATTTGTAAAGTTAATAATGCTAAAGATAGTGGAAAACCATCACAAAACCATCACAAAACCATCACGTGACTCTCCGCCATGAATGAGATAAAAATATCTCAAATCTCAAATCTGTCTCAGGCAGTAAATTCATAACCATTTCATGTCATAACTTCGTGATGTTAAACTCTTCAGACGTCTGGCTCCCATCACCACCACTCCACAACATTTTGAAGGAACGATTCTTTTCTTTTTCCCTACTGAATAATTCATGGTAGATACTGAATAACTCATAGCAGGCACTGAACAATTCATAGTGCATACTGAAATTCATAATAGTTGCTAAATAATTAATAGTAGTTACTGAATAGAAAAACAGTTACTATGTAATTCATAATAGTTACTGCATATTTAAAATGCAGTAATACCGAATAATTCATAACACTGAATAAATCATAGTAAATACTGAATAGATTGTTTTAAATACTGATATAATAATTAATTATAAAAAGTCTATAAGTAATTTACAGCAATTATAAGTAAAAAAGTAGTTCCATAGTAGTGTATTGTAAGTTTTAATATTAATAACTGGCTAATACGACTGAAATTTAAGGGGTTAAAAAATGATTTGCATTTTCTTGATGGTAGCCACGGAAACAGACTTTTAAAAACCTCAGTTTAAGTCATTGGCATCCACCACCCCCAGTTCAGTGTGATAGAACAGCTGCTTTGGGAGAACATGAGGCACGTCCTGGTGGTGGCAGATGTTTAAACAGCCAGACGCTAATAACATCTGTTTCATATGAGTGAGATCATTAACTGAAAAGATTAATGGGAAAAAAGGGGCAAAAAATGAAGCCCTAATTAGATTAATGCTTATTTTTATTTTTTGGAACTGGCTGGTATTGCAGTTAATATTAACGTGAATCTAATGCAGGTCAGAAAAAACTGCTTAAAGCGATAGTTCATAAAAAAATGACATGGGAGCTATGAGGCTAATTTAGTTACCACTAATGGAAGCTTATACTTCACCGAATACCATTCGCCAAATGTGTAGTCTCGTCTTCAGAGTCTGACCAAATCAGACTGAACCATAAAACTGCCACAATATCAAGTTTAGCTCAGTTTTGTCATTTTTTGCTGGATCAATATTAATGTTGTTTTGTTCCAGCCAGTCTGTAAAGCATCTTACAGACCATTTAGTTTGGCGAATGGTATTGGGTTCATTTCTGGCTGATTCCAGGTTGTTTAGCTGTTCTTCTGTCACAGCTGCCGACTGAAAAGCTGCTCAGTGGTGATGACAGTTTGGGAATTTAGTGTCGTCTCATCTTCAGAGTCGGACCAAATCGGCTGTCGGTCAAATGTGATCTTAAGTATCCATTTTCTGTTTGTGGCAAAGTAAGAAGTAAAAATGTTCAAATGGCTTAAGCGCCTCCTACAGCTGTCAAAGTCGTTGCTTAGCAACAGCGTCTCAGTGGAGTTATACAGTGTTTGTGAAAAAACACCATGCTTCTCAACCAATGTAACCAACGGTTACAACACTTCTTAACCAATCAGCTTGCGTGGCCAGAACTAACTGTTGTATAAATTGAAATATATTGCTCTGTAATAATAAACAACATCAGTGTTGTTGAAATTTGAACACTGTCTAAGTAACATCATTATACTACATTACGCTATACGTGCTCGTGTCTAGAGCACTACTATACATCAGTCAACCAGTGTTACTGCCTCTGAGGACGACGCTCGCCTCACACTGTACTGAAGAAATATATGTTTGAAATATAAGAAGTAGACTGTGAGAGCACAGTCATATCAGCAAAGGTAAGTTAGTCCAGTCTTTGTCACGGTCCTACTTGATGTTAAGGTCACCTTTGAGAGAATTTCCACAGTAAATTACAGGAATGATCTGGATAAAATGAGGCAATAGAATAATCTATAATATTCACCTTTTATTTTGTTTACAAGAGATTTGACCACGACTGCTGTAAAGCTCAAATCTACTAGCACCACTATGGGGTTTTTAGTGTATTGGCCAAGTTAACAATGTCAAATAATAAATTTTCCACTTAAATACATGATTACGTATGTGTGTTCAAATAACAACGGTCACATTCTCACTCTTTATGCTGTAGTATCCACCCTCTTTCCTCCCAAATAGACCTCTGAAGTCATGTCGTCATTCTATATTGATGTTTGTGAATCAATTCCAGTTCTGAGGAACCAGGGATCCCAATGTCTACATCACAAATATAGCCTTTTTATTTACTATCCAAAACCACCAGTGACCCTACACATGTCTTCTGAGTTTTCATATACAATGTTGATGACGGGAAAAATAGTGAAAAATACAAAAAATGTAGGTTTCTTTGTCACAACACCATCACGTACCTCTCCGCCATAAATAGATTTAATTTTAGGCATCATCTCAAAACTATTATAACACAATGTCTCAGGCATCAGTCAGCAAATTCATTACCATTTTATGTAATAAAATGATAAAGTGATAAACTCTTCAGACGTCTGGTTCCTATCACCAACACTGTGAACAATTCTTACTCAGTCCGTTTCTCAAGAATGCTTCAGAACCACCGACTCTGTCTACATTTTAACCATTTAATTATGCAGAACTTTTGAAAAATCAATGGGATTCAATGGGATGAATGCACTTTTACAGCTCTCAATTCATAGTAGATTCTGACTTGTTTGCTACATAAGCCTTGTAGGTCCAGTGCTAAAACTAAAAAAGCAAACTTCAGACATCAACATGTCTTGGCTGGTCGACTCCACTTGGGTTGAGTGTGGGAGTTGTGTATATTTGATTTCTCTCTTGCTCGCTCTCTTACTGTCTCACCTCCATCGGGTAGATGATGGTTTGAGCTGTGGCTCCTGCGAGCGATCCAGCGATAAACCTCTCCTGCACCCTCAGACTGCCGCCATCTTTACAGCCACGGATCAGCCACTTTATCTGCACACATGAGAAAGAGGAGGAGAGCAGAGGATGAAAAATTAACCTAACCATGCTCAGCCTCAAGAGGATGTTCAAGCTCTACAGAAATCCCATTCAACCTAATGAGAAACTGTACAAAGCGCAGTTTATATCAAAACACAGCCATTTGAAGAACGTTATTCATCAAATTATGTTGTATGTTGTAATATGTTGAATTTTTTTGTGTCAACTTTTCATTGCATTTTTCATTATGTTTTACAACAAGGGTGGGGAAAGGTAAGGGGGAGGGGAAGGCAGGACGGTGACATACATTTTTAGGAATACACACAAATCAAAAATAAAGCAAAGACAATACATAAACAACTACACAACTAAACATGAATAGATTCATATAAATTGTCCCAGTTTCTTATTGTTGACTGTTTTGCCTTTTTGAGCTTAGCTGTAAGATATTCCATCCGAACTACATTTTGAAAACTAGATATCCAGAATTTCATAGCTGAAAGCTGTGGGGCAATTCAAAGTTGCAAGACAGTCTTCTTGGTGGCTGTAAAATCTGCCATCAGCATGCTTCGATGAGTCAAAGAAAACTATAGAGCTGAGTCATCATTTAAAAGACATAAATGTGGCGACAGTGGAATACTGAGATCAAGTACCTTGGACACTATATCTACTGTAGAGGTCCATATATCTTTGATTTTGTTTATTATTTTGTATGTGTCTGAAAGGTGTTAGGACAGATTAGGTGTAGTTTTTTGGTAATCATATTTAAATAATGATATAAATTATCAGCATATTAACATAATTATTATAACCCTCTAAAAATGAAATGAAATGAAATGAAATGAAATTAATTTTTCACCCTAATCATTGTCTGTCTTTGTCCATTACTGTTATGGTTATTTTAATACATTTATTTGAGAGCAACAACAGTTATTGTGTATACAGTCAAGCTAAAAACTGTAATGACGTAATGGAGGAGGAAGGAGCTCTATGTGCTGATTTGTGATACCTGTTCATAAGCCATGAACTTGATGGCGGATTCCGGAGCAATTTTGAGCACGTTTATGCCGTTCCCTCTCCATAAAGACTGGACCCCGCCCTCCTGCACCATCCCCCGCAGTCCACTCCACAGGCCAGCACCTCCAGAGCCATGAACCTGCAGAAACAAACAAACTGTTTTCTGTTTTCTGTTTTGCATGCTTGTGTGTTATTTTTCATCTTTTATTATACACTACACGACCAAAATTAGTCAGACAGCCCTTCTAATGAGCTACATTAAGGTGCATCCCTTGGTGACACAGTTCAACTGCGCTCGTATAGCTTGTATAATCTCCACAGAAAAGCATTGCCAATGGAACAGGACACTCTGGAGTAGCTGCACATAAGCCTAAGGTCACCATGCCCAATGCCAAGCGTCGGCTAAAGGGGTATAAAGCCCCCAGGCACTGGGCTGAGGAGCAGTGGAACCATCCAGCACCTTTGGGATGAGTTGGAGTGATTAAGAACTAATCATCCAACATCAGGACCTGACCTCACAAGTGCTCTTGTGACTAGTGCAATCAAATCCTCACAGCAACTAGATGTTCCAACATCTAGTGTAAAGAATTCACAGAGGAACAGAGGCTCCCTATTAATACCCTATTAATACCCTTCATTTCAAAAGAAACACTGAATGACCAGATGTCTACCAACTTTTGACATGTATTATACATTAGTAATTATTCTACTAAATTTATTTGATCACTGCAGCTTGTTCTTTTGTGTTATACTTGTGATTGTGAAGCACTTTGAGCAGACACTGTCATAATAGTGTGCTATGCAAAAAAACTGGACTGGACATTAACATGAAGTGTCTTGTAATTCATAATCCAGCCAACACATTTCACCACATTATCTGACCTTGTGACATTAAGGTCGGCAAGACACACAAATCAATAGAAAGTAATGAAAAGCATTTGACCAAATGACCCGATGCTACCTGAAGAAAAACCTTGAGTCTGTCCAGCGGAGCTGTTCCAGTTCTGGACACGGCTCCAGCCATCGCCCCAGCAACCAGCTGTCTCCAGACGAGCCCTGCCCTCCGCTCTCGCTCAGAAAACTCATCCGGCACTGTCAGCTGTTCTCCAATATCAAGCATCTAAAACAAATATGCATTACATTTAGGGCTTTTAGCAGACGCTTTTATCTAGAGTGACCTACAGAGGTGCTTTGTTGTCCACTTAGAAACTTGATCCTTATAAAAGTGCAAATAGACCTTTGAGGTCAGGCATCATTTTGTTGTCTGCTACCTGCTCAATTTATGAATTCCAGGCCTTAGCTCTTTTTACTATGGGAAAAAAGAAGAGCGCATTCAAAAGTCGGCACTATCAATATTGCAAACTTGTAAATCAGCAAATACCAATATCATCCCAATATTGTTTCTTTTAAAAATAACTAAGCTTTAAAATGAGCAATTTTTAATGAAGAGCTTTATTTAAGACAAGCATCTAAAAGAAGGCTGTTAGGCCCTATTTTAAATATCTGTTGTGTACATATATGCAACTATCAAATATTAAACACATGCATAATACATGTATCATACATGTATGTGTGATATGTGGTTGAATACATCCTGGTACGTGAATACATGTTATCTGTTTGCTTTTAAGGACCAAATTATTTAAATGTGTCAGAAAATAATACTTGTAAATGAAATTATTGCATAGCTTACATGTGCACGCATTTACAGTTTAGTTATGTAGGTATTACACTAATCCTCACTTCATTAGGGAGTATGTTGGTTTCTATGTTTGCAGGTATGTTCCACACATACTTCATACAATATAAAGTCCAAACTAGGGGATAAAATTGGATATGACTAAATTGAAGAAAAAAAAAAGGATTTCTAAATTTGTTTTATCCTTTATATGTTTCCTCCTGAATATCGTTGTGTCATAATACGAATGTATGTGCAAACTCACGCTGCTGCACATTAAGTTAAACTTTACTAAAATGCCCTGCATATACCCCGCTTACACATATATGTCTCAAAATGTTGATATATGGCTGAAATATATGTCCCACATTTCAAATAAGTATATTTGGACATATATTAAAGCATACATGTGCATATGCGACAAATATAAGTTGGAAATAGAGAAATTCATATATACAAATATATGTCATATATTTGAAATCCATGTATTTATATATTTCAGATTTCCATATGGGACGTTTTGTACTACATACTTTGTTTCCCTGAATATCACTGCATCTGAATTACAAGGTGGTGAAGTAGAAAAATCAATATTAGCATGTAGTTAATATTGCTACACACTGCAATCAAGCTAACACTCTTGCACACTGAAGTGATGCCATGTGAAAGTTAGTCAAATACTAAACCACTATTATATAATGAGTTAAGTCATTTTTAAAATGCTGTTAATTGGTCTCCTAAAATAAACCATCTTAGATCTAGGGCCTGTAATAAATTTTTTTCCTAATTTTTAAAGGGATTCCTTAATTATTCTTCTTTTTATCATTTTTTTCCACTGTTTTCTCTGTTGGTAACTGGGAGGTAAGGGGGTATTTACAATTTGCATAATTGTGCACATTCATAGATATTTGTATTCTTAATTAGCGTTAGGTTTAGGGACGCTCCTGTGCTATTTTTAGTTGTTTCCTGGACAATGATACATAAAACATTTAACATTTTATTATTTGAAAGAGAGATTATTGTTTCATGGGTTAAATTATGACGTTAGGGGTACTTAAATATGCCGAAGTGAGAGGTGTGAGCGAGAGTAAACCGTAAACAGTAAAAGTTAAAGCGGCCTTAGTAGACGGTTCCGTGTTTTATTATGTAATACAAAAGAGGAATCTTCATAGGACACTGACGAGCGAATGTTTCCAGTAGTGGGCAATATCCTCCATGTTCCGGAATGGATTGAACAAGAAGTGATCTCGCCACTCGTTCCAGTCGATGGTCATGGTGCCGTCTCTGTCCATACTAGAAAAAAAGCAAAGCAAATGAAAGAGTGAAATCAGACTTGCCCACTTTTCTCATGACCGCTATGAGTAATGCTTATCTCTGCAGGTTTAACATCAACCATTCTTTTAACTGAAATTAAAGGAAAGATAGTAAGAGTTTAAAACACACACGGAAATGTTTTATGGGCCACTCCCTGAACACACTAACCTGCGCAGTATTCTGCAGGCCTGCTCGGTGGACACCTCCACTCCCAGACTGTGTAGAGACTGCTGGATCTCTCCCACATCGATCTGACCTGAATAGACACAAAATACTCTGAGAATGCCGCACAATGGTAGTACATCTCGATAAAACGCACACATATAACAATAAACTCCAGCTTTAGATTGATTAATTCTCTCAAATCTAACGTCCGTCAGTGATCCATTCAGAGTGTTTGTCTTTGTCTCCTTTTTCTGATTAAAATCTGCCCCCAGATTAGGCAGCGAGCGTGCTTGTCCACGTTGGTCAGTACAATGGATCAGCATGTGGAATTGGCACCTTCTGAGTGCTACTATGTTTCCTCACACTGTATAGTAGAAGCTCCATTCAGCCCTAAAATGTGCCTTAAAATGTGGGTTTTCATGAAATACCACCAGTGAATAAGAGTGACACACTTTGAGTAGAAATTTAAGTATACTGTATACAACGCTGTGCAAATGTTTAAGCCTCTAATATACATATATACATTTGTTCCAAACACATTATAGACCACTTTTTATATTTTTCTATATTTGTTTCATGATCTACATTGTTGGTAGTGCGCTTTACACATATAAGAACTATCAAAGCTATATTATGATTATTATTATGTTTATTAGAGAAATCAAAGTGTGTTTTCCATTAACATCAGCTGTTTTTTTAATTATTATATTCAAAATTGTTAATACATAGACATTAAAGAGAACTGTTGAAGTCAAGACAAGATCTGGAAGACCAAGAAAAATCTGCATGTAGACTGATCAGAAATGCAAAGCAAAACCCCCACATCACTGCCAAGGACCTACAGCAAGATTTGGCTGGCACAGGAAGGGTGATCCACTGGCCCGCTGTGCAGTGTTGTTGGATAAACATCATCTACATAGAAGAGTCATCAAAAGTTAACCTTAACTGTGATCTCATCACGAAAGTCAACATCTGAAATATGCGCATAACACTTAGATAAGACAAACGCATTTTGGAAGTTCTGTGGTCTGATGAAACAAAATGTAAATGTTTTGGAGAAAAAAGGGAGCAGCATTTGATGAAAATATAATAATTGTGCATTAAAAATACAAAATTATGTCATATTTGTCCCATGCAGGGGTGGTGTTAACTTTTTAAATTTTATTTACTATTTATTTAAACAGTAGGCATTTCTCTGCTCAGAAAAGCACTAATATTTGAATAAATACAAATAACATTAATACCAAAATAGGCAATGTCTGTTTTTCAAACTTCACCTTGTGGCAGTCCAGTGTTAATTGTAGGTACCATCCAGTACCCAGTTTGGCGCAATCAATGATTCATTAAGTTAAATCGGTTGGGCTTTTTATGGAACAAATCTATGCGACAGTAGGGTGTCGAGGTCCAGAAGTCCGAAACTTAACCTGTTGTTCTTCCCACCAGCTCACAAGATGCATACTTTTTTAAAAAAAAGAATTTTTTGTTTAACCATTTAAGTTTATTGTATTAATTTGAATGCTACAAAGAGTTTTACAGCCAAAAACACTGTTATTGCACAGATAAATGCTTTTAATACCTAACACTTTTGCACAGTACTGTACATCTATACAATTTGTCAGTTTACTTATGCTTGGAAATAACTGTAGATGTAATACGTTTCACTCATGGGGAAATTCTATTCATTACTGTTGTTCAGTGTGCTCTGAATCACGAAAACTATATACACTACATGTATAAAAGTTTGCAGACACCTGCTCTGCTCATCCAGCGTTTCTTCTGAAATGAAAGGTATTAATAGGCAGTTTGTTCCCCTTTGCTACAGTAACAACCTTGACTCTTCTGGGAAGGCTTTACACAAGTTGTTGGAAAATTGCTGTGAGGATTTGATTGCTGCCAAAAGAGCATTAGTGAGGTCACGTACTCATGTTGGATGATTAGTTCTGGATCAATCCAACTTATCCTAAAGGTACAGTCCATCCTCGCACTTCCGTGTTCATTAATGCGGAAGTGAAAACTGTAGCATTAAACAAGTTCTAGTCGTGTTGTAAACAATGGCTGAGATTACGACCTGGAATAAACACTGAGTTCCTAAACGCACCAGTAATTAAACTAAACAGCCTTGCCTTATTTTCCACTCGTTCAAGCTGAAAAATGTTGAACTTCAGCTGAAAATACCCACTTGTCATAGGAGATGATCAAAAAGATCACAGGGGAAGAGTTTTGCTTCCATTTGTGATTAAAAATGCTCAGCTCAAAGATAAATTTTAATTTACTGGCGTATATATCTTCCTGGAAATTGTTACTTTAATGTAGAAATATGATGCTAACGTTGCTAATAAGTACCTGGGCTGAGTGGGAAGAATTAAACCTGGTCGATTTTGTCTCTTCCAAAAATAAAGCACAGTAAATGTTATTTATAACAAGAGGCCTTGATACTTTTAGACACACAGAGTATCAGACAGTTTCATCGTGCTTCACCATGCAGACAGTATGTCAGATTAGAATGACTGAAGAGAGAGACTGTGGGCAGTATACGTACCGTCATTGTTGCGGTCCAGGCTGCGGAACATGAGTTTGAGCTCTTTCTCGTGGGCGCGCAAATACCGGGTAAATTCCTCAAAGTCCAGTTGGCCATCTTGATTGGTATCACTCACACGTACAATCTGCAGGAAGGACAGGAAGTGAGAAGGGTGAGGCAGGATGTCTATCCATTAACAGTCAATGGCAAGTGGACTTCAGTCTGGGCCATAAATGACAAAACCTGGTCAAAAAAATCAATAATACAATATTCTGCTAGCACCCCATGGGATTTCTAATAGTATTTTAGCACTAAGCTAATACTGTTGCACATGAACATTTTTTGCCTGTTCTAGATTAAATACAGGCACTTGTGAAGGACATTTAATATCTTTTTTTCTGGACATCCACATATATTTGACCTTGTAGCAGTTTTACAGTCACTCTTTCAGTAAAGACCTCACAGAGCTGCCACTGTTGTTTTCCATTTCTAACAACTGACTGAAACCTGGTTAGACTACGGCTGGAATTTACAGTCAGTGAACTTCCAGAAGGTTCTAGAGTGACATTTTTTCTCCCCAGATTGGTCCCACCCATTGGAAATCACAATGCGATTGGTTTAATCCACATTCAGATACTAATCGTTAGTTGTTTAAGGTTAATCAGCTCTTGAAGGCTTAACCAATAGGAGAGCTTGTTTGGCTATATCTGTCTAGATACCATGGAGAAAACACAAATCTGATTGGACAATTGGCTGTTTCAAAACCTTACCCCCTTTTTTCCAACCGGAACTCAACAATAAGAGAATTACTGTATAACTTGCAGATTTCAAACAAAGTGTGAATGATCGTTCTATCAAAAATTACAGACACACACACACACACATCATCCAAACCGCCCATCCCTCTGGGTCACGGTGGGGTGCTGGAGCCCATCCCAGCTGTCACTGGGCAGAAGGCAAGATACACCCTGGACAGGTCGCCAGTCCATAAAATTGCAGACATGCATTTTTAATTCTCAGAAGTCATTAGATCTTCTCTGAGGGCCTAGAAGGCCCTGGAGTTCCCCTCTGCTTACAGTCATATCTCTCCTAGACTCTGTACCAGATGCCTGGTCCCTCTTGGGATTGAATAGACTGGTATCCCATTGGAGCCAATGACTTCATAGGTTGTCCCCTTTAACTGATTAAATTCTGTCCCTGGAACAGCAAGCATGTCCTCTTTGGCTATAAAATGGGTATGAAATGTGAAATTAGAGCTTTCTATGTGCATCATGTTTTCTATCTATGAATTTCAGTTCTTTTAAATGCCATAACTGTAGTGCTATTTGTGTTTACATGATAGTTTACAGTTCCAGAATGTGTGATAAACATCAAAATCAAATCATCACAGCGTATCATTGAACAATCATTGCTTGTGCCATGTTCCTTCATGCTCATGCTTTTATGTATGAAAGAATAAAAGGTATAAATATGGTAATAATATGATAATCAGCTTCTGTCTGAATGTGCTGGGGACTGGCAGCAGCAGTTAAGCACACTCTGAACTAGCACTAATCTGTCCTTCTGCATTACAGCACATGACTAACGCGCTCGCACAGCCTAACAGAACGGCCACAGCGCTCACACATATTCATTTCCATTCCAACTTCAGCCTCCATGTTTGCACTGACATTTTTGCTTCAGAACATTTTAAACACATATAAACATCATGCAGAATTCTTATTAATGTGTGTACAGTCTAGTTTTGCAGAAAGAAAGAAAAATCCATTACATTTTGGCCTTTTGTTTTACATTTCTTGACATTAAAACACACGGAATAAAGTCAGAATCAGAATGTAAATCACTGTGTAACTCACTACACCCTTTAAAAATTCAAGGGTTCTTTAGGAAAGGCAAGAGTTATGTATGGACCATTTTACTGAATTAGTTAAAGCTGTGGTCCCACAATAAAAAAAGAAAAACAATTAAGTATTCAGACCTTAGATATGTACAAGAATTATGTTATGATCTGTTTAAACCCAAAGCATTAATAGAGATTAATAAGCTAAATATATACAAAATCATTGTTTGTAGGGTGCTTTCTTTGGATTTTAGTTTTTAAATTAAAAAAAAAAAAAACTTTATTCAAAAACATGCTGTCATGTTTTCATGTCACTGCAGAAGCACAAAGTTTTAGTCCATAGGCGAAGCCATATTTTAGCCACACCCCTGCATTTTAGAGCAGCAAGTGAGACTGCATCCCTGTCCCTCATGGCCACATGGTGAGCAGTCAGACCCCATTGTTTTGACATAAATGGGTCCCAAAGTCTGAAAATCAGTGTGGAACATTAAGAAATCAGTTCCCAAAAAAATGTTTTTGAAAAAAAAATGTTTTTCTGAAAAATGTTATGCTTTTATATGTGTGCAACTGACTGTATGTGTGCTAGTCATGTACTGGCATGTACATCATCTGTTCATCTGTGTTTTTGAGTTCGAAACAGTCACTACTGAAACAATTTGTAAAGTCTCTTTAACTAAAGTGTTATGATTATTTTGTTAGGGACAAAATGGAATGCTCAATTATTTGTTTATAAAAAAAAAAAATAATAATTAAGGCATAGGGTCACTCAAAGCAAAAGGATTCAAAGTCCACACCAGTTAAAAGTCTGAAGTCTTCAACTCAACTAATTCATCAGAATGATCCACAAAGACCCATAAACATGGTTCAGAAAATGGTTCTTTGTATGGTTAAATGGTTCTTCTCTATGATGGAAAATGTGTTGTGTGTGGTTATTTAAAGAACTATTTTAAAAATAGATTTATACGGCACTAAAAAGGGTTCCGCTACTATAACAAGTCACAGAACCTTTTTTGACACTATATATATATATATGAATATACAAGAATAATAACTCTCGACTTCTAAGAATGAGCTTCGTAACCAGTCATAAACTCCTTTATGGGTTGATATCTTGATTGCTGGTCGAATGCCTGTCATATTTACATGAGCAAACTATTTGAATTCTGCTTTACATTCGTCATCTTGAAAAGAGGATCGTAGAGAATGGAGAACTGATAAAGACATTTTATGGGGTTGTGAACTAACTTTAGTTTTGAAGAACACACCTGAAACTTCTCCCTCCTAGCTAACTTTATTTATAGTCGTGGTTTTAAACTCTCCATCTCCTCCCTGTTCCTCGTGAGTTCTACACCCTTAGCACGATGAGGCCTGGTCTTACAACAGAAGGTATAAAGCCTGTCGGCACTGGGCTGTGGAGCAGTGCAACTGCATTCAACTTCATCCAATATCTTTGGGATGACGTTTCGCTGATCCTGAACTAATCATCCAACATCAGTACCTGACCTCAGTGATGCTCTTGTGGCTGAATGCAATCAAATCCTCAACATCTAGTGTAAAGCCTTCCCAGAAGAGTAGAGGCTGTTCCTGCAGCAAAGTCCCTACTGAACTCACCATTAATACCTTCATTTCATTTTCAGACAAAATTTTTGATAAGCAAGTGTCTGCAAACATTTGCACATAGCGTAGCAAGTAGCTATCATGTTTGAGATACTACTAAAAGCAATTCTTAGTTTAATTACTCATTAATTCATTAATATTCATCGTAGAGACTGGATAAGAAGTCTTATAATGTAATAACTGAATAATAAACCTCCAGTATAAGGGCTTAACAACCTCAAAATCCTTATCAGACTCCCATAAGACCTTAGAGTTGAATTGGTATAAATATGAGACTGAGTGAAAATAAGACAGTATAGAAAAGATGAGAGGAAAGTTCAAACAGTGTCAGGTTGAACTGACCCTTTTCATAGCTGTTGTTTAGAAAATGACCCTTAGTCAACAACACAGACTGTAAAAAACACATCCTTCAGGAATGTTTTCAGGGCAGGTGATAGTCAGTGAAAATGCAAAGCAGAATCGAACCTGAAACCTCAACAGTTTCGGTCTCCAAAACATTAGAAAGGACACAGCTGAATTATTCAGCCAGGTCAATGTCCTCGACTAAGGCCATCCTGAAAGACGTCAAGCAGGCTAATTTTAAAGGTGCTGGCACCTTCGCAAATGACGTGTAACTTTATGTGCTATAGTAACATGTGCTTTCCTCCACGTGTGACATCATTATCTAAAATAGCCTCAGGAGGTCAACTTCAGGCTGCAGCTAGCCTACATTACGCCACGTAAATAAATGACACGGGGGATCACTTGTCGGCACTAAGCACGATTGGGACATGGCCCAGTTTTTTGCTTTCATAATAACGAAGGCCGTAGCTCTCAGGGGAGTAATGAATTCATACTGTGCTGCTGGATCCTCTCACTGTGTCCAAACTTGAAGACTTTACAATGGACTTATTGCGACTGACCACTTGTATTATAACTCTTGCAGACTGAACTTACAGTAGGCTGTAATCTTGAATCCTGGACATGTCTGCTTGAGGTACATCTTGAGGACTGAACATTTGGTCCAGTTTTCACTCTGATGAAGCCCATTACTGTTAGGAGACTAATGAATTCATATAGACTTTATACTGTGCTGATAGATGTTCTGACTGTGCCCACACACAAACTTCTGTAGAGTGACCCCAACACCCACATACTGAACCGTCAGACACACACAACAAAAATGAACTTACTGTGCTGAGTGGGAGTTTGCTCAAGCATCATTTTGATTAAGCTCCTTTTGAGCTGAGGTTTTCAGTCACTCTGGTTACTGCACTGCCTAATAGGACTGACTCCATAAATCTTGAGGACTGGACTCATAAGCTTGAAGACTTGACTTGTGGCATATACCGTAAAGACTTTCTGCCACTTGTGGGAAATCCTGAAGGCTTGTAATATAATCTTGAAGACTGAACTTGTGATACAACCTTGAGGATGTGACTTGTGACATAATACTGAAGACTGGAGTTATGATCTAAATCTAGACTTGAGGTATAATCTCAACCACTTTGGGATATTTGTGGTATAAATCTTGAAAACAGAACTTAAACTTCAACAGTTAAACAGCAGGGTAATCTTCAAGGCTGGATTTGTGGAACAATCCTGAGACTCTATAAACAGTACAAACCTTGGAAACTGGTCTACTGATGAACCCAAATCCTTGACATGTGGTACAAATCTTGAAAACTGAACATCTGGTGTAGCCTAATCCTAAAGAATGGGTTCGTGGAACAATCATGAAGTCTCTATGTGTGTTACTAATTTTGAAAACTGGATTTCTGGTGTAGCCTAACTCTGAAAACTCCATAGGTGGTCTAAGTCTTGAAAACTAGACATCAGATGTGAGCCTAATCTTGAAGCCTGGACTAGTGGAACAATCCTGAAGACTCAACATGCGGTACAAAACTTAAAAAATGAACTTATGGTGTAGCCTAATACTAATACTGAAGACTGGATTTGTGAAACAATCATGGAGACCATTTCTGGTAAAATTTGTTATTAAAAGTTAAAAGTTTCTGGTGATTCTTGGTGGTTTCCAATAGAAATAACATTTTTCATTTATCCAGGTACAAACAGTGTAAATATGTCCTCACAGGTACAACAGTGGTTTTAAGGTCTAATTGTGTACCTTAAAAAAGTTTATCCGGACGAATGTTCTAAATCAGAACAATAAAATAAAAGCCTGGAGACGAGACGGGGTGTGTGGAGTCAATACAACTTAGAAAATATCATTTCTGTGGATTATGGTACAATTATGTTCCCTGACTAAAGGTACTGAGATGTACCCTTGAGGGTCCCACCCCAGTGACAAAAACTGCACCAGTGACAGTTTCATACCTGTTTTCTGAGAGTGTACAGGAAACTGGTGGTCTCTAATAGTAACCACTAAGCCAATTTCTTTTAGAAAGCAAAGCTGTCAGGTTTTAATCCTAATTATTCTAATAGTTTTTTCAGCAGGTTAGTCTTGAAGACTGGATTTGTGGAACAATCCTGAGACTCTACATACAGTCCAAGCCTTGAAAACTGAACTTCTGATGAACCCAAATCCTGAAATAAATTCTGGTGTAGCCTAATTCTAAAAACTGGACATGTGGTGCAAATCTTGAAAACTAGACTTCAGATGTCAGACTAATCTTGACGACTGGACTTGCGGCATAAATCCTGAAGACTGGACTCGTGGTCTAATTTTTGGAGACTGAACTTGTGGTAGCCTATACTGTGGTAGAATCTTGAACTTGTGACAAATCCTGAAGCAAGGTTTCATACAGAAATTGAAAACTATGACATGGTGAAGTCAGAAACCCGGATTGTGCTGTATGATGAAGTCTTTACGGAAGTCCGGAGTACGGAGCCCTGCTGGTGACGTCCTGTATAAATAAAAATAATGCAAGGCCACCACTTAGTAATGTGTGGGAATAAGATAATTAAGTCGAGTCCACGACTTAGTAAGGTGTGGGAACAAGATCAGGCCTTACTAAGTCGTGGCCACACATTAGGATCTTGTTCCCACGCCTTCATAAGTCGTGGCCACAACATTATTATCTTGCTCCCATGCCTTACTAAGTCGTGGCCACGCATTAGGATCTTGTTCCCATGCCTTCATAAGTCGTGGCCACAACATAATTATCTTGCTCCCATGCCTTACTAAGTCGTGGCCACGCATCATTTTTATTTATACAGGATGTCACCAGCAGGGCTCTGGACCGGAGAGGCCATGAGATGTTGCCATCATTTTCTGGATTGTAATCTTGAGATAACAAGATAAGTAATTTGTTATTTCAAGATAACAATTTTATTATCTTGAGATAACAAGATAAGTAACTTGTTATTTTAAGATAATAATGTTGTTATCTTGAGATAACAAGATAAATAACTCGTCATTTCAAGATAATTTTATGTTAAGATAGCGAGATAAATAACTTATTATCTCAAGATAACAACGTTGTTATCTTGAGATCACAAGATAATTAACTCATTATCTCAAGATAACTTTTGTCATCTCAAGATAACGAGATAAGAAACTTGTTATTTCAAGATAACAATTTTGTTATCTTGAGATAACAAGATAATTAACTCGTTATCTCAAAATAACAATCAAAAAATATAACTGCTTCATGGCTTCTCTGGACTTCCGTAAGGTCTTCAGGTTTACACCACAGGGCAAGTCGCCTCGACTTGCCTCAGCCACTACTTTCACACAACAGACATGTCTTACCTCGTCGACGTCAGTGCGCGCGACCCCCCACGCCGCGAGTCCGGAGCGAAGCTCGTGCATGTCGATCCTGCCATCTTTATTGAGGTCCAGCTGCTGGAAGAGCTCGGTCCAGCGCTTCTCTCTCTCAGCCCCGCTCTCCTCACAACGAGCCCGGATGCAGCCACAGGGGAGCCGGGCGCTGGCCTCGCCCATCGGGGACCCTCCCCCTGCTCCTCGGAGCCGAATGCAGCAGCGGACCGCTAGAAAACAGGGTTAAACCGAGCTTGTATTAACCGCAGTGTGGAGTGCGGTAAACTGGGGGACGCTGCTGCGCCGCCCTCCTCCTCCCTCCTCCCTCTCTAATCCTCCTCCACAGTCCGCCGGGGGAACTTTGGGGGGCTGAGAAGGAGCCCAGCAGTTCACCTGAGGCTAAAAACGCCTAAAGGAAATAAACCCAGCAGCCCGAGCAGAAACACCGGCGGCTCGGCTTCTCCCGCTCTGCTCCGATTAGCGCTGCTTTAATCCCGCGCTGCATTAGTACAGAGAGCATTACAGTGCGCGCGCGGGCGGGCGGGCGCATGAGTGAATGTGCACCTCCTCGAGGCTGCAATATTAATCCCCGGATCTGTTACAGGCTCTCCTCTCCTCTCTCCCGCCGCAATTCCGCACGTTTCATTCCGGTCAGTGATCCTCCCCTCTCTTCTACTCACGTGCGTGACGGTGCAGAGTAATAGCGAGCACGAGGGCGACCTACCGCATACCGGCTAAATCTCCGTTTGTGTGTGAGTGTGTGTGTGTGCGCGCTCTCTACTCACAACAGTTTAAAGTACGTGTCTGACTGGAAACGAACAAGGGCGATTTAATATCCACCTGTTTATTTCCCTTATTTATCATTATTATTATTATTATTATTATTATTTAGATTTATCAGCCAGCTCTGCATGCCCTGTGGACTGGACACACCGGCTCGGAGGCACAGGTGCTGCTGGATATATAAGCTAAACATGAGATCTATTCGAGTTACATTTGTTTCCAGAAAGAGCTTTCAGTGCAGTAATCACACACACACACACACACACACACACACACACAGACAAACACACACACACACACACACAGACAAACACACACACACACACACACACATCCTCTAAACCGCTTATCCTTCTGGGTCGCGGGCACTAATCACAAGTTAGCCTAAATTTCAAACTTGATCAACGCAAAGTGATGCAGAGGCGCTTAGTGGGCGTGGCCACCCATTTCGGCACTGACCGTAAGCATTTACATTCCACTCACTGGCCACTTTATTAGAAACACCTATCTCGTGCTTCCACTCACTGGCCACTTTATTAGAAACACCTATCTTGTGCTTTCACTTAATGGCCACTTTATCAGAAACACCTACCTTGCGCTACCACTCACTGGCCACTTTATCAGAAACACCTACCTTGCGCTGCCACTCACTGGCCACTTTATCAGAAACACCTACCTTGTGCTTCCACTCACTGGTCACTTTATTAGAAACACCTACCTTGCGCTACCACTCACTGGCCACTTTATTAGAAACACCTACCTTGGGTTACCACTCACTGGCCACTTTATCAAAAACACCTACCTTGTGTGTCCATTCAGTGGCCACTTTATTAGAAACAGCTTGTACTTCCACTCACTGGCCACTTTGTTAGAAACACCTACCTATTATAGCACTTATAGCTTCACTACATAGGTGTACAATTACAGACTGTAGCCCACCTGTTGCAGCAAAATTTACCACCCCTTCTCCACCCCATTCATCGTTCAGGACCCGCTGTTGTCCAGACATGATTTGAATGGTGGAACATTCTCAGCATAGCAGTGGCGCTGACATCGAACACAGCAGTGCTGTTGGTGATGGATAACAAATTGTCCATCGACAGAAATGTCCAGGAAACGTAAAGCTTCATTTGTAAGGGTGTATTAATTGTGCTGCTTTATAGCTTGGATTGGCTATTAACTAATTAGTTTGAAGGAATAGTTGAGCAAAAAAGGTTTGCACTGCTACAAGGCTAATGTGGCTAATGAACTACACTGTAAATTAATTTTTTTGTAGTAGAGGGAGTAGAAGCTCTGTCCACTTTGCATCTGACACACTGGTCAGTATTATTAGAATGCACACGTACCTCATATGACGTAGATGTGAGTGTGCTGTGAATGACGAAGCACAGGCGACTGGAAACTAATGGATCAGCAGTTGGAGGATAGGGAAAGATTAGTGTAGGGAGCCGGGAGAGGGATCTATGCCCCCCTCTATGCCTGAAAGAATATTATATGTAACACAATATTATGGTGGCACCACAAAAACTGAAATATATGATACAGGTTAAAAGTTTGGACAAACTCATAGAAGGGATTTCTTTATTTTCACTATTTTCCAGATTTTAGATTAATATCAGAACTATGAAATAATATACGGAATTATGCAGTGACCAAAAATGTGTTACACAAATCTAAACTACAGATTCTTCCGTAGCTCCTGGCATTCCCTCAAGCAATTTTTGAGCCACTTGGGATGCTTTACCAACAGGAGCGGAGATGATACACACATTCTGAGACCTTATTGTTGCTAAACACAAGTTGTTGGAGGGCAGTACAGTGCAAAAGTGAGAGACCAAACTTCATTTATTCAATTTGCAGTCTAAGTGACCGTTATCTACAAGACTGTATTTTTCAGGATCATGGGAAAAATATATATATATTTAACAGAAAATTACACAGAAACCTCAACATCTAAATATAATATCAAAATTGTTCAGTATTTATTGTGTGCTTTCCACACTTCAAAGAAATTTGCAGAGAATTTTTTTCCACAAGTTCAGTCTAAGAAGTTGGTTGCATTTTCTGCTTCTCACAAAAGTGAGCAAAAGTTATTGTTTTGTCAATGTCCTTTTCTCAGTGAGGCTTCTTGACAGCTACACATCCTTTCAGACCCACAGCACTTAACAAGTTTCACAAATATACAGTACTGTGCAAAAGTCAGAGACCACCTTTCATTTATTCAATTTAGACTCAAAAGTCATTTTTTTAGTGTCAGGGAAAAAGCAGAAAACATATTTAACAGAAAATTTCACAGAAACCTCAAACAACCAAGTGTAAAAATTTTCAGTATTTGCAGAAATCTACAAGAATATTTTTCCACCTCCAAAGTTCAGTCTTGAAGTTCAGTAAGAAGTTGGTTGCATTTTCTGCATTTCATGATCCAAGTAATCCCAAACACGTTAAGTGAGGCTGAGGTCTGGACTCTGGGGTGGTCAGTCCATTGTTCTGTGAACACCAGCAGCTTCTTTGTTTGATGTGTCTGTCTCCTTTTCTCAGTGAGGTTCTTCTTGACAGCTACACATCCTTTCAGACCCACAGCACTTAGTTGTCTTCTCACAGTGGAAGGATGGACAGAAACACCTATGGATGTTTTCAGATCTGAAGCAGCTTGATTTTCTCCTCTCTCTCAAAGATGAAAGCTTTAAGCACTGTTTATCTAATGGGGACAGTTTTGGTGGTTGTTAGGAGTCCCATTGCAAACATGCCAGTAAAACCACACTACTTGCCAAATGCACATGCTAGAATATTGGCACATACGACATTCTATTAAACCCTCTATTAAACTAAAGTCTTTACGGGAAGGTCTGTCCACTCCATGGTCATCTTGGCAACGTCGACAGGCAATTATTTTCACTGATAAAATTATTTATATTTGAAATCACTGGTAAAATCAGACAAAAACGCATACATATTTTGTAGTGTTTGGCTCAAATAACCCCAAAAACATGTTTTTGTTCTGGCTAATGTGCATACCACCGCGAGGTGGGGGAGCTTTTCCCGCTTAATCAACAAGTTGATTGGCTCATTTCATTGAAGCGTGGGGCCTTGTTGAGGACATGTTGAGTGTTAGGAGCATTTCCATTCATTTTCCAACCAGTGACCAGTCTTTTCCTTTATAAGGTCTCCGATTAAACCCAGATTTTTGGCCTGCCTTAAGGACTTTGATTAATCTGACTGAATTTGGGCCTAATTAAAACCCTTGCATTGTTTAAATGAGTATGTAGAAAAGGCTGTGGTTCCTATATGATTCACTCAGTGCACATGTATTAAAAAAAGCTGCATTGTATTGTCTCACTGTCCTAATACTTACATACTTGCATTGTAGTTCTTTCTGGTACTTCCAATCTGAGGTCCTGTTTATTTAAAACCAAATTATTATTTAAGAAATACTTTGCATATTTTTATTTAGTTTTACCTATGTTTACAATTTCATTACAATCCTTATTGTATAATATAATTATACTTCCTATAAAAAAAGTTTAGAATTCTATGAATTACATTTCAAATAATACAGTTTATTACACGTCTCTGTAAATTTCCCAGTACAAGTTTTATGTCTGAGTTATAGATGGCATGATACTGCTTTTCTGTTGCTATCTAGTTTGAGCAAATAGCTGTTAAATGCAGAATCTTAGCTCAATAAGCCGCTCAAAAGAAAACTTGTACTATAACGGACACACAAAGACACAAAGGAAGTCTTAAATCAACTCCCATGAAGTGCAGCCATAAATAGCAGTGGAACAGAGTGAATGGCAGTGGATCAATGGCGCTGCTGCAACTGTTAAGCTATTGCTCAGGCAACTCACAGCAATACACCACAATCAAAACATCCAAAACGCTGCTTGTATTGCTCACTGTCAAAAGCAGCATAGAATTTTACTCCATGGCTTTGGCTGGAGCTGCAAGTGCAGTCGCAAGTACTCACAGTTCTGACAACAGGCATAAAGACACGGCTGAGTGCTTGAGAAAGTGCCAAATATGTAAAGACAAGTGCACTTAGGTTTGTTGGGGTTTCATAAATGATCTTTTGCGGAGGACTCTTAGTGTCACATTAGCTGTTGTATGATTGATTGTGTAACAGCAGAAAGAAAAGCAAGCCTTAAGAAGCCTCTCAGGAGCTGAGACACTATTTAGGAGACTGTAGTGGGCTCTAGATGAAGAATTGGAAAACACCAGAGGTTTTTTTTTCAGAGTTTCCAGAAATTGTTAGACCTTCAGAGAAGGCCTAATGCCTTCTTGGAACTAAAAATGCATGTATGTAATTGTTAGTTTGTTTTTTATTTAACAGAATGTTTCTTTCAAACTCTGAAATACTTTTATTTCATAGTTAAATCTACACCATGTATGGTTTGGGGATTTGGAGACCCCTCTGGTGGAAATGTGTAATTGTATGTAACTTGTGGAAAAATGTTTTGTAATGTTGCTTGTGCGTCAGACCCCATCCCTGATCTGATGTTTGCAAGCATGCTAAAAGAGGTTTAAAAAAAATGAGGATGTGAGTGAATTATCTACTAATGTCACCATAATGTCATCAGCATAATGTTGATTTTGCATTAGAGAGCTTAACATTGAGCCAGACCTTCTTTTTGACCCTGTGCATGATGTTAATATGTTAAGATGTATGACGTGGTCTGATAAACTGTTATTTTTTTCTCCTGACTCAGCTACATCTTTTTAAGTTGAATAAAAAATCTCATATAGTGCTGCTTCAAATTTTGGTTGGAAACAAAATGGTTCAAATAAAGAACCCCCAAAAGGATAATTGTCCAATTTGATTTTTTTCTCTGTGGTATCTCGGCAGAATCTCTCACATTGGTTAGGGCTTCAGGAGCTGAACTGAAGACCGTACATATCAGATTAACTACCAACATATTTAAAAAATGACAGCAATGTCTTCCAATCACATTTTGATTTATATTGGGTGGGACCAATTTTTTGAGGAAAAAAAAACACTTTAATCCTAAATATATACTTAAATTAATAAAATATTAATAAGATATTACTAATAATCTGAATTCATCTACCAAGCAATATAAATAATTAACAGTGAGCTATTGTTGCCAAGCAACATAATGGCCTAAGACTGTTCCATAAACAGCATGGTAAAAAAAGTAGTTCTAGTCACTTTTGCTTTTTAAGTTTTTTTTGTATCCACATTGATCAGCAGGCAGACTCTGTGAAAACTCTGCCTGCACCACTATGCTGGTAAATTACCAAAAATTCTTCCCTGTGGAAAACTAGGCCCATCTCAGAAAGAACCAATTATACAGATTTACAGCTCAGACTTTTGAATTAAGAATTATATATGTTACATATGTTAAATTGGTTAATGAGGGAACTCCCTACTGACTTCTATTATAATTGTGTTTAGAGTTTACGTCTTCTGTTCTTTTCTAAGTTCTAAGAAAATGTGCTGAATTATTGTCTATGATGATCAACAGTATAATACGGATGAGGCAGACAGAGATAAGACTGAAAAACACTGAAGTATTCCTTTACTTGCCTTGTCATTTGGATATAAATCTTTCCTTTGAACCATATGTTAAATTTTAATCAAGTGTGCTTTTAGTCTCCAAGAGAAACCTCAAAAATTCTAAAGCAAATTATGTTTCAGTTTTAAACGTAGGGTTATCTCCATTCCTCACCTATTTACTCTCTTTTGGACTCGGTGTTGTCATGATTACATCATCAACGCCTGCCGACAGATTCTTCGTGGCCCAGAAGGACGTCCTCCACACCCCACGCTTGGCATTGATATGCCAAGAGACACAAGGCACAATGGTGTCCCATGGTGCTTTGCAGCGGTGGCCAACTGGCAGGCGTTTCACGTCTTTGACTTTAGCGTATCCACAGGCAACCCCTGCTGGCACACACTGTCACCACCTGTGAGCAGAGAAGTTAATAGCTTGTGTTAACGATGTCTGTATAAAGTTCACACACTGCAAAACGAGAAGCGTTTCATTTTCTTGATTCAAATGTGTCAATAATTTCTCCATGAATAAAACATATTTATTACTGCCAACACAATTACTGCCAAAAGTCAACTAAGTCAACTGAAAGGCAATTCAACGAAGGACCTTTTTAGTGTAGTTTCAACAGGTTTTATTAAGTCATTCTCCTTTCGTGCTGAGAAGTACACCGATCGGACTTAACATTATGACCACCTCCTTGTTTCTATGCTCATTGTCCATTTTATCAGCTCCACTTACTATATAGGTGCACTTTGTAGTTCTACAGTTACAGACTGTAGTCCATCTGTTTCTCTGCATACTTTGTTAGCCCCCTTTTACCCTGTTCTTCAGTGGTCAGGACCCCAGTGTACCCTCACAGAGCAGGTACTATCTGGGTGGTGGATCATTCTCAGCACTGCAGTAACACTGACGTGGTGATGGTGTGTTAGTGTGTGTTGTGCTGGTCTGAGTGGATCAGACACAGCAGTGCTGCTGGAGTTTTTAAACACCTCAGTGTCACTGCTGGACTGAGAATAGTCCACCAACCAAAAATATTCAACCAACAGCGTCCTGTGAGCAACATCCTGTGACCACTGATGAAGGACTAGAGGATGACCAACACAAACTGTGCAGCAGCAGATGAGCTATCATCTCTGACTACATCTACAAGGTGGACTGACAAGGTAGGAGTGCCTAATAGAGTGGACAGTGAGTGGACACAGTGTTTAGAAACTCCTGCAGCACTGCTGTGTCTGATCCACTCGTACCAGCACCACACACACTACAACACCACCACCACATCACTGTTACTGCAGTGCTGAAAACGATCCACCACCCAAATAGTACTTGCTCGGTGAGGGTCCATGGGGGTCCTGACCACTGAAAGGGTAAAAGGGGGCTAACAAAGTACACAGAGAAACAGATGGACTACAGTCTGTAATTGTAGAACTACAAAGTGCACCTATATAGTAAGTGGAGCTGATAAAATGGACAATGAGCGTAGAAACAAGGAGTTATCATATTGTTATGCCTGATCGGTGTATTTACAAGTGAGTGTTTTAGAGGTGGGGCACAAATCATTACATTTTGATAGAATATTACCAGAAAACAACAATTTTGTCTTTTAAATGGCATGATGAATCATGCTTAATGTGACCACAGACATGACCAAGGTAAAAAAATTCGATTTCAGGGTGACTTTAACCAAAACTGAGCAAGCAAAACAAAAGCTAGTTTTAGCTAGACGTTTGGACTTTTAGTAAGTACTTCTAATAAGATATGGACAAATGCTCTTAAATAACCTTTTCTTACCTCAAGAGTGAAGAAATTCTACTTTTATTCCCATGTAGTCTCATCAGCCTCACTCCAAAATTTCTACTCCAAATTAAATGTCATAGTCAAATAATTATACATCGTGTTTCTGTGCAGGTGCCTATAAAATGTTGATGGAGCAATCAAAAAAGATGATAGTCTTGCATATAAAAAACTGACATGTTTATTTATGAAACAGGTGTATAAAAGTTCCAACATGAACTGTATTCCTAAAAATGATCATAATTGAAAATTGAAAAAGCCATTTGAAAAAGCCATTTATAAGCCCTATTAGTAGATCCCTGAGTTTACAGCTGTGCAGCCTAGATTCTCCAGGTGATCACCTTGGCAGGTCATTTGACGAAATCAGCCAAGCTAACGTTTAGATAAAATCAGACAAATTGCATTTTCAGGTAGGAGTGTGTCTCAGAAACAGCTCAGTGATTTTCTCCTAAAAGAAATTAAATGGTCAGAGACGTGATGAGAAAAAAAGAGTATTATGTACCCATCAGACGCCTGCTATTTAGCTGCCCTGCAAAAAGTGCTAAATTGAGACATCATTGTGCAACTCGTCTCAGCTGGAACAGTCAAGACTAACAGTTTCAGTACGAAACAATAGCACAAAGAATTGTTTGAAGGTTTCTTCTTAGAGAACACTGCATGTGGCAGACCTAAAACACATGAAAGAGGAACAGTCATTACAGCACTGATATAGATGGAAATGCTATACTACATGTCCAAAGGTTTGTGGACACCAGCTCATTCGTTTCTTCTGTGATCAAGTGCAGAAACAGTGTATTATCTACAGTTGCATTATCTACAGTTGCAGCCTCTATAGTTCTGGGAAGGCTTTGCACTGTTGGAACATTGCTGTGAGGATTTGATTGCATTCATAAGAGCATTAGTGAGATCAGGAACTGACGCTGGACAATCCGTTCTGGATCACTCTAGCTCATCCCAAAGGTATTGGATGGAGCTCCATCACTCTAGAGAGTGCAGCCCAATGTTGGGGGGCTTTATACCCCTCTAGCCGACGCTTGGCATTGGTTATGTTGACCTAAGGCTCATGTGTGGCTGCTCCAGAGTGTCCCAATCTATTGACAATGTTTTTCTATAGAGGTTATACATGCTGTATGCACCTTAAAGGAGCTGCATGCACTCACTAGGAAGACTGTCTTAAAACGTAGGTTTACATACACAATATCTTCTTTTGGAATTATCTGAGTAATATTTGATTTTTACTGTTACTTTTCAAAGACATAAGTGAATACTGAATATAAATATTTCATTATCATAAAGCAGCAATGTGCTTTTCCTTTAGGTGTAGTTATCTTTATTTAACTTCATGTTCATCAAGTATCTTCGCTGATATGAAGAACAGATTGTGCCTAAAAGTATCTGAGAGCTTTCTTTTCCAAACTATTGTTAAAAGCACATATTGAAGCTCTTTTGCCCAAAAGGTGCTTTAAACACCACAATAGGGGGATAAAATGCATGGCCTTTGCTGTTGTTCCTAAGGTAGGACTGTTATATTGTCACAAATATTTATAGCTATGATACTGTTTTTCTCTAAATAAACCTGGGGCCTGTCTCATAAAGTATGTTCCTTCACTTATAAAACTTCACGAATGCAACTAATGTCACTGCCACAGTTTTTGGGGCAATAGCTGAATAACATTTTTCCTATCAACATGGTGCGATTTGCGTTCTCTGCTGAAAAGCGATATTCTTCACGCAACTAACATCACAAATGTTATGAAGAAAAACAAAGACAGACGCGAAAAGGCCTGGGGTGAGGTTTTGATTGGTCTTGATTGGTCCAAAAGCTGTTTACTATCTGAACTTAACCTGCCCTATAGCAGGTCAGCCATGCAGCATAAGTTGCTATGGTGATGTAGTGTGGTAAAAAGTCATCCAATATCATTGGAGAGATAATCCAGGGTCAAATCAAACTAAGTTAAAAGTTAGCTGGTCCCATCTTAAGCTTTAAAATAGTATGTTATTGCTGACACCAAAACAACAGCATCTTTTATTAAAAGCAGTTTGAAAAAGTGTCCACAAACCTTTGATGGGCAGTGTATGCCTGCACAAGAACCTACACATGTTACAAAGTTCAGAACTGAAAACAAAGTACTTTTCAGTGTTTTACCTGTTATTGAACCGCTTCATAGGATTATCTTGAATTTGAGGCTTAGTAGCGACCACCTAGCAGTGATGAATATGAAGTACTTCAGTCAAACATTTAAAAAACTATAAACCAGTGTTCACATTACTGTGGAAAATGTGTGCTGTGCCTTGAAGAGTGCCAAAATTTATTCTACTCCAGGTGTATAATTCAAAAGAATCTCCCAAAACCTTCCTAAAGCTAGGCGGCAGTCAAGTGAGGTGCATTTATAGACTGGTGTGTCATCGAATACTCTTCCAAGCGAAAGGATCCTTCGAATACAGCCGAGTAATGTAGCCTACATTCTGACAATATTCAAGGATGCTATGAAGTATTCTTCACGGTCTTCTCTCATCTGACCCAAAAATGATCAAAAATCAGTCTTTTGTAAGAAGGGGTAGCTATATTTAGCCCAATGGAAAGCCAACGATGGTTAAAAGTACTGCACAAATTGTACTACATGTTTAAAGATGTATAGTAAAACATATAGTACACTGTTTCTTTAGTTTATCTGTTTAAGAGGGTATAAATTGAATGCAGGGTGTGAAATGCACCTGCTTTTGGTGAGTTATTTATAGCTTAATTAGAAACAAACTTATTCTTAGTCTTGCTTGATTGCTTCCACTCACTGACATTGTTTTTTCCTTCAAACTGTGCATGCTTTCTACTGATGTGACACAGTGGCATTGGTAGACCGTATAAATGAAGAGCCTTCAAAGGACAGTGCTACCAAAGAACCACCCTTCTCGGCTGCAGCCTAGCTTTAGTAATGCAGCTTATAAGTTTATCCATATTCTCCATTTTGAAACAGTAACCAATAATGGCTGCGTGTTTCCAGGGCAGTAGATGGCATTTTTCCACGATAACGTGAATATGACTTAACTTCCTGAGAATAGTATTGTCAACTTGTTACCAAAGGTAAGGTGGAGGGGTCCAGGACCAGCCATTTCTCCGTCACTGTTTCAGACTGAGGGCCACTCAGTGGCTCCCGAATTTTCACCCGCACCTCCAGGTGCCCCCCTGTAGGACTCCGTCTTTTGAAGACCTAACCAATGTAAATGAAAACACAATTAAATTTGTTTAATTTTATATTAATCATTAATTGTCACTTGTAGCTTATTGAAACAAGTGGAGAAATTATGCTGAAAGTGCAGATCGTAAACTTTCAATTCACACCATGTGTTTGTATGTAGAAACAAGTTGTGAGAGATATTTTATTATGCTTTAAATTTAATGAAAAGTTATTGTTTGGTTTACAGTCTTGTTTTGCAGAAAGAAAAAAAATCATTTACATTTTTGCCATGTTTTTGTCATTTTTTGACATTGAAAATTAAATGTAAATGTAATTTATTATGTAACAACTTATTAATTATGTAATTAAGTCATTACATTTCATTAATTATGTAATGGAAACACAATGAAAAGCAAGCCCTTTTAAATGGTTAAACTTTCCTTCAAAGGTAGGTATAAAAATAACATGAGTTAACCTCTATTAGCTGTCTGATCTCACACTTGCTCTCCAGGGAGTCCAGCTTCAGCTGAGCACAGCCCACCACTTTATCAGTCTTAAATAGACCACTACAGTACAATTAAGGACAGAGAGAATAAATATTACATTAATATGACAGTTTTAGTAACGAGGACATCTCAAAGTTAACAGATACTAACCTTTATGCTTATTTTATGATAGAGCTGATGGTCTCATTAAAACAAATATGAAACAATTTACAGAGAATGTGAACCATTTATAATTAGCCATAAATCTAAAATACATAGAAACACACATAATCCTCTATTTAGATAACGACGAAGCTTTATCTTTGAATCTCACTCTAGATTCAAAATTCTGAATCTAGGCAATATTTTTAAAATGGTATTAATGTATAATATTCAATATTTTTACAAATTTAGCTATATTTTTAAATGTTTGTCTGTTTCCTAACATGTTCAATATTAGCTCATTCATGTCCAACAGCTACATTTTTTATATGAGGGAAAATGGCACAGAACTTTCCTGATTGGTCTAAAATAATTCAATTTTATAATAAGAGTTATAACTTAACTTTTCGTTCTATTACATATAATGTCATGCTTTTATTCACAATCAAATTAAAGCTTTTCTATTGTTTGTAGTCCCATGTGACCGAAAGACTAAATTTGATAAATTAAGCAATAAAACCCAGACTAAAGCTTTTTAGCCAAATTGTTGATCGATTTGAAACCAATCTTCAGATTTGTGCTCAAACCAGCTCAGACAGCATATGGGACAAAAGAAATTTCACATATGGATGTTAATGTGGTAAAAGTATTTGCTTGCTGTGTTGATTTTTCTTTTTTTAGTTTTATAAGTGACTTATTATTATATTGTTTTCCTTAACTGTACACTTTGCAAAAATTAAATGAAAAGACATTGTGCTAGAATTGTGCTAGATTCTACCTGAAAGGACAGACACTCACCCTTTCTGAATGATCTCAAACTTGATGCCTTTAGACAGGACGACTCTCTTAAAGCCTCGGTGGTTGCGCTTAATGTGGAGTGTAAACTGCTCTCCAAACTCTTAAGGATCAGAAAGAACAAAGAAAGAACAAGATGGGGAACAATATAAGAGACATCGCTGCCCTAAGAGAACTTTGAGAGTGCTCACATGAGTGGTACCACGCTTAAATATTAATTTTAGTAGATCAGAGTGACAGTTTTCCTCTTTATTAGGTGATCAGACAAGACATTTAATGTCTGATGTTTGCTTTTTTGGTTTTAGTACTGGAGCTGAGACTAATGTAGCTACCAAGTAGTGGAAACTTATACCCCACTAATTAGCATAGCACTAAGTGCGTGCCTAAATCATCACACACTCACCTCAAACTGTCAAATCAAGGTGTTAAGTAATCTCTAATAGACACGGTTTGGGGAAAGTGTGTTATGCATGCAGTTTGCAAGACACTAGCTGGTGTACATAAGCTTCCATTACTTGTTGACTACATTAGCCTCACAGCTCCAGTGCTAAACTGAAGACGTAAACTTCAGACACCAAACATGTCTTGGCTGCTTAACTGTGTTTGAAGTAATGGGAGAAACTGAACTATCAGTTTAATTTAATCCTATTTGTCACACAAACAAAACACTTATTAAAACATTATAAATTAAGTAATATGCATGTTATTATCTTCTCTACCTGGACTAGAAGAGTTTTTGACTGAACGTGTTTGATCCCTTTGAGCTTCTTCCTGACGAGACGTGAGAGAAGAGCACAAATGTAAGTTTATTCCTCAAACAATCGCACACACGAAAACAAACCGAGCAGCATCTACAGAACATACCAAACTGGGAAAAGCAAACTCGAAGCGCACGCTGGTCTCTAAATCATTTGTAGAAATGCCTGTCAAAAGCAAAGAATTTCATATATTAGTTTTACACACAACTATTATAAACTTGTCTACAGAAGCGTCAGGTAGAAAATATATGACGCTGTTGTCAGAACAAAACCTTGTATCTCCAAAATGGTACATAACATACTTTAATTTCAATGTAAGTCAATGGAACCAGACTTTTGTCCAAGTAATTTTGAGCCATTTCATTTGGTCCATTCATCATGATTCATAATTTGAACACAATGTAAGGTGCAACAGGCATTTTCAAATTATGTCAAAAACTGAAAAACGGCAAAAATGGAGATATGAGGTTTTGTTCTGACAGCAAATATATTTTTGTTCCGAAATATATTTGTTTCTGTCAGCAGCATGTCATAATTTTGACTGATTTTAAAAGTAAGCCTTTTTACACTAGAATGACTTATTTTCTCAAACTTGTGACATTTTTCGACTTATTTTCTCCAGATTTTGACTTAGCATGTTGAAAAGACTTATTATCTGAATTTTGACTCATGTCAAAATAACGTCTTGCTGTCTCTTGAAATGTTCACTTATGTCAAAGGTCTGACTTACTACATCAAAATAATGTCCTACGCTTTATTATCTTGAGGTAATGATGCATCGGCCCTAAAATTCTTTCAAAATTGAATAACACATTATTTTGACATAAATCACAAGTTCAAAATAATACGTAAAAACATACAGCTACCAGACATTCAATATTCATATTCAATTCATTCATATTCAATTACTACTGTTAGAAAGGCAAATAAAAAATCATGGTCAGTACCTTCAGGAACAGGCAGATTAATCCCTCTCACGATGGTCAGCAACATGTCGCTTCCACTGAGCTCCGGAATAATCCTACACAGCAGGACATTTACAGTGGAATGAAGCTCAATGTTCCACTATCACCATATATAAGTTTGAGCTGTAAAATTACGTAGCTGTATAATTAAGTCATTACATTTCAATAATTATGTAATGCAAATACAATGAAAAGCAAACCATTTTAAATGGTTAAACTTTCTTTTAAATGTAGGGATAAAAATGACTTTTACAACAGGATGTAAAACACAAATGTAATGTATGTATCGTATTATATTGATCTGAAACTGATGAGTGAACTAAATAATTGAGTATCTCGTCTTCTACTTACAAACATGAATGTGGTATGAATTGTACATTTAGAATCTGCACATCCCACAGAATTTCTCTGCTTGTTTCAATAAGCTATGAGTAAAAAAGAAGTTTATATGCAATGGTGGGCCCAACTTAGCCCCCTCTAACAACGCATAAACGGTTGGGTCCATTTTGTGTTTATCTCTTATTGCTTTTAGTTATAGCAAACAGTCTGTATGCTTGGTTTATGTGATTTTGAATCCTTGTTAGCCAACTGTGTGCTTCCCCACTCCTGAGAACAGTGTTATTAGCAGACGCCGTGGACAAGCGGGCAAATTAATTCATGAACTGACCACTAGAGAGCAGCCAACACTCCAAACACTCCAAATTCTGTCAGCTTCTTTGAAACCTCTGGTTATTTTAGGACTGTGTACACATGTTCACATGTAGCAAGGCTAAATATAGAAAGCAAAACAGTAATATCAAGATTTTAATTCAATGTTTGTAGAAATAAAGGAAAATAAATGAATTGATCAGAATAAATTAATAAAATGACGCTCTCATAATGAGCTAGCACACTGGCTATTGTGGTTGACAGACTCTAAATATGCTCTAAATATGTGTTTTTGACCATACTCATCATATACTCAGAAAAGAGTATTTATCGCGATAATCATAACATATTGTCATATCGTCCAGCCCTTGTGTGCAGTCTTTCTGTGTTTGCATGTGTGAGACATACCTGAAGATATTAAAGGTGCGATCCTCCATATGAAACTTTGGTACTGGATATCCCTTGACCTTTGCTACCCTTAGTGCTTCAGTGTGAGAAGCACACTCTTCTGCAAGACTCTCAAACCTGAAATACAACAGCATGTTAGATATTAGATATTTAAAATTAAAATAAACCTGCAATATACCATTTACAGAAGAGGAAGACATTTGCTGACCTTGTGGTCTCAGTAATGTTGCCCATATGGCTGAACTGCTGGCAGTATCTCTTACACTTCTGTGGAAAAAAAGAAACAAAATTAAACTGAACACTTTTTAATATTTTAAATGACACTTTCAAGCTCCAAATCTGCAGTGATGAAATACCAAATACAAAAACACCCTTCAAAGTAACTCACACCGACATGCCTGTGCTGTTGCGTATGCTAGCTCAACAGCGGGTGACATTAACACCACTACGTGGCCACAGCGACCCTGATTTTTTTATTGACTGATTTTTATTCCTTTTTTTAAAACAAAAGAGTTTGGTGTGGCATAAAAACTTTGCTTGACCACTACCATGTACTCTCCAGTCTCCAGCCCATTTTTAATGTTTTTTTTATGTCAAAAAATAAACTGCCTACAGCAGTTTAGCCCCACACTTTCATGCACGTTTTAGCCTAAGTTTTGAATGAAGTACAATACAGAGCAGCCAATCAAAACAGAGATGATTTAAATATATAAGTCTAACAGTCACATTAATAAGACATCCTATTTAAGCCTAAGTGATAAAGCAAGATTGGAGAATGTTTATTTAAAAATTAATTATGGCTGGTTTTGGAGCATAAAACCACAAGGTTGTAGTTTTTGTCCAGATCTTTTTGCCATGGCATGTTATTTGGGTCTAATATATGCATTTTTGTGTTATGAAGAAACTGACCTCCTCTTGTTGGTGAAGAAGCTCTATCAGCTGGCTGTACTGATGGCTGGTGTCAGGGCAAAGAGAGTTTTGCAAAGGGGGAGTAGAAAGCACCTCACCCGTTTCCATATCAGCAGACCTCTGAGAATAAAGCAGGAACATAGAAAGGCATGGATAACAGCACAGTTACTGTACGTGAAAACCACTATTCAATCCCCAGTTATGCTTTCCTAGCCTCAATTTCTAGGCTAATGATATTAAAAAGTGATATTTAACTCATTAAACTGCAGGCTTATAATTCAGTTATCAATCCTAAAGCCATAGATTCAACAGTTTCCCCACTTACCCCAAATGTAGGCAATTAGCCAATACAAATTTGGTATCTGAAGTTTGCTTTTCTAGTTTAAGCACTGGAATCACAAGGCTAATGTAGCTAACGTAAGCTTATCTTCCAGCAATTAGCGTAATGCTAACTGCATGCCTAACTCATTACATTTTCCTTAAACCATGTTGATTTGTTGAGTAATCTCAAATAGACATGCATATTCCTGACACTGTATGGCTTTGTTATAAAACAGTAAAAAATCAAAATGGACAAAACTATGTCATATAACATTTTATAACAGTTTGCCATACAGTGTCAGAAACCATATAAGCAAGTCTACTTGAGATTACTTAATTCAACACAGTTGGAGGAAAGTGGCATGCAGTAAGCACCACTGTAAAGCAACCTTGAGTGTGAGAAAGGCACTATATAAATAGAAAGAAACAGTAACTCATATTAATAGGCTTCTATCACTTAGGACTCTAGTAGCTGTTTTGTCTAAGCCATCGTAAAGTATATAAATGATTGTTATTAAGGCCAGACTGATATATCAATTGACCAAAAACATGAGCTGATATTAGCAACATACAGTGTTATCTGTACTGACAAAAATATCACTTTTGGATCTGTTGTCATTCACAGCTTTGCCAGGATTCAAACCCTTAATCTCCCAATGATACGGCAAAATGTTCCACAGTTATGCCACTGTGCAGTTCACTGCAAGGCCCTCTGTTTAACTATGTAATTACAATGCATGTTGAACCTGGTGAATCTGTACACAAAACACCACCATGATGAGTATAACAAAAACAAATAAACACATAAAACACATCCAAATCTACACTTTAGCATGGGAATAACATGTTATAACAAAAACATTTTTATGAAGTGAACTAATGAAAAATAAGAACAGTAAGACGTAAATAAACAGAAAACAAAAGTGTTATTCTGAGTAGCTCTGCCCCCATGCTACAATATTTTTATTATTTAAGACTATGAGTTTCTGGGGTTCTTTGAGTTCAGTAAGTGTGACGTGTGAGAACCGACAATCATATCTGGCAGTAAAACACTGTTTAACTGAAGTTATTGCAGAAAAAAAATAAATATAAATATAAAATTAGATCAGCCAATATTATTAGTTATTAGAATTTTATCCCCTTAAAATCGTTATTGCTATCAGACACAAAGTTTTAGAATCGTTTGGGCCCAAATCCTTAAATATTTCACATAAATTTCATGTCAATCTGTGGGAATGAAAAAAGCTTGTCATTATTCATCTCATTATCAACTACATACCACAGTGGGATCAGCACAGACTGTAACCTGGTCTGGAACCATGGGGGAGTTTACTACACCTTCATTCTGAAGTGAACCTGTAAGGTAATACAGAATGTAAGACGTTACTGAGTGATTAAAGTACACAGGCTTAATCACTGTGTATATGTAAAATAAATCCTATCACACGCATGTGCTTTCTGTCCACAGTACATAAGAAGAAGGCTAACGGCTGCAGAGGGAAAAAGAACCGGACGCATTTTTACCACTGTTTTTGGTCTCAGCATGGGGTTCATCACTGGACTGGGGGGATACATTCTGCTTTTCATCCAGTTTGCTCTCTGAAGGAGAAAAAAAGATGAAAAAGGCCTGAAGGAGACACTGAGACTGAGGCTAATCTGGAGCATCAGGGAGGAAATTGAAGCCTGCTGATTACCATGCTGCTGCTTTTCCCTCATTAGCTCTCTCTCTTCATTAGCTGCCCTCGGCTGTCCGTGCTCCTCAGAGCGCACCGCAGAGACCCAGTTCCAACTTCAAACACTGCTACAATCTCTTTGTTCCTCTATCTTAACCCTTTTGTAATGTCAAGTAGGCGTTCACTGTCACTGATATAGGCTACAGTGAAAAAATGATGCACTGAATGTGTCCATAAATTCCATGTAAACATATGACACCAATGAGTTAATGTAATATATTTTATATATGTGGAACATATATAGACATTTAATACGATAAGCAATATATTGTATGTTAAGTGTAAATGCAATAGCTGCTTTCGCAATACTGCTATTGCAGAATCGGCAATATGCAAATTAGCCCTGTTACTAATCACAGCATTTTAATTGTGAGTGACCTAACGACTTCAACATTTATAGACGAGTTTTATGACTATTTTGATTAATTATGGCATTCACATAAACCAATAAATAATAATTAAAACAATGCAAGCCAAGTTTTAATTTTGTTACATTAATGGTTCACCAATGTTTTGCGTTTTCACAAATATGTAGCAATATGTCTGCAATGTGGTATTTGGTCCATATCAAGCAGGCATAAGAGACACAGATGCTTATAAGGTTGAAGCTAAATACACTTCTGGCAAATTAAGTGGTGCAGTTTGTGAATCCATCCATCCATCCATCATCTAAACCGCTTATCCTTCTGGGTCGCGGTGGGGTGCTGGAGCCTATCCCAGCTGTCATTGGGCGGAAGGCAGGATACACCCTGGACAGGTCGCCAGTCCATCGCAGGGCAGACAGACAGACATACACATTCACACACTCACTCACACCTAGGGGCAATTTAGCAAGTCCAGTCAGCCTGACTGCATGTTTTTGGACTGTGGGAGGAAACCGGAGTACCCGGAGGAAACCCATGCAGACACGGGGAGAACAGGCAAACTCCACACAGAAACGGCCCTGGTCGCCCAGCCGGGAATCGAACCCAGGCTATTCTTGCTGTGAGGCAACAGAGCTACCCACTGCGCCACCGTGCCGCCCACTATATCTATCTATATATATATATATATATTTATATATATATTTTAAGTAATAAGTTAACAGATTCTACAACAGATTATTCTTCTGTTGACTTACCACTACAACTCTAACACTAAGGCAGCCAAGTTATTTACATACCAAATAATTTTTTTTTGCAACAAACTGAATCAATCAGGATTTATCCATGCATGCAATCACCAAGTCTTACCACAAGGGGGCAGAAAGGAACTGGCATTGTTAGACTCTCCTTGTTCGGATGCTTCCACAACGCAGTCTAATTTCTGAAAAAAAGCAAGAGAGAGAGACCAGACAAACCATTAACTTGACTTATGACCTTCATTATTGACTTTATTATTTTGCATGCTGCTACAGTCATCCATCAGCAGAGCTTGGCGCTGTGTCTGCTGAAGTTACGATGGCTGTTTGGCCTCGAAGACCACACAGGATTTACGGCTCTGACCCACATCCACGGCCCGCTGCCTCGGGCGGGCACAGATGCACCAAGATGCCCATCCAGTTCTCACGCCAAGGGCTGGGAGTGTGCGTATGAGTGTATGTGCAGGGAGGGAGAAAGAGAAGGAAGGATAAAGAAGGGTGTGTGTGTGTATGTGGGGGAAAGATAGAGAGATGTGTTGACAGTGACACACAGGTGGTACCTTAGCTGTCAGGTAGTAACGCTTGACCTGCTCTGTGTCTCCAGTCTGTTCAGCTTGGGCATCAGCCAGTTCATTTTCCTGCTCTGTGCACAGCACCATTGGTTTGCTCTCTGTAGCAGTCAGAACACAAAGAAAAGAGATAGCATAACATTTAGCATGATTTTTTTTCCTGATACTGATACTAGAAATGCATGATAATGTCAGAATCGGTATTTGGAATAAATTTGTTTAAAAAAAAAAAAATTCCATATCAGACCAGTGATTAGACTGTTAAATCAAACTGATATTTGATTTAATTCGGAAGAGCAAAATGTTTCAGAATAAGTGATTCAGTTTTATTTATCTTTTCACTTTATCTTCTAGGTTATTTCACTAAATTTTAATTGTTATTACTAATTTTAGCTTTTGTATTTTTGCTACTATTTCATTTTTAAAGGACTTTAAGCTGCAACATGTATGTGCTCTATAAATTAAGTTATTCGTATTATTATTACTACTCATTTTTTCGAGGTTAATCTGTTAATTTAGAATTTACTACACAGTTACGTTAGAAACTACAAAGCTTTATTATGATCTTTTTTTAATTGAAGCCACTTTGCTTAACTGGTGAAACAGTGCCAACATGACAAACAAAACTACATCTTTTGAATTCAGTTGAACCTTTTGTAAAAAAGAAAATGTGTGTGGTTGGTGTAGCGTAGTGGGTAACACCTCTGCCCTCTACGCTGTAGACTTCAATCCCCTGCCTTGGCAAGCACTCTACACTATACCAATAAGAGTCCTTGGGCAAGACTCCTAACACTATGATCGAACTGTAAGTTGCTCTGGGTAAGAGCGTCTGCCACATGCCATAAATGTAAAATGTAAGAAAATAGAAATGTATTTTACAGTGCAAATGTGTGCAAAATAGTTTAAAATAAAAGAACTGCCATCGTTTTATGATACTTCTATGATACTTAATCGATGTTTTATGGTAAGTTTAAGCCACATGTGGCCATCTCTGTGACCTAAAGTACTCTGCTTTGTTTTATGTGTGTTTTAAGTAGTTCTGTGCTATTTCAGGATAGATTTGTAGCGATACCCCACCGATTAGCCTGGTGCTAAATGCATGTCTAAATCATCACACACTTGCCTCTAACAATGTTGAGTTGTTCAGTAATTTAAAATAGATTTGCTTATGTGGTTTCTGGTACTGTATGCCAATATGCTTCTTATCCTGTTATCTATAAACAAAAGTACACAACAAAATTAAGCCTTCAAGATGGCTGCTGCTGTTTTCAGCTATGTGACATAATTGTGTCTATTATTATAGACAACAGTCCACAACAGAAACCACATAAGCCAGTCTGATTGAGATTACTTAACAGCTCGCTTGAGGCAACTGTGTAATGACGCAGGCATGCTATTAGCACCATGCTAACTGGCATGCGATTAATGCCATGAGCTACATTAGCCTCGCTTTTGTGCAAAACTAAAGAAGCAAACTTCTTTAGTTTTGCACAAAGTCCTTTAACATAAGTTTAAAAGAAACCTACTAATACAAAGACTCCTAGTTCTACTCATCACAGAGATAAATGAAAACAAACTAAGCCTGAGCTTAGAACAATGCCATATACACCATCCGTTCATTAACGCTAATAAGCAACCTTAATTCCATTACTTTAACCAGCATCGTCTTCACACTTCACAAACCTCCGTCTGCACTGTATGACCCAGTCCAGAGTAGATCAATAGCTAATTCACTCCCAGCCTTTGGAAATGTGTAATCTATAGCCAACTATAAATCAAAACTGACCATTTACAGACCTCCCCAATACATTTCATTACTAAACATGCAATTTGTCATTATGAGCAATGGTTTTGCGCTGATGTGAATGAGCAGTGCCATTCACTGGTATAAGGACTTTGTTACATGCACCTTGACATTACTAGTGGATTAAAAATGACCCAGATCTTCCACTGGAATCTTTCCCTCTGTTTTGAGGAAGAAGGAGCATGTTACAAACACACAAGCTTCTTTGTCTGGGATGCAGCAATCAAATAACAGAGACATGATGGAGTGGGTTTTCATGCTGCCAGTCAGGTTTTGGCTATTAAGCATTAGAAGTCACAGTTATGGCTGGCAATAACAAAAGCATACTGCAGTTTTAATGAATTATTTCTCACTCACAGCTGTCAAGTGGAGAAATTGTGTGGAAAGTGCAGATTAAATCTGTTGACACAGAATGTGAATCTAATGAAAATTAGATCCATTGCCAATGGGTCTTTCGATGGACAATGACCACAAGTGTACTTCCAAAGTTGTGGCAAAATGGCTTAAGAACAACAAAGTGAAGGCAATGTAGTAGTACTATGTAACTATATACTCAAATACAGATGAAGCCATTTTGATTCACTCAAACTTAAGGAGGGAATCGATATGCAGTATGAAATATTGAATTTGAACAGCATTGAAGGTTGAAAAACACTGTCAGAAAAAAGGGTACTGTACAGGTCAATTTTAGTTCCCAGATGTACAAACAATGTAAATGTGTACCCTAAATAAATGTTAAAGGTACACTACATTCACTTTCCCAGAGGAAAACAGCATATTTGTACATATTTCATGATGTAAATTCACTTGGACAAAACTTGTCCAGTACTTTTAAAAGATGATGTATAAACCAGATGGAAATGTTTCATTTATTCTAAAAAATTAAGGCAAAATCCCTCCGCCAGCAGGACACCATTGTCATACTGAGATGATGTCATATCGACATTAGAAAATAACACAAAAACACAAAAAAGGCTTTCTTTTGGGTGTTGTCATGCCCTAGCTAAAGCTGGAAAGGTTGGAAAATTATTAAGCATATTTAATATGTAATTAGTTATTTAGCTTGCTGTTCTTGCTCAGTGGACAAGAAAGAGAGCAACCATTTGATGCCGCAAAAACATGGCAACCTACCAGTTGAGGGATTTTTATGTATTACCATTATTAGCAATACATAAATCACTTTGCTCGGTGTATACAACATATTTTTAATATTATTGGACATGTACATCATACACACATTACATGTCTTAACAGTCAGAGTTCCCCTTATGACAGGGTGTAGAGAATTAATGCAAACTAAAAATTATAACTGCAAGATGGAACCACCTCAGTGACAGTGTACCTTATACTCTCAAAGATAGTTTTCTGAGAGTGTAACAATGAGTGTGTGAAGCATTAAATTGAATACATGACACGCCTCTCGCATGTCCAAACACCACTGTCAGTGATCAACATTAAACATCTAGGTATATCAGAGTAGGTATCCCCAGGGGAAGGGGTTATTCTTTGGACACACTGATGCTCAAGCAACTGGACTTTTTCTGAAGAGCTTATAAATTAACTGTTTTAAAGAACACAAAAAAAATATATCGAACCTAAAAGTATGTGTTGCTATACCCCTGTTCCTACTGTATCTGCCAGGTTTGTAAATCTCTGACCTTACAGCAATTCGATTAGATTACAATCAGCAGCACACCACAACACACCACAGTGACTGCACTCCTACCTGAGCAGCCAGAGTGAGGCTGAAACTCATTAGTGGAGGAGGCTGCAGGTGATGGGGTATTGTTCTCTCTGACAGCTGGGACAGCTTGGATTTTCTGAAGGTTTGAGCAAACAGGTCTTAAGAGCACAGCATGAGAAGCAGAAACTGATTCTCCTGGGTTAGCAAAAGGCTCCAGTCCATCCTCTTCTCCAGGCTTGAACTCCTCCACCTTTTTTGGAATAACGCAACATTATTCAAAAAAATAGACAGGATACACAAATGTAACTAAAAGATGTACTTAATCAGCATTTTTGAAAATAGCATGCTAATAAATAGCCCTAGATTTTATTTTGGCCAAAACATGCACATACTTTATTTGAATATTGTCTTTATTGAATCAAAATTGTTGCAGTACTATTGTAAATACATCACAAAAATGAATACATTCACAAATATCAATACATTTGCATATATCTATCCATTCAGGCTACAACAGTTTAGCCCCACCCATTCACACTGAAGTTATAAGGAGTGCTTCAGCCTTGCCTGCTTTTTAAATAAGGCACAATACAGGGCCAGTCAGAACACAGCTCATTAACATATCGTCGCTATTGGGACGTAACCTCATTTTCTCATTTTTTGACATACTTTAAAACAGCCAGCCACCCACTGCATTATGCCAAAATTTCATTCTGAAGGGTTAACTCAAATGTAAACATAGTTAAGATTACGTTTTCCTTCTTCCGTAAAGATACAAGGTTGGAGATAATTTTGGCGATACATGGTTCTGTCAGACAACGACAATATATCAGTCGTAAAAAGCTACAATTGTTCAATTCTAAGAAATAAAGAGAGGTTTTAAAATTGTCTTGTAAAAATGAATGACAACTGTTTCTGGTCCATGCAAAAGAGGAAGTCAAGGAACAAAGTAAGATATGGGCCTTTCAACTCATTCGAGCAGTTAAAGGTTTCACAGCGCCAACAGCTGCCTCAGTGTAATCTAAAAATACACCCAGGTAGGCCTGGTGAGACTGTCTATTGCTTAAAAAATAAATAAATAAATACAACAGTGGCTGTAAAGCTAATCAAGATCGCCATCTTCACGCTTCACACTTCCGACCAGCCTCCATCCGATTTTTTCTTCAAGCGAGAAAAGTACACAGCATGTAATTTTCTCTCAGGGAGATAAGTGGAGTTTTTTTCCTCTACATGCCAGGTCCCTCTTACCTAGCATGAGAGGCATGGAGGCTTTAATTTCCCCTCATAATGACAGGGGAAGGGTGACACAGACAGCAGAGCTCATGACAGAGAAAGGCTTTACAGTAACAGAGATTGTTCTCCGAGGGACAGCCGCAGGTAAACACCTGTGCTGTTTATGACAGGGTTTAGTCCTACAGCTGGCTGAGGCACTTCAAAGGGAGAGTATAGAACAGAATGCATTATCTACACTGTAAACGATCTGTTGTACCATAAAAAGGAAATCATCTGGTAGCATTAAATGTTTGAGTTTATTGAACATCTTATAGTAAGTTAACCCTTTAATGTATGGTGCTGCCATATGGCACTAATGACTTTCTTGTGTCAATTTTTGCCTTAAGTCTTTTTTTTTTCTGATTATTTTTGGAAGTTCAAGGCTTTATGTCAAACATGGAATATTTTTGCTGACCACATGTACTTTTATCTGACCAAAACTACTTTAAGAGAAAAACTGAAAGTGTGTTAAGTTTCATTTTCAGAAATAAGCCAGGTAGATGCTATAGGTTTTATTTAAAATGGTCAGATATAATTGTTGCCATATGGTAACCGCATGCAACTGCAGTGCACACAAAGGGAGTAAATAAAAACCTTCCATAGGCAAACTGGACACTACTATTTTCACTTCATTCCAAGCTGATGATTCTATTAGTATAATTACTTTCATACTTTTCTGTTTCATGTAAATGCTTTTTTTCAAGTCTGGATGACAAAAGCGGCTGTGTCTCATTGCAGGGTATTCATTTACATGTAATATACAGTGTATATACGGTGTACTCAGATTGCAGTTCTGTTGTCACATACTGTTGCCATATGGCAACAAAATGCAAAGTACCGCCCCCAAATATTTTTTAAAAAATCTTTCAGATTTATAATACGCCATTATTTCTTTATCACTGCTCATATTTGTAGCCTTACATTTTAAATGTACTTTACTTTATAACGGTACACAGTGTCATTATCAATGTCAATGTTTTTTTCAATGTTTATTAGAGTTTATGTTTACACATGCACAATGACAAATTCCTTGTATATCTTATACTTGGCTAATTGTGATTCAACAAAGAAAATCTTGAAAACATTTTTTATTATTTTTTAAAATTTCATTAAACATATATATATAAACCTACATTCAAAAAAAGAAATCGCTATTGTTGGTTTTAATCAATTCTCTCTCGTTCTATATAGAACCTTTTTAAAAAAGGTTCTATATAGCCTCAAAAAAGGGTTCTTTTATTGTTACAATGTCAAGCTTGTAACAATAGAAGACTCCTTTTTGTTCTATACAGAACCATATGCAACACCATCTCCATCAATTTAAAGAACCATTTCACCATGCAAAGAACCATTAAGAATGAATTTGTTCTATATAGAACTCATGGCTCTAAATAGAGCCATTGCCTTTACTAAGTATATGTTATAAATTTGTTATATCAGCTAGGTATTAGGGCTGAACGATTTGTGGAAAATATCTAATTGCGATTTTTCCGACTATTATTGCGACTACAATTTCAATTGCGATTTTTTTTATTTTTTATTGAGATTCAGGCCTGAGACCAGCCAAGAAGACCAGCACATCCACCTTTGTTGGCTTGAGGCTCGACCCCTGTACGTAGTGTGTCAAACTGCCTGTAAGTTGTGATTGTGATGTCACAACACATGGAGGTTTGGTTGCCTCTGATTGGTCTAACCCACCTACAAGCAGTTCGACAAACTCTTATTAGGTTCTGTTTCCCCTCTTAAAACCTAAAACAACATTTTCTGATAATGTACACACTGAATAAAGACGGTTTTTCAAGGGTTCTTTAGTAAAGACAATGGTTCTATGTAGAACCATCAGGACTCAGACCCATTTGCATGCATAAAAAGCTCTTTGCATGGTGAAACAGTTCTTTAGATTGATGGAGAATGTGTTGTATATGGTTCTATATAGAACCTTTTTGAAAAGAGTTCTCTATAGGACCAAAATGTTCTGCTATTGTATTAAGCTTGACAACAACAATTGTCAAATAAAAAAATAAAATCAAGTAAAATTTAAATTTTAAGAAAGCCTGGTTAAAAAAACAAATTATGTTCACAGTGTGGGTTATGTACAAAAGGCCACACTACTTGTGCTAGGTTTTGTCTTTGGAAAGGGACAACGTGACCAATTGCAGTTTACAGCCAGTTGTGAGGCCTGCAAGGCTTTTCATGGCATATTATCTTCAAAATGCACATTAATACAGTGAAAAAAAAACCCTAAAGGTTTGATCCTCTGATAACACCAGCACTAGCGAGGCAGCATCCTGTCAGAAAGAAAACGTCCTTCATAAATAAAAATATTACCTTTTTGTCTTGAGGTGGTGAGGAAAACCAAGTTGAATCTTCACAGTCACTCATGAAGCTTCCCTCACAGCCAACTCTGAGATTTAGAAATAAAAAAGAAATAATTTTTAAACGTCTTTTTAGAACATCGTTGTAAATGAACGATGAAGGGGAATTCCACCGGTGTTTCAAAGTTCCTCCGTAATTCAGTCACTGAGATGTAAACAGAGTCATCCATAGTGGTTTGATGTTCATTTGATGTGGTTCACTGTACATAAACTTACCAACCCTGATTTTCTTTACAGTGGTGGGGATAGGAACGCCATGTTTACAACACAAATATAGCCATTTTATTTGCTATCCAAAACAACCAGTGAACCTACACGTCTTCTGATTTATGTAATGCTGATGATGGTAAAATAGTGGTACATCTGAAAAAATTTTCTTTGGGACTATTTTGCCTCACATCACCCTGCATGCATCCCTCCACCATAAATGGGTTTAAAAAATTACGCCTATGGCCAAAATCTTGTCATAAAACTACGGAGCCCCTAAGAGGCCGCGGTTAAAAAAAAATTTTTATGACATTGCAGTCCCTCGCAAAAAATGCGTTCCATCGCAAATGTTTTGCATTCCCTCGCAAAAAATTGCATTCCCTCGCAAAATATATGCTTGTCAGACAGCAAGCAAACGTAAGACCAGAGGTGCCAAATGACATTGCCTATATTAGAGCTTTGTTTTTAGATTAGCTAACGTTAAAAGCTGTTTTCCCAGCTTCACCAGTCTGTGCTGAGTTTATTCAGCACTGTACGAGGACACTCGAACTCAGTTTCAGTTTGCGGTCCCTAATAACATAATCATGTTTGATTTTGAGAAGCGACAGTATGTCTTTATATTTCAATCCAAGATCAATGTAAATTCAACGAGCTGCTCCATCTCTGAGCTTAAGCAAAGCACAGCTTTTGCGAGCGATTGCAAACCGTTTGCATCGTAATGCGAAACATTTGCGAGGGAACACAATGTCATTAACTTTTTTTTTTTTATTTTAACCATGGCCCCTTAGGGACATCAAGCAGTTTACTCATAACCATTTCATGTAGCTGAATAACTTTCTGTGATGTAGGTTAGTTAACCTAACCTAGTTAGGTTAGCTAACCCCTGTTGCTGCGGTTATAGCTTCTACTTCTGGGAAAGCTTTATACTAGATGTTGGAACATTGCTGTGAGGATTTGATTACAGCCAAAAAAAGCATAAGAGTGGCAGGTACTCATGCTGAATGACTGGATCACTCCAACTCATCCCAAAGGTAGTGGAGGGAGCTTCATCACGCCAGAGAACACAGTTCCACTGCTCCACAGCCCAATGCTGTGGGGCTTTATACCCCTCTGGTTGACGTTTGGCATTGGAAATGATGACCTTAGGCTCATGTCTGGCTGCTCCAGAGCAACCCATTCCATTGGCCAGCTAGCCAACTAGCTTTTAGAGCATTAGACTCTTCAGATGTCTGGTTCCTATCACTACTGCTGTGAAAAATTCTGACTCTGTCAAGTTTCTCTAGAACGGAGCATTTCACACCAAACCACTCTGAATGACTCTGTTTATATCTTAGCCATTTAATTATGCAGAAATTTTGAAAAATCGGTGGAACTGCCCTTTAACGTTGTCCTACTAGCTAAAGCTAACGTTCCCCAAATGACGTTATCTCTGTCAGAGAGGAGACAGAATAACTGACCAAAGGAACGAAGGAAACACTCGCGGTTGCTGCTGCTACAACTAGAAATTGTGTTTTTGGTCAAAAACTGGACTTTAACGGCACCGAACGACGTTTATTTAAAGTGTTTTTAACTTAATCCGCTACCATGATTGTAGGCGTCGAAGCTCCTCTTCCCGCTTTCGGTCTCCTAGGTAACGCTCGCTGCCTCGAGCTGTTTACGAGCGAGCGCAGGTGCCAGACGGTTGATGCGCATGCGCAGGAGTTTAGGCCAAGAAGACCTAGCTGCACTCTGCACGGTAATGAGTCCCACAGGTTTGTGGACACCTGCTCAACTCGACAGCGTCTCTTCTGAAATAAAGGGTACTTAAGAGGAACTCCACCGATTTTTCACGATTAAATAGTTATCAAGGTCATTCAGAGTGGTTTGGTGTGAAATGCTCTGTTCTTGAAAATCTTACCAAGTCAGAACTGTTCACAGTGGTGGTGATAGGAACCAGACGTCCACCTCTAAAAGCTCCCTCACAGGAAAGTTATTACATGAAATGGTTATGAATTCTCAGCCTGATGTCTAAGGCATTGATTTTATGGTAGATGTTGTTGACAAAGTTTTGGTCTAAGACGTATTTTAATCAGTCCGCTCATGGTGAAGTAATACATGAAGGATGTTCTTAGGGCAAAATAGTAGTCTCCAAAGGAAACTTATTTTTCTTTCAGACTGACCAATATTTTACCATCATCAACGTTACATATAAAACTAAGAAGACACATGTAGGTTCACTGGTGGTTTTGGCGAGTAAATAAAAAGGCTAGACATTGGGACCTCTGGTTCCCATCACCACCACTGTAAAAAAAATCTGTGTGGGTAGGTTTCTCTTCAAATTAATTATTTCACATCAGATCACTCTGAATGACTTTGTTTATTTCTTATTGGAGAAATTTAGAAAAATTGGTGGAATTTCCTTTCTTAATAGGGAGCTTCTCCCCTGTTGCTGTGGTTATAGCTTCTACGTCTGGGAAAGCTTTATACTAGATGTTGGAACATTGCTGTGAGGATTTGATCGCAGCCAAAAAAAGCATAAGTGTGGCAGGTACTCATGTTGAATGACTGGATCACTCCAACTCATCCCAAAGGTAGTGGATGGAGCTTCATCACGCCAGAGAACACAGTTCCACTGCTCCGCAGCCCAATGCTGTGGGGCTTTATACCCCTCTGGTTGACGTTTGGCATTGGAAATGATGACCTTAGGCTCATGTCTGGCTGCTCCAGAGCATCCCATTCTATTGGTCAGTGTTTTTCTAAGGAGATTATACAAGCTGTGTGTGCACAACCGAACACCTGTGTCAGCAATGGTGCACCTTGAATTCACTCATTAGAAGGGCCGTCTGTAATTAACAAACAATATAGCGTTCAACTCTACTGCAGCACATGTGGCTACATTTGATTACAGAATTAAAAAAGTATCAGCTCAAAGTAATGACCCAACAGATTCACTAGAACTTAATTCTGGAATTCAAGAATTTTGGATATTAATTTGATTAGAATTTTCATTTTAGAATGAAATACAGCTCTGTTCATTATCTGACAATTCTTTATTTTCTATTTAGTATTTTTTAAGCTTTCTACTAATTATTTAAAACTCGTATATAGGAATTTTTATACATTTTTCTGTAACCGTTTTATAGTATTGAGATTTTGGGTCCAAAAGGCTCCAGCTATATTTATTTTTGTAAAGCGCACCTGCCGGGACTTTTTGATTCCAGAAAGTTTGGATTCGACTCCGATTCAGATTCAAAGTGATGTAAATCGATGTATTTGATTCCATGAGTCAATTCCACACTATAATATTGATTCTAAATCCAAGACAGAGAAAGAGAGCTCTGCCAGCAGGGGCGTTGTAAGGCCATATTTAGCCCCCAAATAAGTGTACATTATTAGTTTAAATCAGCAACAGTATTTTTCATTGATTCTTCATTATTCAACTGTGCCATCGTGTCTCCAAATTCACAATATACTTTGATAGAAGGGCGCGAACTGGGGGAGGCTGCTTCAGTGGTGCTACCAGAGATTTTCTAGGAGAGGAAATTTTCTAACAGCAGCCGGCAATCCTCTGCTGTTTAGCGTTGTGAACCAATCATATTGGACCTTGTACATTGTAAGCCAATCATATCAGACCTGGGGGAGGGTCTCTGGTGCTACTCACTCTGTAAAGTAACATCAGTCGGCAACCGCCGAAGCTGTGACAGGATTTTGGCTAAAAGCTAAAATAAAGATTAGCCATTGTTCAAAACACATAATACACAGTCTGCATCAGTAAATGGTTACAGAGTGAATATATCTGTATCTATATCTCTTTGGACTTGTGCAAATTGCGGTCAGTGTAGCTGGCTAAGAAGAGTTTACCCGGTTGCCTATTAGCTAGCTTGCTAACTTTAGGTTTCCTGTAAAGGAAGCTCTCTGACAAGCCCACTATTTAAAAAAAGTACAAAATTTCACAAATAGTGAGTGTGATCGTGCAAAAGAGCTAGAAATAATGTTATTGACAGTTCTTAATATTATTTGCTTTTATTTTTCTGTGAAGTGTTTCAAAAAAACCACACCAGTATTAATTATATAGTGTTATTTTGTATTTGGGCGGCACGGTGATGCAGTGAGTAGCGCTGTCGCCTCACAGCAAGATGGGCCTGGGTTCGATTCCCGGCACGGCGACCAGGGTCGTTTCTGTGTGGGGTTTGCCTGTTCTCCCCGTGTCTGCGTGGGTTTCCTCCCACAGTCCAAAGACATGCAGTCAGGCCAATTGGAAATGCTGAATTGCCCCTAGGTGTGAGTGTGTGTGAATGTATATGTATGTCTGTCTGTCTGCCCTGCGATGGACTGGTGACCTGTCCAGGGTGTATCCTGCCTTCTGCCCAATGACAGCTGGGATAGGCTCCAGCACCCCACCACGAACCAGAAGGATAAGCGGTCTAGATTATATATGTATGTATGTATTTTGTATTTACAGAAAGTTAATGTCAGTAAAAAAGGCCACTTAGCTTATGTAGATTGTAATGCAGTTTTATATCCCTGAATTCCTGGTGGTATTTAGGAGGTGTCATCTCCATAGAAGGCCAGACAGGTGAGATTTTTGCCAGTTCAAACAAATATTGAACTGATTGATCATTGAGTTCTTCTCTGAGTTTAATAAAAAATAACGTTACTAAACACAGGCAGGGAAAGGGAGAGAAAGAAGCTGAAGGAGACTGGCAGAGCTGAAGAAGCAGGTCTGATTAGTCATCAAGGCGACTAAAAAATTAAATGAGAAAGTATCATTTTGTGCTGTCAGATGTCACAACTACAGAAGTAGAAGTGCAACTACAAAACAAAATCTGGTTGCACAAACTGAAACTGAACTGATCTCTAATCGGTGTATTTGAATAACATATTTAGAGCCTGCAGCTTATGTAAGAGAGGAGATAGCACTGCTGGATTTGAATACCTTTGCTTGATCTGTGAATGCTGTAAGTGGACAGATAGAGTATTCAAGTTGTACTACATCTGTGCTTAGTAAAAACTGTGAATAGACAGATCTACTGAATGCCAACTGGACCAAATAGCCATTTTGGTTTTTACATTTTCCACATATTGCTACTCTAAAAGTTCACAGTGAACAGACATTTTGGGGAACACTCCCCTAGACCTCCTTAGTAAAGGCTTAGCCCCTCTATCCATAAATCTCTGGTGATGTCCCTGAATGATTTACAAAGTTAACAAATAACTCAGCTGCCTAACAGGGGCTGACAGAGTTGCACCTGATTCTCCTCTGACAACAGAAGTAGATGCCTGGAATCGAGGAATTGATTCTTTTTAGGATTGACTCCCAGTCCTAGCAGCTGCTTTGTCAGAAAATCTGAGTAAACAGTGAAGCATCTGCTGCAGGTGTTCCGGTGTTCATGTGCTGCTCGCTCTGAAAGCTTTGTTTATTGTTTTCCAGGTTTTCCTCAGAGTGGAGAGGAAGTTCCTAATTTTCTCTGTTGTGTGTATGTATGGGATTTAGGGTATGGCAGTGTTCAGAATTCGCTGGAGGTTCAGGCTCCAGTGCAGGCTCCTTTCTCAGCAGTTCACTTGAAAACTTGAGAACCCTCAGACCTGAGCAGGGAGTGCGTGAAGAGTGTGTGAACTCTTTGTATTGGAGCTGAAGCTGAAGAAAGCCCAGATGATTACGGTGGTAAGTTATAAAACATTACCGATGGCACTGCTCCAATCTGGGCTCTGCTAGACTGCTCTGTAGAAAGATAAAACATATATATCATATATCATATCATCTTTGAAATATATCACAAACATTCTATTTAGTCACCGACAATCTAAACACTACCGAAACTTTACCGAATTTTTCAATAGTGATTGTTTCGGTAGTGACCCTTTTTATCTAATTTTGAGCAGAACTCAAAAATGCTAGCCAATACATGACGAGCAAACGCAGCTTTGAACAGTTTGCACACACAAAAAATTATAATAATTTTATTAAAACAAACAACTTTATTTAATTGCAGAAAGTGTGTGTTTCGGTAGTGACATTTCTTCATTTTACACACTGTTTTTCAGACTTTGGGCTACATTTACTTCAAAACAATGGGATCTAACTGGTCACCATGTGTCCAGGGATGCAGTCTCACTACCCGCTCTAAAATGCAAGGGTGTGGCTAAAATAAGCCTCCACCTATGGACTTAAACTCTTTGTGTTTCGGTAGTGACGTAGGACGGCATTTTTGGAATAAAGTCTTCAAAATCTAATCTGATGAATCTAAATCTTTAAACTTCAAATCAATGTAAAAGAAATCAATAAGATCTTTAAAAACAATTGGAAAAAAATAGGTTAGGGTTTGGGACACCCCCAATAGCAAGTACACGATGAATGATGATTTTGTATATATTTAGCTTATTACTCTCTTAATGCCTTTAGTTTAAATAGATCGTAACATAATCCTTGTAAGTATCTGAGGTCTTTATACTTAATCGTTACATATGTTTTTACTATGGGAACCACAGTTTGAACTGATTTGGTAGAATGGACCATATATATGTCATATTTAGCATGCTGGCGATGTTGACGGGCTCGTTTCTCGACTCAGACTTAAGAATAAAGAAAAAAAACCAAACAAAACTGATTAAAAACCTTTCATTTTCAACCATACGTTTGCCTGTCAGTTTTGTGCAGTCATTGCTGTAATAATAGCTTGCAGCAGTGTGAGGTTCAATATGGATCAAATAACCAGCCTTTCATTACATAATTTTGGACAGAGTGAAGCACTATATGCAGTAAATATGGTGTTTAAAGGAAAGAGGTAAAATAACCCAGATAACAAGTGGATATCAGGCCACTGTTGGCCCACTAATGGCAAAACTGGCAGCCCACTGGCTTTTTGCTCAGCATCTTTCGGGCAGCCCACCAGTGGTTAAACGGAGTGCTAGAATGCCACTTTTCATTGCTCAGTTTCCACTCACAGTCCAATTTACTTATTTTTCCTTCATTTCTTTCTTTCATTATCCTTTGTAAATTAATTTAGCAAACCAGTACAGTAATATCATAAATAAAGCTGGTTATACAGCTGTAACCAATGTCGCACAGTGTCAGCAACAACATTTTCAACAAAATCATTTTATATTGGGCCTAGTCTAGACTGGCTGCCTTACTAAATAAAAGTCTATGTGCATTTAAAATCTGTTTGAGGAAATTAAAAACTACTTAGACCTTGTATGCAGGACAGTAATTTGGATGGTCTGAGGGTGGTCTAGCAGTGGCATACATTCAGCGGAGTGCTGACCTTATCAAGCCAGCGAGCCAATAAATGCTTGGAAATTTGAAACTGTTGGCTGCCTTGCCTGTAGTTTGGATAGCAAGTGTGTTAGCTAGCACACTAGCTATTGTAGCTGACACTGTCAGATCATCTATCTGAAGATTTAGTAAGTTACAGATTACATTCCTTTAAAACTTATTGAAGTTTCAGATGGATCGGTTAGGCTATTGTGCATGCCTTCAAGTTACCTCTTTCCTTGAAACACTGCACTGTTTTTTAGTAGAACTTTACTTTTGGACAGTAAATTGCTTTCAGTTTTTAAAGAGACTAAATAAAATTCTCTGCTAAAGACTTGAGACTGGCATTCACACCCCAGTGACTAGAGACTTGACTGTGGTTGTGATTGTGGTTGGAACAAGATTTTATAGGCAGATATCAGGGTCAGGGTTGGTGACCATTGCTCTAGGCTTTCTGGAAGATACTTCACTGATTGCATGTATGACTGATAACCTGACCAATGAGCTTCAGTTATTAGAAATGGTAAACAGCAGCTCTATTGGCTCTTTATTGAAGGAGTCGATGTAAAAAAAAACTATTACAGGATAAAATGTATGTTAATGTTTGTTATAAGCTTCAAATAAAACATTCAATGTCTGTAGCTTAGTGCTAACATACTATTAGAATCCCATAGGGACACTGGCAGGAATTAACATTATTTTAAGGTTGTCATTTGACATTTATGGCCTGAACCCAAGGCTTTGCTCTAATAGCCATGGTTAGCCAATGGTCAGGGCCAACTTATTGACGAGTTATCGGCTAATGGGCACATCACTGCTATAAGTGCAGTGCAAGTGCATTTTTTAAAACTAAACAATAGCAAGACTATGCACAGTGAAGTGTGTGTTGTGTTTATGGAAAGTAAAATTGGACAGTTAAACTGCTTTAAAAAAGCAGCAAACTTAAAAACCCAAGCCGTCAAATATCTTAGTCAAAGCATGCTGCCGTGGTGGGTGAGTTTTTTTTTTTATTATTTATATCTTTCCTCTGAGAAAGACATTTCATATATGGCTCTGGAAATTGGCATCCTCTGCTCTGTTGAAGTGTCAGGCCCTACTTTTACAGATTCCTCATGCACATCTTTTAAGTATCTGGAGCTTCAAATTCAAAGTACATTCATAGGAACCCTAACTCAGTGCTAATTTGGGGCAGTCGTGGGCTGGAGGTTAGGGAACCAGCCCTGTGACTGGAAGGTCACCGGCTCGATCCCCTGAGCCGACAGTACGTGACTGAGGCGCCCTTGAGCAAGACACCTAACACCCAACTGCTCCCTGGGTGCTGTGGATAGGGCTGCCCACCACTCCGGGCGAGTGTGCTCACTCCCCCTTAGTGTGTGTCTTCACTGGTGTGTATGTAGTGTTTCACTGCACGATGGATTCAATTGCAGAGGTGAAATTTCCCCATTGTGGGACTAATAAGGGTGACTTAAGCTTAAAAACCTGAAAGCTTGACTGATATAATGGTGAATAGTGGAGCGGTTGCTAAGCAGTGATTGGAGGAGGAAATTAAGCAGACGTTTAGGAAAGAAGTGGAGAGTGTGGGGATTGTAGTGGCCGAAACACAATTACAAATTAGTTCATTTTTTTCACTGTGCTGATGTAAAGGTTCCCCACTGTGAGTTATAACAGCTGTTTAGATTTTCTCAGAATTGCCCTCAGGGGCCCTCTAGTGGCTCTGGCCCCTGGACACCCATAAAACCCATTGGCCTGCTTATAGACCTTTCTATATCACTACTAGCACAATAAACTTTTTTCTGACCTCCTCTTTTTATGAGTGATTGAGTTAATTCTGTGCTTTGTATGCAACAATAGGTTTAATTCTGCAACAATTTTGAATGTAACCAATCAGGGCTCTCTCTGTTGCTTGGCACCACCTATCAAAAATACACTCTGCAGTCCAGGCTGCTCAGGCCCTGTCTCGAGCTTTCTGAGTTTCTGTCAAGGAGAGAAAGAAGGATTCGATGCAGGAGAAGGAGAAATGGATGGAGAGAGATGTCTGCATGAAGAGAGAGAGGGAGAGAGATAGAGGGAAAGGAGGGTGAGATAACAGTTGAGAGTTGCGAGGAAAAATGGATGAGAGTGTAAAATGCATGAGCACGGAGCGACAAATGGAGTGAGAGTGAGAAGCAGCATAAATCAGTAACCAAGATTAAGAAAGTGAAGTGTGACTTAGTTAATATGGGATATCTTAGAATGGCTGCATCTCAATTCAGACTGCATGTACTATAGTTTCACACTATACACTTTGTGCCCACTTTGTGTGTCTACAGCCTGGATATTTGAAGGATGCTATCATCTTAAATTAAGAATTAACATTTTGCACTTAACAGAAGTGACAAATTATTGCATGGTTCCTTATGTCAGTGAATTCTGCTATAGGTTAGCAATTAGCAAGTAATCATTGGCTTTAAAGGGCCCATATGATCCCATATGGAAAATAAGTGTATTTGCCAAAAACTGTTGAAGCACTGAAATACAAATTCCTGACTAAAAAACGAGAAAATGCTTTTCAATGAACGTAATAATGCTAACGATGCTTCAAAATGAACAGAGAGAATTAGAGGCCTAATTTACTTTTGTACAAAAAAAGTCAAAAGAGTTGCTGTGTGTAAATTTGAAGTGGATATATGCATTGGAACAATAGTGTCTTGAGTACTTGTTTGTGTGGAGCCTGAATAGGTCAGTTGTAGATGCTAGGATACCCCAACATGCACCGTAAATGTGGTTATTGTTACAATATTGCCACTGTGTCGTTAATTGGCCTGAGGACTGCCATTTTCCCCTTTTTGTTCTTGCGGTTCACTAACGGCTCACAGCTACCCGCTCTGCAGTGTGGGAATTGCTCAGGGACTCTCGGCCTCATTCATTAAAAGCTGCACTCCATGTCCTCCATGTCATCAAGGCCTCCATGCAGCTCATCCTCTCCACACTGAGGGGGTTCCTCAAGTGTTCCTCTAATTAGTTCCAGCATTGCTTGCTGTTGTTTTGCACTAAAATGGTTCACCACCGAGCAGTTGTAGTGTATCTTACATTCCTGTGTTATCTGTGTGGTGTAAATTGATGGGCCTGCTATACGAAAAATAGCTTTAGGAAAAAAATTGCTTGTTTACTGGCTGTTGGTTGGCTCTCTCACCCAAGTTGGTGCCAGGGTTGTCACTATAACAGAAATTAGACTTCTATAACAATATTAAGTGTAGTATCGCAATGCCAAAGGATACTAAGGCCGAAAAAGAAAAACACTAAGGGTCAGGGATTAAGCCGAATACTGAACTACACAGCCTTTCGAATAGAGATTCTCCACTGAAAGGAAAATTTAGTCTGGGAATAGGCTTAGTCTGAGAAAACCAACTCTAAATATTTATTGGATTACATGCAAATATTACATTGTTTACAGCGTAATTAACACATCTGAATCTCTTTTTTATCAGTATAAAATTGGTCAAATGTGAAAAAGATTAAGTTACTAAATATTTTAAACGTGACGTCATTCAACATGTTCTGAAGGGAAGGGAAGACAAGGGGATACAATACATCCTAACATTCTTCACACTGTGTTAACATACAGAATAGATTATACCCCATGTTGCTTGCTTCTAGGAGCATAAGGTCATGTTTTTACCTGGATATATACTTTTTTGAGGAACACCCTTGCATTATAGGTATGTTTCCATTCACTGAAATGTTCTTTAGGGAAGCATTAAAGGTTCTTCAATGACATCACTCTTAGCTCTTAACCCTTTGTAGCACATTTAACCCTTAGAATGTAAGCAAAGTACAACATCAGCGTAGTGCTAGCTTGTTTAAATAAACAGTTGCGGATACTGAACGATTTGAAAGACAGAGTTTTGGATTGTTTGCCACATTATGGTACTTTTGATGCATTGTGCAGCTCTAGTTGCTAGCTTGGGCACCCCTGGTCAAATTACATGTTTTGTTGAAGTGAAAATAAGTTAACACATCCTCTACAGCGAACACACTTCTGCACATTTAAATGCAAAATTACTGTTTATTCGTAGAGTTGAACATAAAAAATGAATGATATGTTAAACTCTTGTGCACTAAAATTTGCAGACATTTGTTTCCTGTAGAGGATGTGTTAGTTTTTCACTTCATTATTGTAGTAATATAGTAGTATTGTAGTAATATTCTTCATAAACTGTTCTTAATTATTCTTAAAATTCTTAAAATGTTGAAACGGGCGACAGATAATTGTCCAGTCTGGATCTTTTTCTGGGGTTATCCTGGTAGATACAACCAAGTAAGCTGTCTCACTGGTTAGGACTTCAGGAGCTGAACAGAAGGCCTTACACATTAGATTACTACCAAAAACAGTGGACTCAACCAGTCACATTTGAAAAATGACACCTTCTGGAAGGAGATACTTTACTCACTGTGAGTGTGAGTTGTAGTCTAACCTGGTTTCAGTTAGTTGTTAGATGTGACAGCAGCTCAATGCCAGGACTCTATACTAAGTCACTGTAAAACTGATACATACAAGGTAAAATATATATTAATGTGTGTTACATGCTTGAGATGTATGTGCTTAATGTAGAATGGTTAAAAGTTCAATATGCTTTAGTGTTAGCTTAGTGCTAACACACTATTAGATACCCCATAGGAGAGCTAGAAATTAGTGTTATCATAGCATTGAGTTTTGTTTTTGACCGTTTTCCGACATTTATGGACCAAATTGAAGGCCTAGCTCTAATAGTTAAGGTTCACCACTGTATGAAGGGTACCAATAAAATGCTAGAGGGTCCCATAACCATTGCCCCCCCATGCTATGGGCCCGAGTACAACTGCCCCTCTTGCACTGCCAGTACTTACGCCACTGATGCAGCACTTGCTTGACCTTGTTTAGCAGTGCATGCCACACAGATACGCACAAGCACAGACAAAGAGCCTGAGGAAAAAGACACACTGTGGTGAGTAATGTTGACTCTCCTGCTCTCTGTCTCAGTGGCTCAGGCGGATCAGCGTGACTGACCGATCGTTTTTGTCGGCACTGAGGTCAGCCTGCGGAACTGCAGGATCAAGCACAGTATCAGGGCACAACATTTCCGCTACAGCTACACAGATACAAAACCTGTATCCAAGCCACAAGATGCACAGTAAAAAATGACTAAGCATTCAGAATTTAGTTTAGTTTGACCATTTATTGAACCACTTTGATGCACATACATTGAAACACATTTAAATGACTGTATCAGAGAATGGAAAAAAAAACATAACATTTATTTATGTAATGAAAAAAACAGTGAAAGTCATTCTGGATCAATTCTATTTGACTGTTCTATTCACACAATGTCAGTGACAGCTAATGTTTTCAAATGGTGCAAAAAAAACCCGATAATAATAAACAGAAAAAGTTATAAGGTGCAAGGACAAGACAGCTTGTAGAAGACAAATTGTAATTCATAGGTGCCATTTTGTGCCATTAAAGCGGGCGATGAGCTGGAATAGAAGACCACAGTTCTCATTCATTGTCCGGCGAGTCAGCGTGATAAAACCCACCGACAGCAATGAATGTGAATTGGGACCCTGAGCTTTGGAGTGTTCAGCCTGTCACTTAACTGGTCATTTTGATGCTTTTGGAGACATTTCTGGTGGCCATTTTGGCCGGCTCAGTGTCTAATCGGTGAGGCGTGTTACGCCTGTGTGGTCAGCGTGAGCTCGAGAGGTAGGGTACACTCAACACTCGATGGTTTATCGTCTTCTAAAACTCACCGACAGCGTTGAATGTTCACTGTCACTCGCCTGTTGCTAACTGCAACTTTTCGTAAAAATCCACACAAGAATAGATAAGCCTAATCACAGATACATGCTAATGGTGCAGTTGAAATCATGTTAATGACTATTAATATCTCTGCAGCTAGTGCTAGCAATGCCACAAACCTTTATACACATGAGTGAGGTACATTAGCACGATGCTAATCTGAGCGTTAGGATAAAATTCTCCCTCGTTCTGTGCCATTTTTACTTAAGATCCTACTCTTTTACGAATACTTTTTAGCTATGTATGTATCGTTAGACTTTACACATCAAAGATGTACAACATTAATTACCCAACAGTTTCTAGTTATGAATTAGGGTTAGCATATCTATACATATCGCCTCAGCTTAGGCTAGCAGTGTCACAAACCTTCATGTACATAGCAAGATAAACCATTAAACATTACATACTGGATCTTCATTAGACCTAATCACATTTAACTGATCGTTGCTAGCTATGGATTAGCATTAGGGTTAGCAAAATGCATGTCTATGAATTTCACCTCAACTAGGGCTGGCAGTGTTTCAAAACATTATGCGTAAAGCGAGGTACATCAATAATCCTTACATAGTGGACCTGATTAATAACTAGATCTAATTAACTGGTTACTAGCTAGCTATGGATTAGGATTAGTGTTAGCAAAACACAACCGTAATACTGTGGCAGCCATTGTCATAAACTATCAGCAAAGTACAGCACATGATGCTAATCTTTGTCATATATGGAGGCAGTTGTACATACCTAACTTTTTAGAAATGTAGGTATCATAAGACATCAATACACTGTCACTTACTAGCTAGCTGTGAATTAGTGTTGCCAAAATCTATGTCTATAATATCTCCTGAGCTTGGGCTAGAAAAGTCAGAAAGCTCAGTGAGGTAAATTAGCACGATGCTAATCTGCATACATTTGTACATGTGCAGGTGCCATTTTTTGGAAAGATATGTATCAATATACCTTACGTACCCATATGGAAATCTGATATATGACCATACGTGCATGTATATCATAAGGGTCAGGCACATATTTTAAAATATACGTACGTATATGTTGTGTACATATATGTACGCATCAAATATGGCTGCCTGCTGGCTTTTTGCCCAGTATTTTTTGGGTGGCCCACTGGTGGTCAAGCAGATTATTAGACAAAATTTCACATTTCATCACTTTTCCAATCAGTTTAACTTACTTATTTTTCCTTGATTTCTCTCTTTCAGTTATCCTTAAAGTAAATACTCAGCAACAATTTCAACAAAATTGTTTTACATTAGCCGTAGCGATTAATGTTTTTCCTCTTAATTGTTTGTTATATTTGTCTCTTATTCTTCCCAAAATAAAAGTCTATATGCATCGAAAATCTGTTTGAGGAGATGAAAAACTTGTTAGATCTTGTATGCGGGACAATAATCTGGGTGGTCAGAGAGTGGACCAGCAGTCAGTGGGGTGCCTATCTTATAGAGCCAGCGGACCGATACATGCTTGCAAACTGGGTTATAATAGCAATTTATAATTTGGAGTTTTCTTATGTAGTTATTATACTAATTTTACACTTTATTAGGAATTACATGGAAGAAATAAAGAAGATGCATAAAAACATGACACTGGCATATATGAGCAATATATGGCATCTATATATGAATAATGTTTTTTAACATATATTGTTAAATATATGTATTGCACATTTCAGATTATGGTGAAATATGACGGAAATATATGTTCCATATTTGAAAATTTCAAACAAGTTGGCATATATGTCCATATGTAACAAATCTAAGTTGGATATAAGGGATATCCATATGTGCTAATATATGTTATATATTTTAAATCCATATTTTACCATATACCAGATTTTCATATGGGTATCAAAGCTGCACAACATTAAATAGCCTTTAATTAGCAGGTAGCAGGATTAGGGTTATGGCTACCAAAATGTGTGTCCACAATATTACCTCAACTAGGGCTACCAGTGTCACGAAACTTGCATGAGGTGTATTAGCTTAGTGCTGATCTTTCCCATATATGTATGCATTGGTACAAGTGTGTGTGCTGTTTTTAGGGAAGTCAAACCTAGTTAGCAACACCAGACTTTACCAGACCTTTCATACCGAAGCCATAAAACTCAAGATTTCTAACAAGCGAGTAATTAGGATTAGGATTACTAAATTGTAGGTCCATTAGCATGCTAATCTCTCACACTCTAGACACAGAAACAGTCTTTTACTCACTGTATTTTGGTTACGGTGGATGAGACCATATGTAGAGTGGCCTGAGCGTTGAGGCCAAGCATGAAATATAGCATAAGCACTGTAGGGTCTATTATCTGATTGTGGGGGAGGGGAGGCCGGGGTGAGCAGGGAAAGGAAAGGGGGCACTCAGTTAGCTACAGAGAAAGAGAAAAATGGAAGGGGGGGATGAGGGAAGGAGGGAGCGGAGGTGGAGAGTGTGTGTGTGTGTGTCTGGGCAAAAGAGGTTGGGTGTTGATCGATTCCAGGCTCCACATTTCCAGACAGTCTGAATGGCAAAGGTCAAAGGGTCTCATTTCCTATGAAAGAGTGGCTGTCTGGTAGCGAAGCTCGTCCGTTTGTCTGTCTGCAGGTCCGATGCGGTCGAAACACATATGCAAACAGAGGGAAAAAAAGAGTTAGAAAAGGAAAAACCTACACCTTTTATTACGTCTGTCAACTCAAATTCAGAACAGCTACAGTTATTCATTTAACATACTGGATAATTTAGCTTATCCAGTATTTGCAAACAGTGGGAGGAGCCAAACTTATATAATGTATAATGTATAATGTTCCTGGAGAACCTGCAAGGATTTAACTAGATCGATAATTCCTTCTGTAATAAATCCAGAGTGCTGTCTTACAGTAATCTATAATATCTATGTAGTATAATATTCCTCCCAATGTACTATAAATTTCTTATTGGAATCCTTTAGAAATTACTGTAGCATTACTATACGTCATTTTCATGCTTCTGCACGAGAAACAACTGCCTTCACCTTGCTTTAGCCCCGGAGCCTGAGTCGCGGCCTAAAGCAGGACGAACAATGTACAATTTTGTCGTCTAATTTTTCACCCCGGAGTCAAAACGTTTCAGCCACGCTAGTATGCGGCTGTCCGGCGGTTGAAGAAGGGGGAAGGGTCTTGGAGGAGGAATACGAAGAATAAGGGCCACTGAGACTGCCCTCCCTCCCCCACCTGGGACTTGAACTCATGACCCTATGGGTGAACGAGTTCAAGGCAGGCATGGCCATTTCTGAACACGTCTGCTCTCACAGAGCTCATTTGTGTTTTTTCGACAAGAATAGATGTAGAAAAATCACACTTCTATGCTTTTATAGCCATATATGAACGGTCATATGCAATTTTCAGGGCCCCTGCTCAAATTACACGTGCTGTTAATTTTCTAAGTGAAAATAAGTTAACAACACAGTTCCGCACATTTTAACGCACAATTAAAATCACTGTTTATTTGCTGAATTTAAGATATTGGGAAAAAACTATGCATAAAATGCAGCCTGTGCACAAGTTTCATAGTTCATATTTTATGTTTTTCCAGAGTTAAAATCAGCAATAGAAATTGTGCACCAAAATTTGCAGAAAAATACTATATTTGAGTGTCTTCTCTGTAGAGGATGTGTTGACTTATTTTCACTTAAAAACATTTGATTTGATGTTTGAACTTTTGCATAAGCTTGTATGTGCAAATAATTAGACATGCAATTTGCAACACACACAATTTGCACACATCTCTCTCTCTCTCTCTATATATATATATATATATATATACATATACATATATATATACACATATATATATATATGGTAACTTTGTTACTAACACTTTATAATGTATATATAATTAGATATACATATGAATGCAACATTAATTATTCAACGTTTGCTAGCTAGAGTTGTGGATGTTCCCTAGAAATGTCTAGAAAATTGCATTTCTATCCACACACGTGTATGCTTTCATGCATGTTGCCATTTTGAGGTAAAATTAGCCCTGTTCCCAACTCTAGACAAACTAACACATTCAGAAATTAGTATATCATTAAACCTCCATACTGAATATAACATCAAATTAACTGACAATTACTAGCTAGTAAGAAGCCATAAGTTGTACATTTTGTTGTTTTTTTTTTGTTGTAAATGAAAAAGATAAGCCAAATAAAGAGTTGTGGCTCCTGAGAGAGTGTGGGCCTCTGTAAGTTTAGTATTTGCTCCACCCTCTAATGAGCGCAGGAGCGTGCTAGCCATTGCTGCTAGTTTAGCTCCAGGCTGAGGGACAGTTATTGATGAAGACGTCTGTGGAAACGTGGACAGTGACACCCACCCCCACTGCCAACCCCCAACCGTCTGGGTGACTGGGTCTACGTCTACCTGCCCCAGACTGGATCAATACTTTAATCCAATTGCTATTCACTTCCACACGCATTGATACCGGCACCTCAGCCTTGTGCATGCACTTACGTTCACATGGCACTAACAATAATGAGTCTTTTGACATTCGTACACAACAGTGCGAAAAAGTGCATTTCACGGAAACGAGGGCTACACAGAGTAAAGAGAGGTCCCAACGTGTGCACGAGCACATGCGGGATGATCCGAGACTCATGCATGCATGCCACCGTGGATAACATCACATTAGCCTCTTCCTGCAGTGATGTCCGAACACATAAGCAACACTTGTCACAAATGTCACGTCAGATTTGTGTTGGGTCCAGGAGGAGCCGGGGCTTTTTGGCATGACAGCATTGCGAGATCCATGCATGGCTTTGTGTTATAAATACATGAGGGAGGATATTATATAGAGAGTGTATAAATATCCTTATATATAGTGAAATATAGTGCAGAAGGAAAAAAAAACATAGGAAAAAATGCACTTACCCCAGCCAGTATGTGGAAGCTCAGATGTATACACCCAGTCTCACTGGCTCCCACTCTCTCTCCTGCTCTCTCTCTCTCTACATATACGTTGCACTCTATCATTCCTGCATTCCTCCATCTCGGCAGCGTGTCCCTCCCTCGTTCTCCCCCCTTGGCTCCCTCTTTTCTCTCTTTTCTTCTATTTTAAAACTCCCTTGCCCTCTCCACCCCTCACTTTTCCCCTCCCCTCTCTCCCTCTCTCCCTCTCTCTCTCTCTCTCTCTCTCTCTCTGTGTCGGGATCCTTTTTTTTTGACCTCTCTCTTTTCTCTCTCTCCATTCGGGGCGTCCTCCTGTTGTAAACTTGAGCCGCAGACTGTCTGGTGTTTCCATGAGAGTGTGAGGGTGAGAGAGAGAGAAAGAGAGAGGGAGAGAGAGAGAGAGGAAGAGAGAGAGAGAGAGAGGGAAGTGCAAACCAGGACACGCAGGCTGTGTCAGTTTGAATGAAAATTCTGAACGCTCTGCTTCTTCCTGCTCCCTCTCTCTCTCTCTGTCTCTCTCTCTCTCTCCTTCTCCCTCCTTCCGCTCGTTCTCTATCTACCTCACTCTTTTTCTCGCTCCCTTTCCTCTCTCTCGCTTGCTCCTTCTCCTTCTCCCTTCTCTTCCAGTCTTGCTCGCCCTTTCTCTCTCTCTCCTCGCTCGCTCTCTCTCACTCTTCCCCTCTCCCTCCTCCCCCTCTCTCTCTCTCTCGCCTCTCTTCCTCGCTCTTTCTCCCTCCTCTTTCTCTCTCTCTCCTCTCTCGCTCACCCTCTCTCGATCCTTCCCTCCCCCTTTTTTCGACACCCTCTTCCCCACCTTACTCTCTCTCTCTCTCTCTCTCTGTCTCTCTCTCGCTGCTTTCTCTCCCATCGTCAAACATTTTCACACACCAGACAGACATTTATATTTAAACCTCTCTCCTTGTTTCTCTCTCTCTCTCTCTGCTTGGTCGTGCAGACACACACACACACACACACGCTTTCCTCCCACTGTGTGCCAGACATTTAACCCTTTCCCTTCTGACAGACACAACCCTAAATGTGTCTAAACCACAATTAGTAAATAACTAAATTGACAGTTAAACACTTCTCTTGTGCTTAAACTATCAAGTACATTGAGGTTGGACTGTTAGAATAATTTTAATACCATTCAGTAAAATATGCGCTGATTTTTTGTGTAAAATCTAATTCTCTGGCTGCTGTCAAACATAAAAATAAAAATTATGTATTATTTATATTGTCTATATTCCACTACTGTGTAAATATTTGCATATTCAGTGTTTTAAAATATAATTTGCACCAAAATAATCAAATCAAATTCACCTAATGATGGACTCAGTCATTACCTAAGGAATCGTATAGTTATCGCTGTGAGGTCAAACATGAACACCCCATCCTAAAAATACCTGCTTCTTGGTGTTCATGCTCTATTACAGAACGTGCACCTGATGCTGTGCTAAACAGTTCTTTTAATGTTTTTCAGAGATGGTTTGGTGATGGACTGAAACAGCTACGTAAAGAATACACACATTTTCTTAATTCTGTCCTTCGTTACACACTCAAGAGACACACTACACAAAATCACTGTGTTGGCTTAAAACACACCGACAAATCACTAAATCGGCCTTAAACACAAAACTAAATCATTAAATCAATGTAAAACACGAGTAGATCATGAAATCAACCTAAACACAAAGATAAATCAGTAAATCAACCTAAAACACAAATTTAAATCAGTAGTTCAGCCTAGAACACAAAGGTAAATTTTTAAATCAACCTAAAACATGAAGATAAATCACTGTCAGTCAAAAACACAAACACAAATTGAAACAAAGGCCTAAAATCTAAAAAAAATAAATCACCAAATCAACCTAAAACACACACATAGATTGAAAAATCAGCCTTAAATACAAAGATAAATCATTAAATCAGCATAAAATAAAATAATAAATTATTAAATTATTCTAAAACACAAAATAAATCATTAAATCAGCCTAAAACACAAAATTAAATTGCCAAATTAACCTAAAACACTAAAGCAACCTAAAACGCATAGATCACTAAATCAGCCTACAAGACAAAATTAAATTACTAAATCAACCTTAAACACAAAGATAAATCATTAAATCAGCCCAAAACACAAAGATACGTTACTAAATCATCTTAAAACAAGATAAATCAGGACAATTAGAATTTCTTAAAGTGCCAAAAACAATTAAAATGGTTAAAATTCCCAACACAAAACTTAAAACTCTTTTAATTATTTTCGTTTGACTCATTTCGTCTCTTTATCCTCTTTCTTTTCTTCGCTATATTTTGATGAGATGCACTGTGTGCTGCAGGTCAGACCACCCCCACCTCGCCTTTATCCCCAGTGACCCCTGACCCCTCCACCCTGCAGTGTCTGGACTACGCTGACCGTTCATTAGGCTGCACCTTTGCCGCAGTTACACACACACACACACACATACACTGCAGTCCCACATCCATCTGACTCCGGCCACTCAGACGCGCTTGACAGCGGCGGCCGATAGTCGATAGACAGCGTCGGGGGGGGGCTTTTTGTTGATGGAGGGGAAGATGGAAGGATGCATGGAGGACAAAGATCGTTAAAGAAAAGACAGAAGCGAAGGTGGGAGCAGCAGATGGCCCTGCCTTTAAAAACATACTACAAGTCTCAGGATAAAAATAGCGGCTTTTATTTTGAATGACTTGTTAGCGCAAGCGAAAAGTTAAAGGGCCCATATCCTACATTTGTCTTGTATTTTAACCCCCCGCCAAGTGACATTTGTGTGGTTTTATTCACGTTTTATTTTTTTATTTACGTTTTCCAACCTCTGTATGTCTTTAAGAATTAAACAGGCTGGTTTTGTTGCATATTATATATGTAAATAAGCTCTGTTCTGACTGGCTGCCCTGTTTTGTGCCTTTTTCAAAGAGCAGTCTGGGCTGAAACACTCCTTATAACTGCAACGTGAGTAGGCGGGGCTAAACTGCTAGAATGAACAGGCAGATAAGCAAAAATATGTTGATTTTGTGACATCACAGAAACCATATCTAAGGTATGTCCCAATTCAGGGGCTGCATCCTTTGAAGGACGCAGTCTATGAAGGCATGTCTTTCGGAGGCTGTGTAGACCCGCGATGGCTGAACCGAAATGAGACACTGGCAAGCAATGAACCTCGGGATATGTAGGCTGACGAAGGATCCACCCATTAGATCCTTCTTTGCCTTGAAAGCATTTCTCGGCTGCATATGAAGGAGTCTTTGAAGTGGGACAGCCTAGTCGTGCCGCTGATGCAGTCGGCCTTCAAATGCAGCCTCTGAAGGATGCAACCCCTGAATTGGGACACAGCTATTGACTGTATGGACGGAGGAGTGAATAGAGTTAATGGCTCATTAGACCTCCTAATTAGTGAATTCAGCTACTTTACAGTGCACCCATTGCTGACACAGACGTTCAGTTGCGCTCATACAGTGTGTATAATCTCTATAAAGCACTGACCAATAGAAGGGGATGCTCTGGACCAGCCGTGCATGAAAAGTTCTCTGGAGTGACGGAACTCCATTCAGTACCTTTGGAATGAGGTGGAGCGTTGTTTGCACATGTAGTGTAAAGCCTTCCCAGAGAAGTAGAGGCTGTTACTGCAATTGAGTGTGGGGGGGTGTGGGGGTGGGGGATGAACTCCCTATTAATACCCTTGACTTTCAATTATAACAGTGTAATTACGTGTCAACTGTGCAGATTATAACTACTTAAACATGTTTGCTGTTCAGATTATAACTGCATAATTATCTATAATGTTCAGATTATAACCACATAAACATGTTTACTGTTCAGATTATAACTGAGTGAACATGCATTTACCCTATCAAATTATAACTGCATAAAAATGTATGTACTACTGAGATTATAAGCATATAAATGTGGGTTTACTGTTTAGACTGTAACTGTAAACATGAATTTACTACTTGAATTAACACTGAATGTGAATGAATTCAGATTATAACAGTGAAAACATGCTTCATGCAATCATGTTTATTGTTCAGATTATAACTGTATAAGCATGTGTTCACTGCTCAGATTATGACTGTATCAACATGCGTTTGCTGTTCATATTGTAAATGTAAACGTGTTCACTGTTCAGATTATAACTGTATAAACTTGTGTTCACTGTTCAGATTAAAACTATAAACATGTATTTGCTGTTCAGATTATAAATGTAAACGTGTTTGATGTTAAGATTATAAATGGAAACGCATGTTCACTGTTCAGATTATAACTGTAAATGTGTTCACTGCTCAGATAATAACTGTATAAACATGTGTTCACTGTTCAGATTATAACCGTGTAAACATGTGTTCACTATTAAGATTATAACTGTGGAAACTTGTTCCTGGTTCAGATGTTAACTGTATAAACGTGTTCGCTGCTCAGATTATAACTGTATAAACATGTTCTCTGTTCAGATTATAACTGTATAAACATGTGTTCACTGTTCAGATTATACCTGCGTAAACATGTTCACTGTCCATATTATATCTGTGTAATCATGTGTTCACTCTTCAGATTATACCTGTTATATCTGATTATGACTGCGTAAACATGTTTTCTCCTGCTCTGCATGGAGACTGTAGCAGTAGAGCTGTTCACTTCCACAGGCACCTTTTAAAAAGATGCTAATAGTGATGGTAATCAACATTAAAATTCATATTTGAAATGGTGAAATTATGATTGGGCTTTTACACCGCTTAACTGTCCTGTTCTCAACGGTGGGATCCCTGCGGACCCTCTGATGGGCAGGCCAAGTGCTCCAGTGCATTATGAGGATGGATGCATCAGATACGATAGCAACTTCCTCTGAATGGCGGAAAAAAAATCTTTAGTGATTGGATAACAAGCTGCGTGACCGGACTGAACGGCCATTCCAGCATATAGCAGAGTGACTTCATTGCAACCAAAAGAGAAAAGAGGAGTAACTGGATAAGGCTGTAATAATTTGGCTGTAATTCGTTCTTTGACTGAAGGGAGGAGCAACTCTCTCATCAAGCGACACACGATAGTTCAGAAAGACGGTTTGGAAGTGTGCATTAATGACATCACTGGTTGACCTTTGACCCCATTACAGCCAGTGTCATCCCGTTCCCGAGCGGAGTAAGGTTACGGGGAGATAAGGAAAGACCCTTAAGGCCGGGCTACACCCAGACAGAGCGCCCCTCGGAGGGTAAAACCCCAGAGACAGTGTCTGTCTGGGTAAAACACAATGACAAGTCTTCAATAGGGGTGGGAAAAATGCATCAATCTGAAGTCGATTACTTACAATAGGCTATGATAACATTCAATAAAGTATGCACTTATTTTTAGGCCACGTTTTTTCCACTACTGTATAAATAGTCACTCCAGTTACTGTTACGGTATATTCAGTCTATTTTTTAAAGAAATTTAGGATTTTACCAAAACAATTAGAGATTTCACGATCGTTTCCTAAAGAATCATAATCAAATCTGATCACTGTATGGACAAATATTTACAGTGGCAAACCATGACTGCTACATCTGGTCCTTCAGTTTGGGTCATAAATGTCACAACTTGTTCAAAAATGAGGAAAAAAACACCTTTGCCATAATGCAAATTTCTGTTAGCACACCTATGGGATTCTAGTAGTATATTAGCGTCATGCTAACGGCGATTCACATGAACTTTTTTTTACCATTCTAGCTTAAACATGAACATTTGAAGCTTGTAAAAGACATTTAATGAGTTTTATTTGAAGCTTGCAAAATACTTTGTCATATATTTAACCCTTTAGTAGGTTTATAATGACTCTCAGTGAAGAGTTTATAGAGCTGCGGTTGTTTTCAATATCTAACATCTGACTAACAACAATCAGTGAAGTATCTAGAACTTCCACAAGACCTTCATTAATGAGCTTTTTCTCACAACATTTGTCCCCGTTAGTGGTTAGGCCTTCTGTCCAGCTCCTGAAGTCCTAACCAATGGGAGAGCTCACTTGGCTGTATCTACTAAATACCATGATAGGACAATCCTGATAGGATAATTTTCCCACTGGGTGTTTCAAGAATTTAACCCTTTTTTCCAACCAAAATTGTGGAGTATTACTAAAATACCTGAGTTAAATACAACAAAGCATGATGATTATGTTAAATGAAAATCAAGTCAGAATGATAGACATGTATTTTTTTTATTGTACAGAAATCATTAAGGCTTCTCTGAAGGCCTAGAAGGTCCTGAGGGTTCATGCCTATTCATCAGCACTGTTTATAAAGTAGTGTTAAGGCACACAGCTACATTATAACTGTTTCTAAATGTGCTGCTATTAAGGTTACTTAGCTATTCAAGTGTGTTTATGTGCATCTGCTTTTGCTCTAATGCACATTTCCTTCAAATGAGTTGAGATGAGGTAGTGTTTAAAGGGCCCGTGTCATGGAGAAAGGCTTCACTTTTTTATTTGGTAAAACAAAAATATACTGTCCCCAATCCATACAGCCCACATATGGAAATACACAAAAACTAGAGGTTTTACGCAATACTGATTATTCGGCCTACAGCAGTTTAGCCCCGCCCATTCATGTTGAAGTCATAAGGAGTGGAGCGCAGCAGCATCTGTCCAGCAGATGTGCTGGTTGTGCAGTGTGGGTGTAGTTCCCAGTACATTTATAACTGCTTGGTGCCTGAAAGCTCTGGTTCAACTGGTGAAGTTGCTTAATATTGTAACAAACGGCACAAAAAAACGGTAAAATTGAAATTTACTTTCTGAACCTTTGGTCCTTAATAAGGACGTCTACAACAGTTTCTAGTGAATTTTTTATTACAATTGTTGTTTTAAACGTTATAATTATCTATATAAATTGTGGCTAAGCCACAATTTATGCGAGAGCTGGTAAAAATGCCACCGAAACTCGCTTACAGTGAAAGAATTAAATGTTTCTCCACCCTTGCTCCTATGTAAAAAGCAGGCACAGGGAACTGGACTGCATTTTGAGTGGGGGCAGACAATCAGAACGGAAATCATTTACATATCAGTCTTAAAGGGACAGTAACCAAAACAGCCTGATTAATTCTAAGGGATTAAAAGAGGCTAAGAAATAGTCAGTTCTTGGTACGTAAAAGCACACAAATGTTATAGGTGGGTCTAGGGGGGGGGGTAAAATACAGGAAAAATGTAGGCTATGGGCCCTTTAACCCTTCACTCTTACTGCAGGATCAGGGTGAATGATGGCTCTCAGCAGATCGGATACTGATCAGAATCGAGAGCCAGCGTGGCCTGCAGAGCCATGGGATCAATAGCCGCCGTCTCAGGGCGGGGTGTGGGAGCGTGCAGGGCGGGTAGTGGACTGCAGAGAGATTCATTTACAGCAGGAGGATTTCTCCTGAAAATAAAACAGGAGGTCATTCAAAGGGAATCTGATTAAAGCCATGATTAACCCACAGCTTTGGGAAAAGGAAGAAAGTAAGGGCAATCGTTCTTAAAGGCTGCGAAGAAAATAGCTTTGCGGGCAAGGCCACACCGACGCCTGCCTTAGCACAGGACAGCTTCCATTTATCTTCTGCTTACATCGAGTTTCTTGTGTAATTTTGCCTCAGCAGTGATTAGTTGTCAGTCTGCATGATAATAATGTGTATTTGAGATTCTCTCACTGCTCTCACAGTAAAAACAGTGTCTGGAAGGCGCATAAATTTAGATGAATTTTTAAAAAAATTTTGTGCATTGTTTAAATAGTTTACCTTGTTTTATGGCTAATTAGTTTGTCTTTTCCTCGTAAGAACCTTTTAATTGTTCAGTCACTTTTTATTGTTTGCCTTTAAAAAAAAATCTTTACTCAAGAATTTTTTAAAGGGGAATTTCAGAGACTTTTTAAAATTTTAAAATGCGTACTTCAGAGGTGCAGATGTAAAAGAAAAAGCATTCAGAGTGGTTTGGTGTGAAATCCTTCATTGGAGAGAAACTTACTGACTGACTTTTCTTTACAGTGGTGGAGACAGGAACCTTTTTTTGCCTTACAACACCACCTTGCATGTATGTCTGCCATGAATATGCCTAGAAAATATATGTTAGACTTGAACCTTATCTTAAAATAAGGTTTTGGACATCAGGTAGCATAGTCATAACCTTACGCCGTGCAATTTTTATACTTTTGCAATGAAATCTTTCCATTTTCTTGTTAAAAGAGTCATCCCATGTGACTAAAAACAAAGTCTGATTTTTAATGAAGTAAACAGTTCAGTGATAAAGCTTCACATTTTAGCCATACGGTTTGATAAATTAGAACAATGTCTCCTCTTTTAGGCCAAAACCTTGAAACCTTGTGTACAACAGTGTCTCAGGCATCAGGCGGCATATTCATAATCATTTCATGTAATAACTTTATGTGAGGGAGCTTTGAAGCATTAAACTCTTCAGACATCTGATTCTTATCGCAACAACAACAATTCTGACTCTGGAAGTTTCTGTAGAACGGAGCATCTAACATCAGAATTTTGAAAATTGGTGGAATTCCCCTGAACATGAATGGGAAATTCATAATTCATTCTCTTTTCATACTGGAATTATTTGGGAGTGAAACACAGTACAAGGGAGGGTCTCTGAGCTGAGCGTTTACTCTCCATGATAATTGGGGGGGTGTGGGGGGGGGCTAGTGAGACTATTGGTACTATTGTTATATTTTTCTCCGCCTGCTGGTGCACAGTGATGTCATCAAAAATCAGAGGACGTTTTAGAGGCGAGGCAAAAGTCATTACCTTTAGTCTGACAAGAATTAACTGTTTTAAATGATGAACTGTGCTCAATATAAGCAGGGACATTAATTAATAAGACAAAAAATGTCTGTTTTGATTTCAGATTTTAAAGAATTGTTCTTGGAAAGGCTCTTCAGGAAACCGCCACTCCAAAAAACCCCTTTTTTTTTTTTAAGTGTATATTGATTAATTGTGAAAATAATCGGTAGACTGCTCGATGACCAATATAATTAATAGTGACAGCCCTATATAACTGTAAAAAAGACAGGAATGAGTCTAGATTCAGTTCAGCTTCACAATTTATCCAAGACCACAATGATTCAAAACAAATGTCATTTTATGCTATTTCATATTTCACCACATATCATGGATATATATTGTGTTAATATCTAAAAATACATGGCAGTCGATGTCCAGGGATGCGCTTTTCCTTTCAGGCTGAAGCACACAGATTAATCTGATCATATGTGACATGCCTCCAGTCCAGTGTCAGCTCATGTCCTTTATCATACCACATCAAACCTTGTGCTCATGTCTTCTCTTAGGCATTTCTCTCTTTTCTTTCCGCTGTAATCTCTCCCTCTTTCTGTACGCTGTGCATAGCAACCGTTGTCTCCTCCTCCACCTCCACCACCAGCGGCTTCCACGACTCCTTGTGCAGCCTCTCGTTCCTCTCCATCTCCTGTGCTGAAGGGGGAGCTGTGGCCACTAAAGCTGGAGGGAGGTGCTTAAACTCTTCCTCGTTGATATCGTAGTCCTTCATCTTGTGGTCCAGCGCCCACCAACGGCCGGCGAAGCCCACGTCCAGCACGCGTTTGGGCAGCTCCGCCCAGGGCACGGAGAGGGCAGAGCACTGCGCCTCATACAGGCTGCACTCGTGGTCAAAGTCCACCACGTAAGTCAGTGAAACCAAGCCCAGACTGAGGTGACGTAGCCGGCCTTCATTACGCAGCTTCACCAGATTCTGCACATGCCCATCTGACGTCCCGCTCCGTATCCAAGGAGACAGAAGCGCCAGCTTATTGGACGTCTCTAGTAGGTCAGTCTGGAACGACGTGTCGCTGGGGTTTGTTCGGTAACAGACGTAAATTCCTCCCACAAGGGCCACGTAAACTGTAGCTTTAACCGGACGCTCCCGCGCGCCGACGAACACCTCGCGGCACGCCTCCTTATAATCGCCCAACAGGCTGCGGCACCAAGTGCCTGGAAAAAAAAGAACGTAAAAGATAGTTTTTAGTGGGATGAGGGCTGAAGTGAGTATCCTGGATAAACCATAAAGTTTAAAGAAACACAACAAAGAAAAACCAATTCAGTTAAAATTTAAATTAAATAAAAAAATAAAACTATTATATAAAAGTAATACATAAATAAAACCAGGCCAAACCAAAAATGCAATAAAAATGATGCATACATAAATAAATAAAAATAAATCAATAAAAATAATTAATTTGTCAGGTTTTTCATGAGATGGAGGCTAAGGTGATGTCCCTAGACAAAAAAAAAGTAATTAAATAAAAACTACATATAAAAAATTCAATAACAATGGTAGAGCAATAGAATTGCTAATAAAAAAAAGGAAATACATAAAAATTAATGAAGGCATAAATAAATAAATAATTATGCAAACCAAAAAAGCAATAAAAATTATGAATATGTAAGTAAATAAAAATAAATAAAATAAAAAATAAAAGCTTTTAGCAAGATGGGGACTGAGGTGATTTCACTGAACAAAAAAAGTAAAATACATTATATTAAATAAAGACTTACACCACATTAAAAAGCAATTAAAATTTTGATAATATAACAGATAAATATATAAAAGCAATGTACACATACATAACAAACATAATCTTTAAAAACTGACATGTAGGGTAGCTAGCATGTGTTGTGTTTTATAAGCAGAAACCTCAAAGGATGCAGGCAAGAGCTTCTGGGTACCCAGATTAAATACACTAAGATTGTAATAGTCACAGTTTTTGAATTATTATTTTGAAACATTCTCATTAAAGGGACACTGTGGCCAAACTGAAAAATGTTCCCAACGCCAAATCCGTTAGAAACTTCCCTACTCTGATCCTACAGTGATATAATATAGTCTTAGGAGTGAGATTTGTCAATGAAAGCCTATAAAAACTCTTCTGATGACGTATCTTGAAGGTGAGAGGAACCTGTGGAAACACTACAAGGGCTTGGGTGGATACATGAGTGCAGGCTGTTTACAATGTTTTTCATTCACTTTTCCCCCTGATTGCTAGGGAATGAGAAAAGAGGCCAGACGGCTAATATTACAATATTACTAATATTACAGATTGCCTCTTATATGGCACAAGCAAAAAGAAAAACCTCTATGGCTGTCAACGTGTTCAGGTAATGAGATAATATTGCATAAAACAACATTTTGTAAAATATATACACTTTAATAATTATGTTAGTCATTTAGTCCAACAGCAATACACAGTTTCTACTTTCTACAAGTCCTACTGTGTTGTGAGAATGAGAACTGGGTCACTTAAATGGTAATGCAGTCACAGAAACAAACAAACAAACAAACAAACAAACACACAAAAAAAAACATTCAAGCTTGACATTCAAGTGGAATTTCACAAATTTACATTTTCACAAACCGGATAATTCAGTCGTTAAGATTTAAAAAGTCATTCAGAGTAGTCTGACGTGAAACGCTCCGTTGTAGAGAAACTTACCAAGTCAGAATCATTCACAGTGGTGGTGATAGGAACCAGACGTCTGAAGAGTTTAATGCCTCTAAAAGCTCCATCATGAGGTGAAATCATTACGAATACGCTGCCTGAGGCATTACTTTAGGAGAAGCTCTAAGTCTAAAACTCATTATCTCCACGGTAGAGAGGTACATTCAGAGCACTGTACGGCAAAATAGGACCACAAAAATATATTTTTCTAGATTTAACACCGTTTTACCATTATCACTATTACAACTAAAAACTCTGAGGAGGTTCACTGGTCATTTTAGATAGTAAATAAAATAGCCATATTTGCGCTGATGCCTGGTTCCTATCACCACCACTGTAAAAAGCTGGTGAGCTTCTCTACTATTAATCATTTTACATCAAGCCCCTCTGAATAATTTCGTTTACATCTCAAGAGAAAGAATGCTGCACAATTTTAAAAAATGAGTTGACTTTCCCTTTTTAATTTTAAAAGCTGGGTCCCTGTGTTTGTCAAGTTTGTCTTAAGTTAAACTAATAAGCTGCGTCTTCACTTTTCACTCTTTTAAAAGATGGTTCTTCAAGTGTTCTTCAGTAAAGGGAATGGTCCTGTTTAGAACCAGAAACACTCCAAGTACCATTTGCATGCTTAAATGGTTCTTCAGACTGATAGAGATTGTGTTGTGTATATAGTTCTATATATAGAACCTTTTTTTGAAAATGGTTCTAAAAAGCACCAAAAGGGTTCTACTGTTGTTACAATGTCAAGCTCGTACCAGTAGAAGGACCCTTTTAGTGCTACATAGAACATGTTCTCTATCAATCTGAAGAACCATTTAACCATGCAAGGAAGCATTTAAGCATGCAGATGGCTCTTTAAGTGTTCATGGTTCTATACAGAACCCCTGAAGAACCGTGTTTTAGGAGTAAGTGAGCCACAGTGTATCCGATGCTGGACCAACTTCTGGTGACACCTTCATTCATTTCTCCCCGGACAGCGAGAATCTGAGCCGTAAAGCGCTGAACGGGCGGATAAAGAGGTGAAGATCAAACCGAAAAGGTTCTTTAAAGACGGGTTTAAAACACTCACCGACCCGGCAGTTCTTCAGTCTCTCCCACCGGGTGTCTTTACTCCGAGCCGCGGCCGCCGCGGAGCAGAACCTCCTCAGCAGACACGAGGCCGCCATGTCAGCGTCCACACAGCAGGGCCCGCGCACAGGTCAGCGGTTCGTGACCGACATTCAACCGGAACAGAAACCGGACGCGCCTCGAGTTTCCGCAGAGCCGCCCCGCGAAACACGGAGCGCCGAGAAACCGCAGAGCCGAAATGGCGCAGACCGCCAGTGTTATCGGTCCGACAGGGAAACAAAGGTTCGTTTATAAGTTCCACTACGATATTTCACAGGTTTTATGTCTAGTTTTTAACTCGAACGTGTAGAGCTGAACGGTTTCAAATTCAATTTAGTTTAGCTTTTCTTATTGAATAAATGTTTACCTGAAATAATGACTTATGAATGTGTCTATAAAAGTGTCATTATTATTATTATTATTATTATTATTATTATTATTTTACACAGAGCATAGATATACAAAGCAAACACAAAAATATGTTAAACATTACCGTAACATATCCTAGTGGGGTACACTGCATTTAAAATAAAAAGGTTGTATATTTTTAAAAGCGTATCTGAATGAATTAATTTAAAAAAATAATTAATTATTAATAACCCTAATTATTAATAATTTTTGGCTTGTCCTTAGCACATTTTGATCTATGTATGTATTAAAATTACATTTTATGAAACTAAATTATTAATCATGTCAAAAAAGAGTCCTTTTTCTTGTGCGCTTCAAAACCAGCACTCACGCTGTCGCATTTTGTGGGAAATCACACATCCAAACCTAGATGAAATTCTCTTAACACCTCAGCGAATGACGCTAATGTGTGCGCAATGGATCATGGGCATTGTAGTTTTTAGCGACGTCTGCTCAGAACTAACTGCGTTGACATGTCTCACTTTTGAAACTACAACCTAACAATATGCTAACCGATCCAAACTGATTTAACAGTCCTTGTTTAACAGTTATATGTTATATAATGTGCTTGTTATATCTCTGATAAATAGATGGTGTAAATTAGCCTGCGTAGATAAATTAAATCAACGCTGTATTATTTACTGGAACATATTCCTAATATTTCATTTTATTTTATTTTATTTTATTCTATTCTATTTTAATGCGAACGGCCTAAGTAATGCCCACAACGTAATAAATAATAAACGTAATAAACTGCGCACATTTTATTGAAATATATATATATATTTATTATTCCTGCTTGGGTCCGGTCACGTGACCGTATGTTGACACACGGACAGGAACTCTCTGGCCCGATAGGTGACGTGGAGTATGGTCACGATATGATTTAACGTAATGATAAAGTATTAAATCGCTGTTTGGCGTGTTGACGTGTTAAAACAGGCTGACAGGAGGACTGAAAACTGGTGAGGGAATGTTAATGTTATTACAGGCAATATATTTAACGAACCTGGATTCAGCTTCTCATTCGCCAGCTTTTTGTTCGAATTCTCCCGTTCCACCTTAAATGCTGCAGCAGTTATAATCTGGCGCTTGAGATGCGCCACAGTGTACTGCAGCACCATTTAAGGTGGAACGGGAAAATTCCGACAAGCAGCTGGCGAATGGGAAGCCAAGCCAACTCCGGCCTCGTGTATGTTGGTGATGTATGTTTGTGTGAATGTATGTCGTTCATAATTCGTTACTGTCTCATTTTTGGGGGGTTATGAATCAAAGCTGCTCAAGGTTGAGAACAGTAACCCTCCGTTGACGCCTTTAGCAAATAAAACAGGGAGCTGAACCTGTTCTCAAAGCTCAGCGTTTGGTTTAAAGACTTAAAGGGGAATTCCACCATTTTTTCAAAATTTGTGCATAATTAAATGGCTAAGATGTAATCAGTGTCGTTCAGAGTGGTTTGGTGTGAAATGCTCTGTTCTAGAGACACTTACAGAGTCAGAGTTTTCACAGCTGTAGTGATAGGAACCAGACGTCTGAAGAGTTTAGTAGTTGGTTAGCTTGCAGTTTTGCTCTACATATAAGTCCATTTATCATGCAACAACTAACCTTAGCATGATGCCACTGAACTTGCTGTGATTGGACTAAAGGGATGAGACTTTGTATACCGTGGTCAAACATCCAACGGTGACATTTTGATTATATGCAGTTAACATAATTATCTGTTGCTTTGTTCAGTTACAACAGTCTTCTGACCAAAAGACTAAATTTAAATGTGATAAGGGGCACAACTTATGTTTTAGCCATATGGCTGGATCAGTTAAGAGCTTTGTACTCAAAGAACATTCACTGATCAGGCATAACATTATGACCACCTCCTTGTTTCTACGCTCATTGTCCATTTTATCAGCTCCACTTACTATATAGGTGCACTTTGTAGTTCTACAGTTACAGACTGTAGTCCATCTGTTTCTCTGTGTACTTTGTTAGCCCCCTTTTACCCTGTTCTTCAGTGGTCAGGACCCCATGGCCCTCACAGAGCAGGTACTATTTGGTGGTGGATCATTCTCAGCACTGCAGTAACACTGACGTGATGGTGGTGTGTTAGTGTGTGTTGTGCTGGTACGAGTGGATCAGACACAGCAGTGCTGCTGGAGTTTTTAAACACTGTGTTCACTCACTGTCCACTCTATTAGACACTCCTACCTGGTCAGTCCAACTGTCTAGATGTAAAGTCAGAGACGATTGTGTTGGTCATCCTCTAGTCCTTCATCAGTGGTCACAGGACGCTGTTGGCTGGATATTTTAGTTGGTGGACTATTCTCAGTCCAGCAGTGACACTGAGGTGTTTAAAAACTCCAGCAGCACTGCTGCGCCTGATCCACTCAGACCAGCACAACACACTCTAACACACCACCACCAAGTCAGTGTTACTGCAGTGCTGAGAATGATCCACCACCCAAATAGTACATGCTCTGTGAGGGTCCATGGGGGTCCTGACCACTGAAGAACAGGGTAAAAGGGGGCTAACAAAGTACACAGAGAAACAGATGGACTACAGTCTGTAACTGTAGAACTACAAAGTGCACCTATATAGTAAGTGGAGCTGATAAAATGGACAATGAGTGTAGAAACAAGGAGGAGGTCATAATGTTATGCCTGATCGGTGTATAAACCATTGGAACATATGGCATTTCACAGTTAGTCATCTTTCATATTTGCTGTGCACTTTTCTATGTTCCCTTCGTCAGTCTTTGCTGTGATCTCCTACCATGGCTAGTCCTGATGATTTAAAGTTTCAAGGTGAGTGGAGTCCTTTCCGATCAGTGACATGTCAATATGCTTTTGCCCATCTCTTTCTGCCTCATTCCATTCTTTATATTTTGTAAACTTGTGCAGAGTTTGAGGAGGCCGCTGACTTACTGGCTGCTGACCCCGGCGCCTCCACACTCAGCATCTCCAGCTCCAGCGCTGCTGTGTCTTCAGGGGACGTCAAAGTGGACCTGTCGGACGATGAGGACAATCAGCAGGAGAGCTCAGAGGTGCATTTATCAATATATTACATGATTAATATTATGGAAATTTTCAATGATTATTTCCTGAATTTTATCCTGAATGATTTAGTCATTCAGTCATTAGTTTTCTGATGCTTTGTCTGAACACTTTGGTTTTGTACTTTAATTACAGCTACTTGGAGGTGAAAAACAAACTAGTGGCTTCTGGACGTTTGAATATTATCAGTCTTTCTTCAATGTGGACACAGTGCAGGTATGGAATATACACTCTAGAGGGGATGACTTAGCAGGATAAGACTGTATGAACAGTTACATCCCTAGTATGCCAACATACAAGGGATGTAACTACAGCCTGTACGCCTGGGCTGACCATTAATACTGAATACCACAATCATTTTAAAAGGTCTTGATATTATGTACAGTCATTCTAATCCATGGTTTGTTCAAAATATGTATACAAACCTGTATCCACAAATGCAAGTTCAAACTGTAGTATGCACAGCAGAAGCCATGTATCAACAACATCTAGAAACGCCGCCAAATTCTCTGGGCTCAAGCTAATCTGAAATGGACTGAGGCACAGTGAAAATGTGTGTTGTGGTCTGAGTCCAGCTTTGAGATTGTTTATGGAAATAATTTACATTGTGTTCTCCATGTCAGAAAAAAGGGACCATCCAGATTGTTACCTGCGTAAAGTTCAAAAGCTAGAGTCTGACATGCCATGGGGGTGTATCAGTGCCCATGTCGTGAGTAACTTCAGGACATTCGTAAAATATCATTCATGTCTTTTTCTAATTTAATTTAGGTGCTGGATAGGATCAAAGGGTCAGTTATGCCTTTGCCAGGCCGAAATTTCGTCAAACATCACATTCGAAATAACCCAGATTTATACGGTAAGGAACGTGTTGTGTTACTGTGCTACTCATTTAATAATTTCATTGTGTTTAATATATGGATGTCTTTATGATTAGGCAGTTGCACTTTGAATGTTCTTTCATTGTCCAGGGCCGTTCTGGATATGTGCGACTCTGGTGTTTTCTGTGGCAATCAGTGGGAACCTCTCCACATTTCTGAGTAAAAAGGGTGACCCTCAGTATCACTATAGGCCACAGTTCCACAAAGGTGAGGAAAAGGATTTTTTAATTTGTTTTTTTTAAATCTCACTTGTTTCTGGAAACCTGAGAGTGATTTACATACATGCATTCAAATGGAATCAGCCTTACTGGAGTCATATGTTTTGTTTTTTGGTTAAATTTTACAGTCAGATGGAAAATTTGAACACCCCTGGTCAAATTGCATATTTTGTTTATATTCTAAGTAAACATAAATTAACTCATCCTCTACTGAGAACCCACTTAAATATGGGATTTTTTTGCTAATTTTATTTATTTGCTTTTGACATATTAGAAAGAAAACATAGCATATTAAATGTAGCATAACTTTCGCACAAGCCACATTTTATGTCTTCTATTTTTATATGTTAATATAATATAATATAATAATAGTACTTGTGTATTAAAATGTACAGAATTGTGTTGAAAATAAAAAAATTGACCACGGGCGCCCAAATTTTAGCACACAGCTGTACCTTTTATTTATGTTTTTTCCCCTTGGTCTCGGTGAGTTTTCCTGTTTTTCATGGTGTTTTTCCTTGTTTATTTCTAATCTTCCTGTAAAGCATTTTTTAAATTATTTTATTTTATGCTTGTTTTATTTATTGCCATAACATGGACTAAAACAGGGGTGTCCAATCTTATCCACAAAGGGCCGGTGTGGCTGCAGGTTTTCGTTGCAACACAGCAGGAGCTCACATGATCAGTTGTTTAAGACTGAGACTGACTGATAAAACGAGTGGAATCAGGTGTGCTGTTCTAGTTTGGAACGAAAACCTGCACCCACACCCACTTTGTGGATAAGATTGGAACTAAAACTCTGAACTAAAATGTGGATATTAGTATTGCTGCATACTATTTTCTATGTTTATAGATAACAGTATGTCATACAGTATCAGAAACTACGTAAACAAGTTTATCTGACATTACTTAACAACTTGGCACAGTTTGAGCCAAGCGAGTGATGATTCACATGCAGTTAGTAACTTATTAGATGGTGGGCTACACGATTCCTTTACTTGGAAGCTACATTAGCTTCATAGTTCCAGTGCTAAAACTAATGAAGCAAACTTCACACACCAAACATGTCTTGGCTGATTGGCTGCATTTGGGGTAAGGAGGGAAACTGCATCGGAGAACCGTTTCATTAAAGCGGTATTTTCGTCTTCTGACAGTGACAATTGCAGCAGTTGCTGTGTTCCTCTATGCATGGCTGGTCCCGCTGGGCGTGTGGGGCTTCATGACGTGGCGACAGAATGCTGAGAGACAGACCAGTGCCTATTCATTTTTAGAGACTGTGTGTGTCTACGGATACTCTCTCTTCATTTATATTCCTACCTCGGTGAGTTTGCTACTACATGAGCTAGGGATGGATGGAGATATTCAAATAAGATATTCAAAGATAAATCAGCAATTCGGCCTAAAGCACAAAGATAGATCACAAAAGCAACCTAAACCATATAGATAAACCACAAAAGCAACCTAAACCATATAGATAAACCACAAAAGCAACCTAAACCATATAGATAAATAACTAAATCAGTCTAAAACACAAAGATGAATCACAAATCAGCCTAAAACACAAAGATAAATCAGTAATTTGGCTTAAAAACATATATCACAAAAGCAACCTAAACCATATAGATAGATCACTAAATCAGCCTAAAACACAAAGATGAATCACTGAATCTTTTCACTTTTTTATTATTGGTAGTGTAAAACATTTTCTTGTTGGAATATTTGAATACTGTTCGTTTAAAAATATGCACATTTGAATATCATCCCAAACCATTGAAAAGCTTTATCGTTACATGTATTACAGCAGCACAACAGTGACTCTCTCTGTTTCTGTTTTAAGATATTATGGAGCATTCCCTTTGGGTGGCTTCAGTGGCTCTTGATTGTTGTCGCCATGGTGATTTCGGGCTCAGTGTTGGTCACCACCTTCTGGCCAGTTGTCCGCGACGACACCAAGACGACGGCTTTCGCCACCATGGCAACCATAGTTGTGCTCCATGCACTGCTGGCCGTCGGCTGCAAGGTAACTTTACACAAATGAGCGGAAGATCAGGTCGGATCCGTTTCATCTTAGTCAAGTCGAAGTTTATTTATATAGTGCTTTTTATAACAGGTGCTGTCACAAAGCAGCTTTACAGAAAAAAGCAGTAGTTCAGCAAAAGATCTAGTGCACCTACTCTGGAGCTGTGAGGCTAATGTAGCTAACAAGTAATGGAAGCTTATACCCCGAACCTGTGAAGTCATATGTTGTTCTGTAGTTGGCCTCAAACCCATATTAGGAACTATTTTTGTAAATCGCCAATATTGTGCCCTGTACCTAATACTTTTTACGAATAGCTTAACATTAAGTTATTAATGGTTATTAATTTGGTCATAAAGACCTTAAAAACCATTAATAAGCAGTTATAACGCATACATAAAGATGTCAGCAATGACCTGTTGCTTGCCAAATAGTGAGCCCACATTCAGCTGCACTGTTCGACTACACTCAGATCTTGCTGGTTACTTTGTCGTCTTCATCAGTCAGCATTAAACCTGTCAGCTTCATCAGATGGTTCATTAATGGTTTTTAAGGTATTTATGACTAATAAGACGACGTTTTTTCTGATTTATTAAGCCTGATGATATATCAATGAACACGTTTACTGCTTTCTTTTATTTACATTTATTTGCTTCAACTTGACACACAGTTCACATTTTGCATGTTGTGGCTTAATATGATTGTGAAATCTGTTATTGCAGTCAGCTCAAATCATTTTCTGTGATCCTCTCAAGTAATTGTGATTAGGCAATTATGTAATTGTGAAATGCCTGCTACCAGTTGGCACTGTGCAAACTGCATGTCTAAATAGTCACCCATTTGCCTCAAACCGTGTCGATTTATTGACAAAATGGACAAAAGTATGGACAAAAAATGTTCAGTTTTGTTGGTAACAGCATTTAGTACAGTGTCAAAAACCACATAAGCAAATTTATTTGAGATTACTTAAGAACTCTATGAGGGGAGGAGTTAAGAAAAATTGAATGATGAAAATAGTTTGAATAAAAATGCTTGTGAATAAAAAAGAAAGCTAATAAAATGCACATGAATTTATATCGTTTTAATAAGCAGTTTTGATATTTGTTTGTTTTGATAAGTCAACTCTTACTTGATTAAAACAGTGTTTATTGATAAAAATATGTATCTCAAATGTCACAAGATGGCAAAAATTACTCAAATGATAAATGAATTTTTTCTCACATCATTTGATGAGATACCATTTTAGTTTTCGGTTTACATGCATTTTAATTAACTTGCTTTTTTCCCGATATTGTTGTAATCAAATAGCAGCTCATCATATCAACTTTTTATAGCTCAAATATTCAGTTCATATGTATTTTAGTACCTACTTTTTTAAATTCGAATGCATTTTTATCAATCCCATATTCATCATTTATTTTTTGTTCATTGCACCTCTCGTACAACTCGACACAGTTTGAAGCAAGTGATGATTTAGACACGCAGTGTTAGCACCATGCTAAGTATCCATCACTTGTTAGCTACATTAACAGCACAGCTCCAGTGCTAATGTTTGGACACCACTGATGTCTTGACTGATTGACTACATTTGAGGGGGGAATCATGTATTGTCACCTCTAGTATCAGTGCTTGCAGGGAACTGTGTTCGTTTTGTAACATGTTTTCCTCTGTTTTCAGATGTATTTCTTCCAAACGGCAGAACTAACGGTATCACCACTCTCTCCAACAACTCCTGCTATGCTAAACCATACAGCTTTGATAAACAAACCTCACTGACCAGCAGCAAAAGGAAGAATGGAGGAGAAATGAATGAAGAGGAGAATTCATTCAAGCACCTTTTGATTAGTGAACTACTGGTTTAGCAGCTCATCAACACGTATGAAGCTGAATTAGTGTCAGATGGTGAGCAAAGTATGACATAACGTCGCTGTCGGAACAAACCTCGCATCTCCAAACATAAATTTAGGTTAACGTAACAATTTAATTCCATGTCATTTTGGACTATTTCTGTTGGTCCATCATGAAATGTTCACACAGTGTAAAGCTGCCGTTTTCAAATGGTGTAAAAACATAACGTTTTGGTCTGACAGCGATGACTCAGACAGTACTGTGCAAAACTCAGAGACATCCTGGTTCATTTCCAGTCAAAATGGCCATTAAGTACAAGTTATTCATTTTCAGTGTTAGGAAGAAGAAAGATTTACGCAGAAGCCTCAACAACTAAATATAATATCAAACTTCTCAGTATTTAGCGTGTCCACTCTTGACCTTTATTACTGCTCCCATTCTTTTCAGGAGACGCACTTTCAGTTTTTCAGAGAAATCTGCAGTCATACCTCCAAAGTTCAGTCTTAGGCTACGTTCACATTACTAGATTGAAGTGGCACAAATCTGATTTCTTTGCCCTAATGTGACTCAGATCTGATGTTTTCAGGGCTTTGTGGAAATCTGATCTTTTCAAATCCGACCTGAGCCACTTTCATATGTGGTCCTAGATCGGATATGTATCCAATTCGTGGCCATGTGACCTTAATGTGACGCTCAGATTGGAATTCATGTGGTTTTTTTTTCCGCTGTGCGTGCGCCATCGTTCAGTGTTTTGTGCTGATGACTCACGTGATTCATTCACATGACGTTACTGAGTAGGATGTGTTCATGAGGGCCATTTTAGGACGCCGGTTCGTCACATTAATGACAGATTTGAATCATAAATGATTGTGAACCATCGCATCAGAGATCAGATTTGAGGAAAAAATCTGATTTGAGCAATGAGGCTTGTAATGTGAACATAGCCTTAGAAGTTGGTTTAGCATTTTCTTCTCCCCACAATCCAAGTAATCCCAAACACATAGTGATGTTGAGGTCTGGACTCTGGGGTGGTCACTCCATTGTCCAGCTTCTTTGTTTGATGTGTCCGTCTCCTTTTCTCAGTGATGTTTCTTGACAGCTACACATCCTTTCAGACCCATAGCGCTGAGTCGTCTTCTCACAGTGGAAGGATGGACAGAAACACCTGTGGATGTTTTCAGATCTGAAGCAGCTTGATGTTCTCCTCTCTCTCAGAGATGAAAGCACTGTTTATCTTATAGGGATAGTTTTGATGGTCGACCAGGTCTTGCACGGTTGTTAGAAGGTCCATCATTTTTGAACTCCAGTTTTGACCTCCTTTGACCTCCTGCTTCCTTATCTAATATCTCGTCATAAATATCTCCTTAAAAATAAACAAATTTGGACTGGAAATGAAATAAGGGTGGTCTCTGACATTTGCACTGTACTTTGAGTTGGTTTATGACGATTGTGGATCAGAACTCTTTGTGGTCTTCAGAAGAATCAATGTTTGAGTTGCTCCTGAGAGTTTTCTGGTCTTTGTGTGCTGCTTTGAACAACAATGAAATTGAGGGTTGTTGTTTGTTTTGATATTTCTGTTGCAAGAAAGTAACATTTGTGTAAGAAACCTGACGAGTGATCAAATGTGAAATGCTTTGTGGGATTAGATTCGCTTAGCAACTTCTGGAGCACTCCTTCAGCCTAACCTGGAAAGGGTGTCTTACATTTCTATGTATTTTTGCCTCTTCTTTTTAAGGCTGCTTCCTCTCACGCTTCTGAAGCACATGGGTCGTTATTTATTTGCATATTTGCATTTATTTTCCTTTTGTGATCATTTTTTGTTCCATGTGGAACAAAGTCATTCCAGTCCGGATTGTGTGTGATTGTAAATTGATTGGAATTCTGTTTAAAGGGCTTGCAGGGAATTCCCAACAGTGAGAATTCAAGTGAGTATTGATGGGGAAAAATATAAAAAACTTTGCTACTGTACCATCTAATGTACACCAGCCCTCCTTGTGGGGCACAAAAAGACAATAAATCATTTGTTTCTTCTTTTTATGACTCATAACTAGATCGGAAAACGGCCTGACTGAAGAAGTCAGAGACCACCTTTCGTTTATTTAATGTCCAGTCAATTTAAAAGTAGAAGAAATCATATTTAAGAGAAAATTAAACAGAAGCCTCGTCGATTGAATATAGTTTTTTTTAGTATTTATTTTGTCCACTCTTTACCTTCATTACAGCTTCCATTCTTTTCAGGAGACTCACTTTCAGTCTTTCGTAGAAATCTGCAGGGATATTTTTCAAGACCGCCAAAGTTCAGTCTTAGAAGTTGGTTGCATTTTCTGCTTCTCATGATCTGTATAAACGCAAACACATTCAGTATTAATCTGACAGTGACGGTTTGGGTGGTCTACCTGCTTTTTGAAACTCCTCCTTTTTCCTGACTTTTCACTTCTTAGTGTGAGTGGTTTATCTTATAGCTAATCCTTCTGAGAAATATAACCTGAAAAAATGATGATCATCTTGTACTTAATAGCTGTTTTGACTTGAATTGAAGGTGGTCTCGGACTTTTCCACAGTGCTGTATGTCTGAAACTAGTGGGCGATATATCATCAAGGTGACGAATTCTATCACAGTTCTGTTTTTAGTGTATTTGATGGGTTCAGTTAGTACTTCTGGAAACACTGAACAACTGCATGAATCATAGAAAAGACCTATTTATAGATTTATACCGGTCATAGACTACAGTCCACTACAGGCAAATGAAATTAATAGATACATGTGTTTGGGATGTGATGTAGGTTTATACAGCTACATTAACACCTGAGCGATAGTAATGATATACGTCACAATAAGTGAAACAAATAAAACAAATATATAAACAACAATACACAGGAAAGAAACAGCTACAATGTGGATATTACATGGTCTTTTAAACATCTTTTGTAATATTTTAAAGAGTATTTGGACAAATGGGAAAGCTTATTCCATATTTTAGTGCCCCTATATCGTATTGAAAATTGACCTCTACAATTGAGCAATTTAGGAGGATGAAAATCTGAAGATTGACGAGTTGAATAAGGACGGATATTTGTCTCACTTAAATGTATCTTCTAAATACATTAGCAAATAAACAGGACAAATTCCCTCGTTTTGTCAAGAAAAATCGTCGTTTTTAACATGATGATAACATGCTTTTTTTAAATGATCAATGTCACTGAATTTTTTTGTGCTCAATGAACTGATCAGCTCCCCAACCAATCAGCATTCAGTGCAGTAAAGGGCTGCTGGAGAAACACAGAAAGATACTATTGAGTTTTCATTGATTTTTTTTTTATGTAATATGTCCTTCTAGTTTCCTAAACCTGAAGCACATCCCTGCCTGTGTAAGTAGAAACATATTTTGTTCACATTTCTAGCCATTTGGCTCCAGTCTCTTGCATTGATTGAAGACTCTCTGGCGCCCCCTAGCATTTCACAGTCATGTCTTTGGAACAGTGGGACGAACAGGGCTTTGTCCCAAAAGGTGCCCCAAGCCCTGTAGTTCTGCTTAAACTCCACACCCCTAGGTGACGTCAACAACGTGTGGACATACAGGGCAAAAGTCCTTGAGGGTGCAGGGTTTAAAAGCTTGCTTTTGGGCCAAACCTGTCCAATGTGCAGTATCTGCATGTGCAGCATGTGGCGAGATGATGTTGGTCATACTCCTCGTTAATTTGCTAATCTATATTCGCTCAATCCAGATTACATGCAAAACGCATCTTAATAACAAGGTAAATTAGTAAATGCATTTTAACTCACAGCTAAACAGACCTCTGAAGTAGTGTGTCATTCTGTTGTCAGTGTCTTGCCTGTCTTAGGAGGTCTGGGTCTAAGCTGGTCTCTTTAAAAGTCACATCCTGTGGTGAACAAAAATGCCCCAAAGCCGATTTGTTAAGTCTCGGGTACATTTTACATTTGTAGTAGTCGAAATATGTTACATACATCCCTGCTAGAAAAACCAGCATAGTCCAACATGGCTGCTCACCAGCAAGACCAGCATATGTTGTATTCCGGATGCTGGTACTCTGGACAACCAGCAAGGGCAAGCTGGGTGCCCAGCTAAACCAGCAACGGACCAGCAGTATTCGTCTTTCAGCTTTTTAGTTAACAACCTTGCAATTGTGATTGGAAGTGTTTCGTTTACCACAGGGCGCAACAGTGGAGAAGAAAACCAGCTTAGATCCATAGTTCTTAATATAAGCTTGACGCTGACTACAGAAGTTTATACCAGAGCCCAGAGATGCTCTACCTTGTCGAAATTCTGTAGTGCATATTTACGTAAAACTGTAGGCAGGACATTCTGATAGCCTAAATCACTGTATCAGAAAATGCCACCAGCAGTAAAACTACTGGTAGGATGTTGTGATAGCCTGAATTGTCTTATCAAAATCATAAGGGGGTAAGTATCAATATTAAGCTGAGTCTGTACAATAGGCCACTTCCCATTTCTCCTGTTAGCTCAAAAATACAACCACTAAACACTAGACATGTGTGAGTGAGTCCTCAAGGAATGGGAGCACACACACACACACACACATTTTCTAAGCCGCTTATCTTTCTGGGTCCCGGGGGACGCTGGAACCTATCCCAGCAGTCACTGAGCGGAAAGCAGGAAACACCCTGGACAGGTCGCCAGTCCATCACAGGGTGGAATAGAAGCAAATGGAGCTGAACGAACACACACACACACACACACACACACCATCTAAACCGCTTATCCTTCTGGGTCGCGGTGGGGTGCTGGAGCCTATCCCAGCTGTCATTGGGCGGAAGGCAGGATACACCCTGGACAGGTTGGAGCTAAGCAGCTAAAAATGAAAATTTAAACGTTTCTCAACATTTTTGTTGGACCTTCCTTTAATTTCGGAAAATAAAAGGATGTATTCCATTTAAATACAAAGAAAACTCACCCATATACTCAGTAGGGCAGTAGGATGCTAGCATTACTGCTACTGAGTGCTAGTTATCATTATTGCTGCTGAGTCAAAACCTCTTCTTATTTCCCTGTTATATCAAAAACAGGACTGCAAAATGCCTGAGGGCACCCATGACCGAGTCCTTAATGAATGGGAGTAAACGGCACTAAACAGCTAAAAACGAAAAGTTAAAATAGTTTCTAATCACTCGCCCAGAACGTTTCTTTAATTGTACGAAGTAGAAGGATGTACTTCACTAAAAAAAGCAAAGAAAACTCACCTGTGTTTCCTTTTGTCTCATTGGCTGTTCACGTTCACTGATGAATGTACATGAGGCGCCGTTTTAAACTGCTATAACTCGAATTCAAAAGCGTTTAAAAATATAACAGCAATGTTGAAATGTTTTATGCTATTCAGTGTTCAGTAAATGATGCTATTCTTTTATATCAAAAAATGTTTAAGCATTTATAAACTATGATTTTGCTCAAATGCTCCATCTCAACCCATTTATTTTGGAGCGCCCTCTAGCGTTTGAGAAACCTGGAAGACAATACAGAGTGGTAGTTCTCCTCTCTAAAAGTTCTCTGACTGAGTGCTGATTGGTTAGCTTTACTGCTACTGAGTGCTGATTGGTTGGGGAGCCGATCAGCTCATTGGCTGAGTGTCCAAATTGGTCCCCTAATCACTTTTCAATTAGAAAAATAGAATAGAAATCTGGATCACTATACAGAGCCGTATTATAGGGAACAGAATTTGCGAGGGGAGTAAATGATTTTGGACACTACATCATTTGCTCATCACTAAACCACTATAAACATCCTGCCACCTGTCCAGTATAACCAATGAGTTTGACTGCACACATGATAAGCTTACTTACATCAGTAACAGGTCTGAGGCCTGTGGAGACGCTGTTATTGTAGCTGGGCTCAGTGAATCTGCAAACCAAACAATGCAGTGCATTATGGGTATCCCCTATTCGCTAGGGTACACTGTTTGTACGCTACTTATTACAGTTCATTGTGGGGTTGTTTAAGTGCAGTAAATGTTTTGCACTATGTCTTTGGACACCGCTACAAAATGGTGGAACCACAAAAAAAGTGCACTATATAGTCAACAGGCCACAAATTTAGACACAGCTCTAAAACTGGAGCTCAAAAGCCCTTAAAATATATAACAGCAGTGTTGAAACTTTTGTGTTTCGTGTTCAGAATCTCACTGCAATCAGTTCTGTATAAAAACGATTAAGTATTTAGCACAAAAGCTCAATAGGAGCCCATTGATTTTGGACTCGCTCAGGAGCGCCCTCTAGTGTTCGACAAGCATGGAAGACAATACCAAATGGCAGTTCTCCTCACTAAACAACTTCTCAAGCCATGTTGGTCAGATAGCTGTAAACAAATCTTTTCTCTCTGATTGGTCCTCGTCTGTATTTCATTGAATTTTGGGTGTGACGCCGCTCCTGCACTGCTACATTAAAGTCAGAGACTGAAAAACAAAAGTACTTTTTTGCCCACCAAAGTGCTGCTATGTGTACAATTCTATATATGCATACTAGCATACGTACTAAATAGTATGTCAAAAATAGTACATCACCATTGGAGGACCCTTCATTAGTACTGTACTGTATATCATACAACAGTCAGTTTCGGCCACGCGAGCTGATTGGTTGAGAAGCGTTCTAACCGTGCTGTTATTTCACCATAACATCACGGGTTTTTTCACAAACACTGTATCACTCCGCTGAGACGCCGTTGCTAAGCAACGACTTTAACCGCTGTAGGAGACGCTCAAACCATTTGAACGTTTTTACTTCTTACTTTGGTCACAAACAGAAAATGGACACTTTTAAGATCACATTTGACCGACAGCCGATTTGGTCCGACTCTGAAGATGAGACGACACTAAATTCCCAAACTGTCGCCACCACTGAGCAGCTTTTCAGTCGGCAGCTGTGACAGAAGAACAGCTAAACAACCAGGAATCAGCCAGAAATGAACTCAATACCATTCGCCAAACTAAATGGGCTGTAAGATGCTTTACAGACTGGCTGGAACAAAACAACATTAATATTGATCCAGCAAAAAATGACAAAACTGAGCTAAACTTGATATTGCGGCAGTTTTATGGCTCAGTCCGTAGTTTAAAAGGCGAGGTTTACAGCCGGCTGTGCAGCGAGTGAGCGGAGTCCGTTACTCTGACGTAGCAACTAGCTGCTTGTTAAGGAACTATAATCTGGCGGAAGGAACTGCGAACATTAAAACATATTAAACGCCGCGTTCACGGACCAATTTATTAATTTCTTACTTTATTTATTTAACTGTTGTATGAATAGAACACTGGAGGTCTTGTGTTATCGTGAACATGACAGCCATGATGTTGTTTCGCGATAACACTCCCTCTCGTGTTCTGTTGCTCAAGCATATTGTTTTGGATGCGGCCATTGTCTTATATTAAGACTGTGACTATCTAATTCCATGGGGGACATGGCCCAAGTGTAGTTAGGACAAAAGCTGCTGTAGTCCACACTAAGTACACGTTAGGGCACTTGCAAGTGTCCCTTCGAATACCAAAATGAGAAATAGGATACAGCCTCGTGGTCCTTGCAAATGAGCACTGCAGGACTGCAACTGCGCCAGTAGGAAAAAGGCTGTATGAAGTGGGCCTGGCTACAATCTGTCATCTAAATCCCCCCGACTTACCTCTGACCTCTAGTGGGGAAAACCTGTCACTGACTCTCACTTCGGAAACTATGAATGCACCCACCAAACCAGAGTCAGTGCCTCAAACTGACGCGGGGCCTTGTTGGAGGAAGCTGTCTTCTGTCATGAACCCAAAGGCTGAGCAGTTCCTAACAGCCTTTAGTCTATAGGCAGCTTCACAGTTCATTTGGCTAATATGATAAACTTAAAGGGGAAGTCCACCAATTTTTCAAAAAAATTCTACATAATAAAATGGTTCCGATGTAAACAAAGTCATTCAGGGTGGCTTGGTGTGAAACGCTCCGTTCTAAAGAAACTTACCAAGTCAGAATTGTTCACAGTGGTGGTGATAGGAACCAGACGTCTGAAGAGTTTAATGCTTCTAAAAGATCCTGCATTGAAACCTGTTACATTAAATGGTTAGATGTATGCTGCCTGATGGCTGACACACTGTTTAGGACAGTTTTGGCTTAAAATGTATTGTAATCCATTCATGGTGGAGGGGTACAGACAGGGTGCAAAATAGTCCCTAAATAAAATGTATTTTTTCCGATTAACTGCTATTTTACCATTATCAACATTACATATAAAAACTCAGAAGGCGCGTGTAGGTTCACTGGTGGTTTTGGATAGATAAATAAAATAGATGTTTTTGTGTTGTAGTCAAGGTGACCCCTGATTCCCATCGCCACCACTGTAACGAATCTCAGTCTGCAGGTTTTTCCACAATGAGCCATTTCATGACAACATCTACTGAATTTGGGATTTTCTTTTCTTTTCTGACTCGGATTCATCTCACCATCTTACGACTTTATTAAAGAAATACTTCGTGTTTTCAACTTCATCTCTTCATCTGATGCATCCAACTAATTACCATAGACAATTTCCACACGTTTCCCTGAATTTAGAACAGAACTGAAACCCCACTCACTCAAATCTCACTTTACAGAACCAGCGGGCAGATCCTGAACTCTGAGAACGACCGTTTGAAATGTGACTGTATAATGTTAATTGTAAAACATAGTTCCGGTCCTAGAATCTCATTGGCTGAGCCACCATTGAGGCTGTACACAATATGAGCGCACCTATGACCGCCTCACAACAACTGAACTGAAATACTATTCTACTCTAAGGCTGCTTGCATTGACCACCGAGTGTGCTGATAAATTAAGAACCGTTTTTTGTTTAAACTGAGGGGCTGACAGCTTATTTTCTTAACTAGAACTACACTGGTTAGCTAGCTATCAGACTAAAATACATCATTAATATCAGAGGCTTTAATTAAAGTACTTATGATGTGATTCACTATAGAACTGCAATATAAAAGTCATATAAAAGAATGTCACTTGAATGCCTTATACACTTCAGATATCCGTGTTTCTACAAATAGTCCACTACTTGTCGAGTATGGATATGGTTGAATCCCAAATGACTATTTTTTAGCCATCTTAAGCACTGTTGTGGTCCAGGAGCCAGTTTTTAAGCTCCTACATAGTGCACTATGTAGGGAGCTGGGAGTTATTTGAGATTCAGCCCCAGCGTAGTAAGAGGGGCGCCGTTGGATTGGTGCTATATGAGACTCGAGGTGATAATTTGGTGACTAATAAGAGCTTCTAAAAGAAGGTTTCTGTTATGATACGTTCGTTATTATACGACAATAAGTTCATGAAGTGACTGCAGGACACAGTGGTGGGTGACCGAACACTCTTCTCCTCATTCAGCAGTCCATGGCTGCTTGGCACTTACACTCTACTCTAAAGGAACTACATTTCTTGGCGGAAGACTTGTCCATTATTGTAATTATAGTAAGAAATCATTTTCTAAAGTTGTGCATTTTATCATATTTAATGTTGACCGGCGTTTTATAAAAGCAATAAGCCACTCACGGCCGTGCGATATTGCGATTTTATTGCAATTTTATTACGGGTAAGGGTGCTCTTAGGCACGAAAAGCCTTCTTTCTTTTATCTCGTGGCTTATTGCTTTAGTCGAAACTCCAGCTGTTCCACTCTAACAGTACAGGTGTTAGGATGGCATAGACTGAAAAAATGTGCTACCAAAACTCTTATGACGTTTTATCCAACTTTACAACACTGGAGAAACACAGTAAAGAAGTAGTTCTACAAAAATGTGAGATTTATATAAACGTTTAACAGAATTCAGGAACTGCCCATTGACTGTTATAAGAGAGTTTAAAGTCAACATGTTGCCTGTTTTGTTTTGCCCTAAGTTCAGCGAAATATGTTGCAATTATTGACCGTTGTAATTGACTGTATGCTACATATGCAGCAGATAAAAATTAGGTTGAAACATGCTGGAATACACCTGTAAAGGGGAATTGCATTGATTTTTCAACACCTCTGCATGATTAAAATTTTAAAACGTAAACAAAGTCATTCAGAGTGGTCTGATGTGAAGTGGTTCATTGTAGAGAGAATGGTTCAGATTTCTTTACAGTGGTAGTGATAGGAACCAGGGGTCACAAATGTAGTAATTTTATTTAATATCCAGAACCACCAGTTAACCTATGTGCTTTCTGAGCTTTTGTATGTAATGGCAATGATAAGATGGTGAAAAGTTTCTTTGGTGACTATTATGCCGATTTAAAAACATACGTTAAGCTAAAATTTTCTTAAAGCTATCATAAAAAAATGTTTCCAAAACTGGCTGCGTATTCATACCTATTTCATGTCATAACTATGTGATGTAATTTTTAGGGTTTAAGAGAATTACACAGCTTTTTAAGAAAATTTCTACATAATTAAGATCCAAAATCATTCAGAGTGGTTTGATGTGAAGTACTCAGTCCGAGAGAACTCTTTTTACAACAGATTTTGGTGTAAACCATTTGTGTAAAAAAAAAAACAAACAAAAAAAAAACAAACTAACAAAAAACAAAACATTCATGGTGGAGGGGTACATGCATGCAAAATATTCCCAACAAATTTTTTGGCTCTTACACCATTATAAACAACACATACAAAAGCTCAGAAGACATGTTAGTTTGCTGGTCATTTGGATAGTAAATAAAATGGCTATATTTACTCTGTAGACATCATGACCTCTCACTCCTATCACCACCACCAAGTTTCTCTACAATGAACCATTTCACCTCAAACCACTCCGATTTTCTTTTATTGGAAATTTTGAAAAAGCAGTGGAATTCCCATTTTAACTGCAGACGTCTGTTTCCTGTCACCACCACTGTGAATGATTCTGACATTCTCTCAGGAAACTCTTTAGACCAGAACATTAAACATCAAACCTCTCTGAATTACCATCGTAACCATTTAGTTATGCAGAAATTTAGAAAAATTGGTGAAACTGCACTAAGAATATCCACCCCAATTCCTATTTCCATACTTTCCCCACATCTAAAAATTCTTCTCAGGAGAACAAATAGTAACCCCATACGCCCCCCCCAGCCGTTTCTGATCATACTTCAAAAGAAAGGGGGTAACAACTGAAACGTGAGGGTGCAGTTACACTTTAATCCATGTGTGTGAAACTGCCCACCGGTTAAACAAAAATGTAAACATCAGCAAATGCATTGTTTTTTTTTTTTTGGCCTACATCAGTCTGGTATGAACCTCTGGACTGGGAGGTCATGTGGAACTACTGTTAGAAGAAGCCAGACTTTCATAGGGATGTCTCCACCAACATTTAATTTGCACCTTTTTTTTCTTTTTTTGTGTCTGTTGCTTTTTTTGTGAAAGGAAAAAGGCAAAAGAAAACAAAAACAAAAACAAAAAAAGGTTAATCTACAAACTAGCAGGCTTTTCTCTTACCTCAATGAAAAGTTTCTAAATCAAAATCAAAACTGAAAATGTGTGAATGGAAGCAATGCATACACTTTCAGAGTCTTTGTCTGGACTACTGCTTCCCCAGCGCGGGGAGGCAGGAGGGGGAAAGGAAAAGGGGGTCAAAAAAGGTCAAAGCTAGTTAAGAGAGGGTTGACTGGTGACAACAATCCCCCGGTTATCTAGACAACAGTCTCACAACACACAGAGGTCGACAAGGGTTTGTTTTTTTTCTTGGTTTTTTTTGTCGTTTTTTTGGGGGGGATGTAAACTAGGACACAGATCCGAACGACTGTCCTGCTGCAGAGGTCGACGACGAGGGCGTGTCCACAGATCCCATCTTCCTACACTAACGTGCTAACATGCTAATTCATCCCTCCAGCGGACTGTCCATCTGAAGCTCTTCTCTGTCCACTGGCCTCCGGAGCAGCCAAATCCTTTGAAAGACTAAACAGGTGGTGGACAAAATCCAAAAGGAGGCGGGGGTTTGCGTTGTCAGTGCGAAAGCGGCTGGACTGAGGTGGCTTTGCTAACCTTCGCTAGCCTTGTAAAGCTCTTGGGGGGAGGGGGGGGTGCTTTCTTTTTCAAACAAAGATAAACAAACAAAAACATCTAGCCACACGTTTCAAATAGACTGGATGGTGCGCGCAAATGGAATGAACCACAAACATGGACCTATCTACCTACACTAGGTTCTCTACAGGCAGGTTCGACGGTCAAAAGGTGCTATGATGGGCTGCTGAGCTGTACGTGTGTCCGTGTTCCTGGGCGCCAGAGGTCGAGGAGGCCGAGAGCAGATTTCATGCTGACAGTGGGTAAAATATGTGCGCAGTCTGACATGATTAAGAAGAGAGAAAGAGAGGAAGAGACAGAGAAACAGCGGGACAGTCCTGCCACAAATCTCAGGTCAGCATCAGCGGTCCGTTGCGAGTGCCTAGTGTGAACGTATGTCATTATTATTCTCATCATCATTATTTTTAAAAACTGTCCTGTGGTCAGCATTCCGTCAACTTGAGTCTTTGTCCATTGGATTTCAAAACTCAGTTTGTGCTCTTTCGGTACACTGACAACCAAGTGCTGCCCCCCTGTGGCTGGTCCTGGAACAGCTGACGGTGGCACACCTCTGACTCACTGAGAAAGAACGCTGGCATCGTAGGATGGGGGGGACGGATATGTGAGAATAAAAACCAGACAGAGAGAGAGAGACAGAGAATATATACGAATATATAATACACATATCAAGACGAGAAAGGTGATGGCCAGAGACTGCAGCACTGGATTTGGTTTTTCTGATTTTGGCTGTGGTCAGTTTAGGAGGCTGGACATGCAGAGGGCCCAAAAAGTTGGGGGGTGGGGTGGGGATGGGAGCTTAACTCCCATAATGCATGGTGTTGCTGGGGATGGCCATAGGGGAGGCCATGGAGATGGCGGGCCCGCCCATGGTGAACTGGTTGGTGACGGGGTAGTAAGTGCTGCTTGAACCCTGCTGACCAGTCGCAGCTCCTGGTAAGACAGAAAAGAGAGAGGAGATAAGTTATGTGGGAAAATAAAGAGAGAAATTAACTGAACAAGAAAAAAAAATTAGTCACATTCAAAACGTAAGCTATTTTAGTCTGAAGGACCACTTTAGATCAAATGGGATTTCTGTAAAGCATCCAGTAAAGCTCATTAAACTCAACAGAACACTGTAATAAATAACCCGTTTCATTCCAAAATGCTGTTTACCTACTTCTAACAATTTGGGATATGAGTTTCTGAAAAACGAAATCCGCTGACAACGGAAAATACATTTTTATTTTTCTTATAAAGATGGTATTGATCATAACAGATTTGAAATTTGTGGAAAGCAACCGCCAGCAATCTAAATTCAAAACAATAATTCCCACTGAATAATTCACTTATTGGTCAAACTTAACCTGCCATCACATTTTAAACATCTTATTTTAGTCCAAATCATTTTACACGAGTTGGCGTAAAAGCAGTGTCCAGTCAATTAAGAACAACACTGAACAACAGAGAATGTGCTGGTGCAGACAATAACGAAGCTAGGCAATTAACAAATCTATAATTATGCATACATGGTATGAGGAGAAGCATACTCAAATAATATATATATAAACGTGTATATATATATATATATACACACATACATATATATACATACACACACACACACACACACACACACACACATATACATATATACACACACACACACGTATAAAAAAAATAAATAAATTTGGGCATGTATATATATTATTTGGGTATGCATCTCCTTGTACCAGGTGGAATTACTCAATTACCCACGAGAAAAACACAATTCATTCCCTTTTATTTGACTTCTTTGACTTTGGCTGATTCAATGTTTGGGATAATTGCTCTGTCAATGCTAATAGTTTTTCTACATTTTAAAAAAGGGTCAATTTAAGTAATATCAACATTGATTTATTTTCTCAGTTCTAATTTTTTTGAATGTATATCGTGGTCTATGATGTGTTTAGCAGCAAAAACAAACAAAAAACAAGTGATGTTTCGCCTAGGGATACACAATCGGGCAACAGCAGTGTTCTTTGTGATGTAAATAACGTGAGGCAAGTAAGTGCACTTGCACTGTATTTGAATGCTGACTATTTAGCACAACAAGTCATGCATATATATATATATATGATTTTGGTACAGACATAGCAGCGGCATTCAAATACTCCATAAGTGCACTTACCTGCCACACCTGACTTGGAGTACAGCCAATTCTGATCTCAGCTAATCCAACTGGGTATTCCTACTGCCTGCTTAAGTTGAAACACTTTTTTAATATTGACATATTAATGTAACAACAACAACAAACAACAATAATAACAATCATCATCACCTTCACCATCTCATGGACCTGGCCTGTAACTTACATTAGCGAGCTGAAAGATTCGCCACCAGGGATCGGTATTGACGCTCTAGTAGCTTTTAGTGCTTTATAAGAGTGGTAGCATGCTGTTGTTAGGTTCAACATGTTTTACAGGATGCTGATATTACGGCTGTTATTTGTTTTATTGGTTGTAAAATGTTTTTTTTTTTTAGGAGAACGATTTACTGCTGGGTCAGTTAGCTTCACTGACCCTTGGGTTGTGTTTGTGTTATTAATTTGGCCGTGACTCCAAAGGCTCGTTGTCTATGTACAAAAGAACTGAACTTATTTTGCAGTTTGTGTATGCGCATTCTCGTTCTCGACTGACGGAGCTGTGCTGATGAAGATGAGTCACCAACAGTTATCATGAAATCATTTACAAGGACGCAAATACAGGCAGATGTACCACTGTGAAGCCAATACTAGTTGTACTCTAGAGGGTCTAATGAGAGGTTTGAGCAAATGCAAAGAAAAAGCACTGAACATGCAATGCTGGTAGATAATGATATAATCAATATTTCATTACATTCAGCACTGTGATCTTGTTTAATCAAGCATATTTTGCCGTTCCTTCAGTAGGTATGACCACTAAGGGAAACAATGGTCCTGTATCATTCACAGTTATTTTAGAACAAGCGATTTAGCTACAGCACAAATTATGTGATTGTACTCCTGTTAAGCTATATCAACAAGCAAAATCCACAATGCCTCCTTCACAAACCAAACTAAAGTCCACTCACTATGTAATGTACAACTGCAGGTATTTTGCATACACCTGAATGATGTGAAGATAACTCAACAGCCAGCAACGTATCAGCAGTTAGTGTTTGCATAGATGGAGCCAGACTAGAGGCCCTGTACACTGTATCTCTAGTAGAGCCTTGTCTCTAACATGGATTAGCGCTGTAATCAGGCCTAAAGCTTTGGTCCACACCTAGATACAGCCTGAGGACCTTCTGCCCTGATTCTGTCTGAAAAGGATAAACTGACCCTAATGACCCTAAGTGCGAATAAAACCTGACATTACGGCGTTGCTTAAATTACTGACACTTAATAGTGTCTTAATAGTGACACTAATAGCAGTCATGGTATAATTCAATACTATTTTTTATTCTTGTTAAACGTGCTGATACAGCAAGTCTTCATCTGTTTAGTCCCTAAAACTCTATTACACAAAAATGATTACATATAACATTGAGCATGAAAATATTTTAAAGTATAACAAATATGTTAAAAGTATCACATCCTTGTAAATGCATCAAACTTAATTCCTGCACATCCATTTTCTCACAAGCGTGGACTCGGTGTGAGCTAAATTCTGTCAATAACACGTGTGGGTGCCTCCAGAAAGCCAGATTTAAAGGAATGAAAGTTGACAGGGAGAATAAAGCAAGGAGGAAAACTAAACCTGGTAAAATCTGTTGAAAGTGGGAAGCGAACTGTGAGATCCCTGATACGAAATCTGAACCTGACCTGAGCTTGACACATACGAGATCTCCACATTAGTGTTTTTACATCCTTTTCAAAACGTTCTCCATCCACACAAACACACAGACTGGCGACACTTTGCTTGAGCATACCTGACCCAAGCAGTTTAAAATCACCACAAGGAGATTGGTGTGGTGCATGTTAGCGAAAATAGCCAGACTAAGATATAAATACAAGCCTGTGACAGAATGGCCCTCTACTTCCTCTTAAGAACTGTTCTGTACAGGGGTGAACTATTTAGTCTGAATCAAGACATTAACTCCGGACACCTTCTTATCATCAGCCTGCACATAAACAAACTGGCATTAGCTGCTTGAACGAGGCTGAAGTTGTCTTATCTGTCACAGCAGCAGACATGAGCATAACGCTTTGAACGTTTTTAACACTTGGACAATGATTGTAGTTTTTATACAACAGTTATTATTCAGTGTTTTATGCTGTATGAATAGGGCAGCGGTTTTTAGCAATGTGGGCCATGGTGGTACTGCTAGGGGGCTACTGGCCATCAAATTTTATCTATTTTTTTAAGCAAAACATAAAATATAGACAACTTTAAACTGAAATATTGTTAAATATTGTGAAAATAGATGATTAAGATAGCTAGGTATGTTTATTTTTTCAGTGAAAGTCAAAGTAAAAAGGTCTCTTTTTTGATAGTATGGAATTCATCTATCATTGATAAATGGATGCAAATGGATTTTTTTTGGTGTGTAATATGTTATGTGAATATGCAACCAAGTGAGATTCAGCAGGCTCCACTGACTGTGTTATATTTGCATTTTAAACAATTGTGTCGGTTTTATCTTGTTGTGGGTCCTGGAAGCTTTGGCAGTCAGTTGTGTTAACCTCAGAGTTAGGGTCTTTGTTTTTGACTGTGCATAGCAGCTGTTTTTGTTTTTCGCCTGAGAGTCCACACAGTCGGTTAAGTTTAGCGCATTTCACTCGTCCTCCATTTCAGGTTAATTGAAGCTGTTATCAGGTGACCATCAGGAGCCAATTACAGAATGATAAATATTTCAAATCCAGCTTTAGAGAACATTTTAAAAAGATGATTTCAGTGGTTTAAAATCCCGTCCCTGTTTGGATGCAAAGCCAAAACAAAGACGAACCTTCGTGAACAGGTTTTCAAATGTATGTGCATTAGCGTGGACAAGGGCAGTGAGAGCAAGAGGGCTCAGACTTACCCTGGACAATTCCTGTGCTCATGATTGAGCCCATTCTGGAGTGAGTATGGTTCACAATCCCCGTGTTCACTAGGAAAAACACACAAAATGCTAAAACTCTCCATTTCAACAAATTGTTAAAAACAAAAAAGGCATGAAAGGTGACCTAGTCCAATACGTGTATCCTTAAATAAAGACAAAAATGTTTACAACAGAACTATACAATATTACAAATCACAAATTATGTGAATCGATTATAGTCATATGCAAAAGTCTACGTATCTCCATCAAATTACGTTTATTGATTTTCTGAACAAAAAATAAGTTAACATCTACAGTGAACACAAGTTTATTTGTGGAATCTAACATATTAAAAAATAATAAATAAAAACAGTAAATAAACAGTAACAGTGCTTTAAAATGTGGGGAAGTGTCTTCTCTGTATATGTTAACTTAGTTTCATGACAAAACATGCCAATTGACCAGGGGAGCCCAAACTTTGCATATGACTCTATTTAATGAACATATAAAAATTCAAATCAACTTATGTTAGCTATGTTAAATCAATATTTAATGGTCATTCTCTGTAGGGCTGCACAATATATCAGTTCTTAATCATTACTGTCATACTGGTCTTTACAGTCCTGACATTAGAAGGCTATAATATACAAATGAGCCTCTAACCAATTACAGAGTGCGGTGAGCATCCTGACCAATCACAGCACCAGATGAGTTTGTATGTATGTTTTGATGAATCAAGATATTTATGTAACCCAAGAAAAAGTCCATTGTTTTGCTTAAAAATAATGCAGGCTAGTCTTCAACCACTCCACATTACTGATTTATTAGTATATACTAAGTAGGGCTGGGCAATATAACAATTATATTTATCGTCATAAATTGTCACAACATGCTTCTCTGAGTATACTGTGGAGATTGTCAGCACTTAAACGACACTTCCCAAGTGCATGTTTGATGACAAAGAAAGTGTAATTAGGCCTGTCTGTGAATTATTGAATACAAACCATATTATTAATAATTTTTGATAGTATTATTAAATGTTGTACTACTTTGTACTACTTATCAAATGTCAGAAAAAAATAAATATTGATATTATGCATTGTGAAAACTTGAAGTATCATGAGACATCACATTTTTGCCATATCGTCCAGCTGTAATTGTAAGCTATATCACAATTTTAGTTAGGACTGATAACTTTATGGTATTAAATATAGTAAAACATTTATTGGTATTTCTGGTTTAAGCCATGCCCACTTTTGTCTTGGAAATCAAAAGAAGGTACAGAAAAAAAAAGCACTGGTCAGGAATCAGTTTAAAAAAAAATTAGGTATCTGCATTGGTATCAGTACTGATAATGATACCTGGCCCTAATTAAAATACAATAAACTATAATCCCAACACTGTCCATATTGTGCAGTCCGAATTCTGTTTGCTCATCTGCGTGTACATGTGGTGCGTGTGTGCGTGCGAGTGCGTATCCGTACGTGCATGCGTGTCTGTACCAAGGGGGATGAGGTTGTTGTGGGAAACTGTAGAGCCACTGCCGCCAATGACAGTGCTGAGGTCATAGGCTGTTGGCATCCCTGAGAAGAGAGGGAGACAAAAGAGAGGGGGCAGATGAAAAAACAAACAACCTTAACACACATCAGGCCCGACTGAGACACATATGGAATGCTGGGAGTCTATTACTGAGCTTACATGGTACAGTTAAAAAAATCTAATACTGGAGGGAAAAAAGCGACTCCTAGTATGTTCGAAGGGCAAATTTGCAAACATCGAACAGCTTTCTTTTTTAGCAATTATCAAATCTCTCACAACAAAACAATATTTATTTTTTTTAAGCTGAATTATGCCAATATTCAGCTTCTTTTCTTTCCAAAATAATGTAATGATTTTTTAAATAAAGTATTTAAATTAGAATGTATCCAAATATTTGACAAACAAACAAGGGTAATATTTGAATTTCCCAAGTATTTTTATTCTTTCCAATTTCTCTGTTTACTCTGTATCCATTGTCCATATGGGTGGCCGGATTGCACTTTCGTGACCACCTCTTGACACACCCCATAACAGTCCAGTTTTAGATACGGCGCAGGCACATCAGACTATGCCAAGTTAACACTAGAGTCAGAAGACAACACATACATGAACGACAAATTAGGGATGAGCTTGGCTATTTGAAAGTATAGATAATCTGAACATCTTCCACATAAAAGGCTTTAAACCATGCTAATCAAACCCTGTTTGTTTGGCCAGTTCAGACTACTTACAGGCTAAGGGGCAAAACAATCATCCTCAGAGACAGGCTTTAAGTTTAAACATATCACAAACAATAGCTGAAAAAAAAATGTAAAAATTGTTACACTACTGCGCTACACGCATGTTTTTACGTGAACCAAATTTAGAGTAATAGCAGCAATGAAAAAAATTTGCTCAAAAATATCAAACGCTAAGTATCAAAATACCTATTGTATTGTAACAATGTCTTTAAGTATTGCGATATTATATATTTTGCCATATAACCTACCCCAACCCACGTCCTGCTTATGTCAGCTCATCCTGAGTGAAAGTGTGCATGTATGTTAGAAGCAAGTAAAGCAGGTAAAATGTGCATCATCAGTGGTACAAACTTAGAAACCACTGATGTGATGGGTCTCAGTACAGTCTACCAGTATTCAGTGGTAAGGAGGGGTGTGTGTATGTGTACCTGACACAGCCATGCCTTGGCTCATGCTATAGGCCCCCCCAGAGTTCCACATGTTCTCAGAGGGGGAGGTGTAGTGTGAGCCTGGTGGGGGGTTAGGGGTGGTGCCTGTGTACCTACAGAAACAGATACACAAAAGGATTAGAGGGCAATCGTCTTATTCTCATAAATCTGCCACTATCAGTCCCATATTTTGGGTGCATTCGGACAGTCCTCATAAACTCGTTAACAGGTTTACATGAAGAAACTTCAACAGCTGACAGTTGTAATTACAAGAGGTAAACCCAGGTAGATTCCATGTAACCTCAGTTTACACAATCAAATGTTCTAGTATTTTGTACAGTGGAAAAACAGCCGAAATAGCAAACTTCTACATCATACTGTGTATAAACTGTAACACTGAACTTCTGCTATGAAGCTTTTTCTTTTTTGCATAGTGAATTTATTTTTCCATCTCATACAGACACTGTTAATGTGATGAATTTTTCAGCTGATAAAACACCAACTTAACACCTGAATGATTCGTTAGTGCCAACTCACCTGAAAAACGGGTTCTTCAGATCCAGCAGGTTGCTGGACTTGGAGCCTGTCTGATCCACTTGAGCAACAATGCTAATGTCATAGCTTTGCCTGAAAGAAACACATGATGCAAAAAGCAAACATGATGCAAAAAGTCAAATTTACCCAGTTTCAAATACTGAACTACTGCAAAGAGCACACGTAAATCAATGTCTTACATCGAACCATTTGCACTTTGATGTTTATTAAAATGCATTTTAAGAGAAAAGGCTCCGTTTTGTGAAACTTAAAGTTCCACATACGCTTGGGGTCTCAGAGAAAGTGGTAAAAGCTCACCTCTTGTTAGCGATGAGGACAGCCGTGCCCGACATTGTGTCTCCAGCCTTGGCAAAGAGCGGCGACTGCAACAGACAGCGAACCTGATACCAATGAGTGAGGGGCTCTGTAGGGGCTGTGGAGAGCCACACTGTCATCCTGCCCAGTGTAAAAGTGTGTGTGAAAAAAAGAAGAAAGAAAGAGAAAAAGAAAAAGAGTGAGTTGTTGGAATTTAGACAGCAGACAGAAATCTATCACATGACAAAAACTCAAGCTTTTATTCGCGTTTATACTGTAGAGCCATAACAGTTAGTCTATTATCAGTCAATGACACTGGTAATGAAAAAACGTTGACATGCTGTAACCACTCTAAAGTGCTCTACAGATGTGGTCCTCCTGCCAGCTGGCAATACAAAAACCAATAACCTTTATTCTGATGTGCTGTCACACTTTGTTAGAAGGGGCTTTTATTTTGACACACTGCAGTGCTTTGTAGAGAAATACATGATGTACCTCACGTTTGCAAAAATAAATAAATAAATAAAATGCTCATTTCACCTCCTTAAACAACAAGTCTGCATGTAATGTGATCATTCATAACTATAAGCTGTATCTTGAGCACTGAGTGAGAATTTAAAGTGCATCACGTTTCGGAATGACATTTCTATTTTAGAGGGAATTTGTCCAAGAAACAGCATTGACAGTGGATCAGTCACGTCTGGCAAATACCGTTTACTAAGTTTAGTACGCTGTGCCGATCCAGTGAACCAAATCAGTGCAACATTAGTTCATAATGGGAACAAACCTCTGTATACAACTTATTCATTTTGGTATGCGAAAGCCCTTATAAATAAAATGTATAAATAACAAATGAAATATTGTGAACATTTTTCTCCGAATGTCACTGATACGGGGGTGCTGTGAAAGGTGCTATGTCCACACTACTCCTCAACAAAAACTAATCAGCGCTCTCCGTGGTGACAGGATATCAAATTCAGAGAGCTTTCTTAAGGTCTCTGTTTTATAACCGCAACACTTGGTGCATTTAAATCAGCCTCAGATGACTCAAGGGAAAAACAAAACAAAAAAAAGCTCTGAAATGGTTCATTACATAGAAATATGATGTTCTGAGTGCACTTACACAGATCCCATGAACGCCACATCAAACCAGAAGGCCAGGCCATGCACCAGCCCTGAGTGCATCATGTGAAACTTGAATGGGATCTCTATCCTGAGAGAGAAGAAACAAAAACAAAAAAAATACTTCATTCTAGAGCTTATTCAATTCGGTCTGTGAAACTGAAGGGCATGCTTGCTTAGTATCGATATTAACTGAGATTATTTGATAAATCAGACATGAAAACTTATCAGTAGAGAACAATGGTGGCATTGTTCCTCTGAAAACAGGAATAACCGCTGTGGAATTATTTACTTCACTCTCACTCATCACCTGAACTGCTTTTCCTTTTGTGTCACTGGGGGGTTAGTTCAATAACTGCAAACAGTCACGTTCAAACACTACATGCTCTTCCTATTGACATGTTTAAAATAAATTGCTGCTTAGGTTAAAAGATCAATGTGTACGAAATTTGGCAGACATCATCTCGAGACCCCACATCCATTATAAATCCAGGTCATTTGTGTTGTACAGTGTTGTACTGGCTCCATAACAGCAAACCCTGAAGTACTTTGTAGACTGTCCCTAATCTCTCATAGTGATTCACATAAATGAGAACTCAGATGAAAACTAAATTGATGCTGATTTTCTTGGATGTTATCAATCACAATTTACACTTATTACCACTAAAAGCTATTATCGAAAGAAATTAAAATATGTGAAAATGAAAAAACTTCACTGCTTGTGAAACACAGCTCTTTTCATGTTTCGTTCCAAATGGGTCATAAAAATTAAACACCACATATCTGTGTGTTGGCCAAATAATGACCACGATATGCTGCTGGGCTTTTTTTTTGTCTCTCTTGGTTATGCTCAGATAAATAAGTTCTCCAACAGATCTACAACACCTGCTCTGCCTCCTTCTAACAAATTAAACCCCAAATATCTTAACCTATGAGGTCTTCAGAAAAAGCCCAGTCATTTGAGTGTGGGTGTGCCCACAGCATAAGCCACACCCCCTAACCACCCACCTTACCCTGACAGGACATATCCAAAAGCCTGATTGTTCACAAGAGATGGTGAATGAGAGATGCTCGGAAGAGTGTGAGGGGTGCGATACAATTTTTTTTGATAGTCTAAAACAGTTAAACCCTTAACATCACATCACGAGTGATAACTCACTTATAAAGGTCTTCCTCTTTAGCGTCTAAAAAGTTGACTGTGTATTTCACGGATTTGGCCATCAGGATTCGGATGTCGAACGTGTCCTGAAGGAAATAGAAAAGATAAAACGGTAAATCTTCAGTGTAACATCAGTGAATAATGAGGACACAGGAGAAATGTGTAAGGCCTCCTGTCAAGCGCTGAGCCACTGAAAACGTGTAGTCAGGCTCAGCTCTCGCTCAGAGGGACTCCGTACTGCCTGCGCCTAAATGCTGAGGAGTCGCCAGAACAGCGACACCTACAGCCAGGCCAGTGCAGCTGCAGCTCACTGTTCCAGCAGAGTAACACTGCCTCAGGCACCAACACACGCCTGCACAGCTGACTACTGCTGAATCAAAACACGCACTCAAACTGAAATATGACTGTTGTAGTTTATGCTATAACACACTTCAGTAACATTTTCATGTAGGTTCACCATTAGATGTTTAGAGGTAAAGTGAGTTTTACCTCGCTAATGTTCAAAAGGGGAATTCCACCAATTTTGTATAATTTCAGAATATTTTAGCAGTTAAGATGTAAACGAAGTCATTCAGAGTTGTTTGATGTGAAATTCCTTGTTCACTGCAGAGAAAACTTACCAACTTATTTATCTTTGTAGTGGTGAAAGGAAACAGGGGTCCCAATGTCTACAGTCATTGAATGTACTATCCAAAACCACCAGTGAATGTGTCTGAGTTTGTATTTATAATGCTGATGGTAAAATAGTCTGCAAAAATAAGTTAACCTGAAAAAAAGTGTTTTTTTGGGGCCAAAAGCTTCTCAGAAGTTTCACAGAATTGTCACAAACATCAGGCAGTGTATTCATTTTCTATGATAACTTTCTCCTTTGAGGGAGATTTAGAGGCACAAAACTCTTCAGACGTCTGGTTCCTATCACCACTACAGTGAACAATTATGACTCGGGAAGTTTCTCTAGAACAGAGCATTTCACATGACATTGGTTACATCCTAATTATGTCCTTCAACTGGTGGCAGAACATCGTACACGGGTATGCAATATTATAAAGAAGGACTTGGCAGATGGCTTTTGATAGCTACTGGGGTACACAGAGCCAAAGCTAGCCCCAGTCATGGCCCGGTCTTGATAGTTTTAACATGTAATGAATGAGAAGTATAATGTTAGAACTTGACTACAGAACTTTTAGTAGCCATTCATTATATATGCCCCCAACTAATTTGTATTTGCTCATGTAATTAGGAACACATTAAGGTTCGATTTTAAGTTTCATTTCATATACCTGGCCCTACCTATCAGCACTAGGTTCTGCAGTTCATACAGGGAACACTTTTTAATATCTTGGTGCATTAAAACAGAATTCAGCTGATGTGTACGCTAATATCAAGTATTTTACAATAGCTTCAGTCGTGGCTCAGCCAATCCGATTCCAGAACCAGAACAATCAGTCTTATACTTGATATTTTCGATAGTAACCTCAGCAGTTGACGATTAATTGCCAACTAATGCAGTCGGTTGCCAGCCAAAAGAATTTGCCCGAATTTGCATCACTACTCATTTTTACACCCCTAGTTTTATCAAATGGTTCTATGATGTGTGCCTGACACTCTTCATAAAATCCCTTATTCCTAAACATCAGCAGCAGCAATCTGGCTTCTCTTTCCTCCCAAGTGCACATTCAACAGCACTGCACAGAACAAGCCTCATGCCCACACGCACTCTATTTAAACTCAGCCTCCACAGCCGGCCATTAAAACAGTGACTACATCCAAAATTTACACACAAAGGGTAGCATACGCAGGATATTTATTAGACTGAGACAGCACTGGGCGAACAGAATGAGACAGAGCAATTTCGCGTGTAATCCCGTAGAAAGTGGCTTAAAAAATAGGATCTGAAATTTGCTCATTAATGAGACCAAAAAAACTGTTTTCGTTATTTAAGACGATGGTTAAGCAGACACCATTTTCCCTGCTCTCTTGTACTGCTCATCACTGATGTGTTCAAACACCACTAGCAAACTAGACAGGGTTGCCAGATTGGGTAGGATCACTCAGATTAGCATTTAATACTATTATCCTTATTTTCTTTCTTCATTTTTTTTTTTACCTCAATGAATTTTAGTTAAGTTTTTTATTAAAGCAATTTATGGAACAGCACAAATGCAAATTAGTCATAGCTTTAGGTAAAAATAGTAAAAAGAAAAACAAGAAAAATAATTTTTCCATTCAACCATAAAAATAAAACATGTTAGGGTTTTTCGTATTCTTGTACAGTAAATATTCAAGACAATACTTGATAGATTTTTTGAACATTTAAATATTTGATAGCTGCAGCTATTGGCCATTCATACTGAGAAGTTGTGAACTCATCCTGTTTAATGGAACTTCAATAGCAAAGGTGAATGTGTGCGTCCCCACATTATCAGTAAAGGTAAATCAGTAATGTACTAGGCTTTGAGTGTGAAAACACTATTTCTTCACTTACCACAATGGGCTGTCTGAAGTACTCGTCTACAGCAGCTCCCCTCAGTGCAGACAGATCCACCCCGTGGAAAGATGGCTGATACCTGAAATGCAAACATACACACAGTGGAAGATATACAGTGTTACAATGAACAAATGTCAGCTGTCACCAGCCAGTCTCTCCTCATCAGGAAATCCCAGGTAACAGAGTAAAACATCAGCAATATTTGTATGATACTGAGTGCTGTATTTAACATCCAGCAAAGTTTGAATAAAACAGACACAAGACAGCAACGTCATAAAACAAGCTTAAAAACACTGATCAGACCTATCTGAGAACTGCCTGGACACGGCCTTCGTATTTTAATGAGCATGTTTGATTGACATCCCTTTCTCCAACACTCCCATTCTTCTACACAGCTGATTGTTGTTACTGTGTCGATTCACTAAAAAAACATTATCTAGCTTTTATGTGGAGACAAATGAGCCAGCTTGATAGCCTCTTAGGTCTGCTTTCGCTTGGTTGTTAGCTTTCACTCTCTAATTCTCTCCGACTTGAACAGAAACCGTGAGGGAACAGTTCTGTTGAAGTTGTGTGGGCAGGACTACCTATATTAGTCTTGGGATAGGTGAAGTTAATGATTAATAGGACACAGTTTTTACAAATTGAGTACCCACAAGAGCAAGATTTACCTAATTAGAAAAAAAAAAATTGCGTTCCCTGGGGCCTTAGGCGTTCTCTTATTCAACAGAATGTTCCTTCTCTCATTCTTTCTCCTCTAGGGGTGCAAAAGGTGCAATCCTGCTCTAATTTCCGGAATGCTAGAATTGATTACAACTAATTATAATAACTTCAATAAGTACTCAACTGTTTGGCAAAAATAGAATTAACATTATTTTCAATCGTATATAATTTTTTAGCACCAAAACAATCCAAGCTAACTGCGGTGAACTAAAATCTACACTTCTATTCTCTGCTCGAAGATCCTCACCAGAAGTTGGCCTTGGTGAACTGCTCCATGTAGAGCTGCTCGTCTGTGAAAGGAGCGAGATGGACGTCGGCAATGGTGGGAAACATTTTACCTGCACAGAGCGGAAAAAAATATCAGCATATTATTACAACGAACACTGCAACACACATACTACATACTTTAACTCACATCTCTACTACTAACCATTAGGCTTGAGGAACTTCTTGGCGTGCAGGTAGCTCTCCAGCATCCTCTCGTTAAACAGCATGTAGCCCATCGGCTCAGAGATGATGATGTCCACCTGTTCAGGTAAGGTCACCTCCTCCACCTTCCCTGGGATTACTATCACGCGCTCTGTCAGTCTGTTACTGTTCACCAGCACCTACGCAACAGACAGTAATGATATACTTTTTTTTTACCCTGCATGAAAATATGAAGTTCCTGAACTTAACATAAAATCTGGCAGCTTGATGCTACATTAACAATCAGGGGAGGGAACAGTCAACATGATACAATACCACGATATTGTATTATTATATTATGACACGACTGAAGATTTGTAAGATTGGTAATATTATAATATAATTACTGTGCTGTGAAATATTGCAGTATCAAAGTTATTACTTTTCACTGTAAATTATTCCACCAAAAGAACGTTTCATGAAATTTACATATATATGAGCTAAACAGAACTGTCAAGCAGACAAATCAACACTCAAAATTTACATATTTAGCTGTTTTCACCTGCAAAATAAAAAGACTTTTAAAATAGGTTTCATCCATTCATACTTAACACATACTTGGGAAGGACCAATATGGGAATTATAAACCGATGATGATTCTCAGTATTTTTCATGTACATGTCTGCTAATGCAGATCAATAAACATTTATAAAACGTATCTACCTGCACTGAAAAAAATAAAAAAATAAAGATATTTTAACAAACATTCTGTGGCTAAACATTGTTCTTCCAGAATACAGTAAATGTTGAAAAAATTCATTTTGAAATATCTGAACGTCTCCCTACCTTATCTAGAACATTTTTACAAGAGCAAGTGAATTTAACAGTTAAGGTCTCACCCAGTTATTAAAACTGGAGTACTGTGGAAGTATTTTGAATTCCAGTGCGTGTTAAGAGCATTACACTACACTGTCCAACAGTTCCCATCAATAACTTCATTCACCAGAACTTTATCTCAACTGGAAGACACTGTAATGTCTTGATAATCAGGACAAAAAGCGCATTTTGGTAATGTAGGTGTTTAACAATGACATTAACAAACAATAAAAATATTTATAATATTACAATAACAAGACTTGAGCCATTACATATTGATACCATGTTATTAAAAATATCACAATATTATACAGTACCATTTTTTTCACCCATCCTTAGTCATATTGTGTGATTACATAAATAATGCCCCCTGGTGTGGAAATTATATTTTTCGCCAAAGAAAAGTGCGCAATAAGTCGTACCTCTGCATGCTGAGCCATGGTACTCGCCTCCACGGCATAAACTTTATGTGCGCCGGCCTGAGCTGCAAAAAAGGAGAGAATTCCCGAGCCACAGCCCACATCCAGCACAACCTACAGACAGACAAGGGGGTTTGGAAGGGGAGAGAATAAATCAGTAACTAAAAAAAAATGTTAAAAGTGTCACTTGATCTGAATCTACCACATCCTTACTGCAAGATCAATCCAATAATAAGGATGTAAAGACAAACAGTATAGAAAAACCGTTAAAATGCCCACATGAAACAGCATATGGAGATGTAAAACTGCCACTGATAAGTCCGTCACTCTCTTCTAAGTGTCTCATTTTACTCTCTTTCATGAAATCTAGGTATCTGGGTGGAGCGTATGAAAGTAAAGTGGGCGAGAAGGGGCGGGGCTTATTACATGGGCTACACACATGAGCGAAAGAACAGCATCATTTTAAATATCTTGGATAAAGAGAGTTTGTGACTGGTCACCAAAAACAGATGTGTTTGACGTTCAGTTGAAGTCAGTAGGTGTTTGATATTCTCTTGCATTGCATCATACTTGGAAGTGATGTATGTAAGGTGTACTGATTACATCAATCCAGTGTCAAAAATCTGAAAAAGAAAGTGCATGAAACTACTCATAAAATCAGATTTTATAGTGATTACCTCCCTTCGCTCTGAGTGTCATCTGGTGTATTTATATGACCCAAACCAATCTGTGCAGTACAGAATTAGAGCTCAGTAGAATCAAAACACAAGATATCCTAAATCAAATCAAATATGGATCTCAATCAAAAAATCCAATTCAACCTGGAAATATTATATACAGATTCAATGGTGAAAAGATGCCACTTGGTAATTATCTCATCTTTTAATGCTTTAAGTAAATATATAAATAAATAAATAAAAAAATAAATAAGGATGTGACTAGCTGAAATATAAAAAGGCAGCTATCCAGTGTTACAGCTTTACAGAACCAGCATCAGAATAAACAGAAGCTTTTTGAATAGACACAAACGACATCGCCTGGGTGCTGAAAGAGAAATCAACACACCTCAATCCAACCTAATCAATCATTAGACTGGATACTCAGCAGAGCTGAGGCTGCAACTCAGCCAGAGTAAAAACACAAGCTATGATATCATGAAGGACAGGTCAACAGCACGGAAGCAAGCATTGACTTTGCAAAAATATTTTACAACTGACCAGAATATTGCAGTGGTGTACTGGTGCTGTATTTTAAGACCCAGTCACACCAGCTTGTCAGTCAAAAAGCGCATTTATTTGAGTGGTCTTTGTGAGCGGTTTCGCACTGTGGACTTGAAGAATAAACATCACATCAAGTTCAAATTTGGTGAACTTTGACACGTAGCGCTACTGCTTATTTTAGCGGTATATATGCACAACATAAAGTATTTCTTCCTGACTACCCAAAAACAAATTCACAAAATGAGAGACTGCACGATACGCATTACGTTAGGAGACTTTCAGCTGGTAGAAATATTTATACTTTTAATGTGTAACACACAAGTAATCCAGCTTGCTAACTGCTAGGAAGCCTCCTTGGTGAAGTACTGCAGCAGACACCATTCACACCACAGCCACACCAGTTATCTACAACTCAGTGCAGCACTATGCTCTCACAAGTATATCTGTATATAGCTGCTGAACAAAACCTCGCAAAATGATAACTTTACAGGAGAAGCAAAAACATTTTCACATGTAATGGAAGTTAATATTAAAAGCCCTTTTTTCAGTGTACGTTTTGATTTTTATTGGTATGTTAAACACAAAATTTTAACATAACACAACTGAATACACTGGAAAGAAACTGTTTTTGTGCATCAGCACCGATATATACCGGTATAACTGTGCTGACTTTTTGTGGTTTTACTGTTTAGGGTTCATGCTTACACCATGATTATTTAAACACTGCTAGAAATAAAGGTACACTTTTTGTTCATCAAGGTACAAACAATGTAAAAGTTCCCTCAAAGGTACAACAGTGGTTTTAAGGTCAACTTGAGCACCTTAAATAAGTTTTTCCAGGTGAAAAGTACAGATTTGTACCTTTTCATAACCGAATGTTTTAAAACAGAACAATAAAATAAAAAAGCCTGGAGACGAGACGGGGTGTGTGGAGTCAATACAACATAGACAATATAAATTCAATGGATTTTGGTACAGTTATGTTCCCTGACTAAAGGTACTGAGATGTACCCTTGAGGGTCCCACCCCAGGGACAGGGTAACTGGCCAGTCACAGTTTCATACCTTTATTTCCGGGAGTGTAGAGAAAAGCTTTCTTAGCGCTCTTTGCTGATAACAGTATCTCAAACTGATCAGCTTTAATTATTTCCACATGCCTAACATAACAACAGATTGAGTTGAGCATCTGAATGGGGCGAATCAGGTGGATCTGATTAGAGGAGCAATAAAACTGCAGGAGAATCAGCAGGAGCTCAATTCACTAACAATCACTTACTGCACACATTCAGGAACAAAGCCATCTGCTCTTCCACACACTACTATTCAGTGTCTCCCCACACATAGGCTATACCCCCCCCCCACACACACACACACACACACCCCCACCCAAAAGTATATTCATGAGCACCTGAATATATTTTTTAACACCATTCTATTTTTATTTCATTCCATTTTAACAAACACCAGAGATAAAAAATATTTTTTTTATGAATAAGATGTTTGTAATGCAAAGCTTCCCTCTCTCCCCTGAGGTCATTTAGACGATCTAAACATAAAGTGCTTTAGATCTAAAAACCCAAAACATGGGAGGTTTCACATTTAATCATGTGATACCTTATTCAAATACCTGAATAAGTAAACAAATGTTATGATGAGATTGGATATCCGTATATTCAAATAACCTCCCCTGTCCACCAGGCCCGTTTCAGACCTGCGGGAAACTCTGCTATTACATTATTTTTATAGATTCAGTTTTGCTTCCACACTTCGGGCCCGCAGTGTTAGTAGCAGTTGGGTCAGTACCTTGTCCTTGAAGTCAGTGTGGTTCTGTAGAATGGCTCGTTGATAGGTTCCAGTTCGAACGTAATCCTGCATCATGTTCTGCTGCTGAGAGAGGTAGCCATAGAACTGCAGAGCCCAATAAGGAAGGAAAAGAGAACAGTGAAGTATTAGTGGTCACAGACTTGAAGAACCTAATGGATAGACCCATTTACATGCATGTTCTTAACCATGTTTTACATACAAACTTAAAAAAGATGGTTCTTTAAGGGTTCTTTAGTAAAGAAAATGGTTCTATATGGAACCAAGAACACTCCTAGAACTCTCTGCATGATTAATGGGTTCTCTGCATCATGAAAATATTCTTCAGATTGATGGAAAATGTGCTATAGATGGTATAGATGGCTTTTTGAAAAAGGTTCTTCTTATCCTTCTTGTTATATAGAGCCCTTTTCAAAAAGGTATAGAACCATCTATAGCACATTTTCCATCAATCTGAAGAACACTTTCACCATGCAAGGAACTCATAACATGCAAAGAGTTCTCTGATGTTCATGGTTCTATACAGAACCATTTTTTTTTTTACTAAAGAACCCTTGAAGAACCATCGTTTTTAAGAGTAGTTTTTTAAAGTCCAAAGTATTTCAGAATTGCTGAAAGGCTCTGCAAAGTTTGTTATGGTTTTTATTGATCGGCCTTATTTTTTAAAAATATGCTCGATTAATCAACATAAATCAACTTATTCATTTACTAACAGGGATGGGCATTTTAGTCAAATTGAATATTTATTTTTGCAGGGCATTATTCAAAAGTATTTCTGAGCTCAGACATCTCATGGTTCTTAAACATAAGCATAATGCACAGTGCTGTGCAAAGCTCGGAGATCACCCTTCATTTCCGATATTTTCAAGTTTGATTTTTCCGACCCAAAACGTTCATGAGCCCTGTAGTGTGCTGTAGCTGAACAAGTGATTCAGGAAACAATCAAACAGAGAGCAAGGCGAGTGGAGAAATCAAGGTGATGAGAGATGACGGACTAGACAGAGGAGCTGCTTATTAAGTTCAGGCAAATAATCACTCTTCACAGTTTCAGGTTAGCACCCAGTTTTGTCCAGCTCTATCAGCATTTCAACCTTGTTCATCCCCAGTTTTTGTTTTCGCTGTACGTTTTGTGTGTGCATAAAACTACAAGCAGGTTTGGCCCTTATCACACGATACAGACAAAGTCTGGAATTTTGAGTGCTTTTTGTACCTGAAACTTATTGTGTGTTGTACCCACTTTCTGCTACACCTATTGTGCAGGTCCTCACGGCAAAATAAGAGTCTGTTAAAGACGTAATTCTGTTAAGTGAGCAGGATTCTCCGTTTTCAAAATCTGTTAGGAATTTAAAAGTTGTGTAGTAGCTTAAATATAATATAATGTCTGTTTTTTTGCCTTTTCTCAGTAACAACTTCTTCACAGCTACACATCCATTCAGACCCAGTGTTGACTTGTCTTCTCACAGTGGAAGAACGGACAAAAAAAACTAGGTTTTTTTTTCAGAACTGAAGCAAAAGTGCTTGATTTTCTCCTCTCTCTCAAAGATGAAAGCTTTAAGTATTGTTTATCTGATGGGCACAGTTTGGTGGTCTACCAGGTCTTGGACGGTTGTTACGAGTCCCATTTACATTCTGATCATTTTTTGAACTCCCAGTTTTAGAAACTCATTCATTTTCCTTTGACTTTCTTTGTGCAAGTGTATTATCTCATATTTAATATCCTCAGAAATATCTCCTGAAAAATGAATAACTTTTACTCAATGACCACTCTGACTGAAAATCAACTCAGTGAAGTGGTCTCTGATTTTTGCCCAGTATTAAATAGGGTTACCATCACTACTTGGAGATAGCAATGACAAATCCATTCAATCACTTAATCACGTGACGGCAAGGAAGCTGTGTATGTTTGTGGATCCAGATGGACACACCTGAAAGTACTGAACGGCCGACGACTCCTCTGTCCTCTCGCTGAAGACTGAGCATTCGTTAAGGTGTCCGCGACAGTTCTTCAGAAGGTTATAAAATGATGAGAAATCTGCAATGTACCAAAACAGCATCAGGCAGCAGGTCAGAATACTATACCACATTTTATTCAAACAGACAGACAATTGTCAACAGACTAATATGAACTTGGGATGTTTTATAGGTGGTGTTTTGGTTATATGGGTCAGAAGTATGGTCTTCATAATTACCACTAAAAAAAAAATATATACATATATACACACACACACACACACACACAATGAAACAGTATTTATACTATTTAAAATTATATATATATATATATATATATATATAATATATATATATATATATATATATATATATATATATATACATATATATATATATATATATATAAATCATAATCACATATTATTAAATAATCATATATATATATGATTACTATTTGACTAGTCAGTCAAAGAAAAGAAGCTGACCAGTCGTTACTACAGGGAGATTCACTCGAAAGAGACCCCGAATATTCTGTAATAACTCTCGCTAGGACGAAGCAAAGTGAACAAAACAACGTTGAGTGTGCTCCTCAGTATATGGAGCTTCGAACAAGCCAGGACGCCCCTGCGTTGGAGCAGAGAGGTAGGCGGCGGACAGCCATCGCAAGGTTTAACCTTCGTTTGCAATTTCCAGGTGCATACCCCCGTACCACTTCATGTGTCTGGCAGAAAGCAGAGATCACTTCGATCATTTCATGTAATGCAATCGATTACACATACGTCAAGGTATGTAGTGTATTTTTTTGGTTCAGATTGCTTCATCTTAACGGGAGTTACAACAGAATATTCGGGGCCTCTTTCGAGTGAATCTCCCTGTACTATAGTAAAAAAATAAATAAAAAGTCAATAAACAACTGTGGGATAAAAATAGACATAGGCAGATATGTATGACAAATATTTTCATAAATAAAGGCAACAAATTTTTACAGCTAAATGTATTTTCTGCCCGAGCATCCTTGGGAAGTGAAATCAGGATGTGGACGTGAGACTGAGCTTTACAATGCGAAACAATGAAAAGTTTGCTGCTTGCAGCTTGTTAATTGATGCTGATGCAGCATTTTGTGGTGTAAAACATGCACTGTACAAGAGTTTTTGTTGTGTTTCAGTCTTCTCGGCTAACTGAGTTAAACGTGGTCTGACAAACTGCAAATTAAAATAAGGAGGAGGTTGAGTTCTCTTAAGGAGGTTGAGTTCTCTTAAGGAGGTTTTTTGCCACTTTGCCTTGCTCACTGGGGCTTGGACTAGGATTTTCTGTAAAGCTGCTTTGTGACAACGTCTGTTGTAAAAAAGCGCTTTATAAATTCATTTTAACTTGAGTTGAGGACTGAAAGCTATAGGGACCACTCTACTGAATTACTTTAAATTTAAACATTAAATTAACTTCATGTTTTAATACAAAACATGATTTTATGTATGAAACAACTGTTCAAAAGCTGTGTCTGCTTGTCATGTACTGGTGAGCATTTTTTAGTTCTGTGCAAAAGTGCCTAGAATTATCACTACCAAAACATTTAGTAAAGTGTCGGCTGTGTTATGACTGTTTTGGTAGTGACAAAATGGTCTCAAGTCCAAGCCAGTTATGTGTCAGTCCAAATATAAGTCAGTATGAACCAGTCCAAATGTGTTTTGAACTCTGACTAAAGTAATTTGGTAGATTGCTCCATATTCAATCTTTGGCTACAATCAACCACATCTCACAGAATCTTGCCTCTTGCAGCTTTCTGCACTACTGCGCAGAAAAGCTTTAATCAGTCCACATTCCAGGCAAACTTGTTGAAATGAGCATTTCTTTGTGAAGGTGAAATGAGTCACGTTTCTCTACAAAGTGTTGCGGTGCGGAAAAATAAAAACCCCTCTTTATTTAAGACGCCGCATCAGAATAAAAGCCAGATGCAGAAGGACTGCGCTTTATGAGCTTAGCCAGCAACTATTTCAGAGTTTAACATTTTAATGTAGGCTAAAAATTAGATTTTTGAGATCACAAAATCATAGTTACGATGTCTACAGTGACCAGATGGACAAAAAAAAAAACAGCTCTAAATTAGAAGAACGTGGTTTAATATAAAGTACTCGACCAGTGTGCCTCACCTTAAATCATGCTTTGGAATGAACTTTTCAATTGTAACAGCTCACTTTAAGATGAACTCAGATTTTAAATTGAAGAAGGAGGGAAAATTCTGATCAGTACTCAGTATCGTCCAATATCCTGAGTTTTTTTCCCCAGGTATCATAATCGGTATCCGGAGAGAAAAGTCAGATCCTCAATACAGGTGTTAATGTAGAATTTAAGTAGACAAGATAAAAAGGACAGTGAGTGTGGTTGGTAGGTGTACCTAATAAAGTGGCCAGTGTTCTCCTAAACATTTGCTGGTGTAAAGCGCGTGCGTGGGCCAGGAGGTTGAGCGAGTGTTACCTGTGGGGGATGCAAACTGCAGGAGCACGCTGTTGCAGCCGAGTGTGATGATGAAGGACTGTTTCCCAACACGACTGCACTCAGTTTCCCGCGACACTGAACACTTAAACACGCTCGCCTCGTCATCTGCAACACAAACACAAGTCAGTCCATGGACAGCAGGCAAGTAACACTCTATTCTGCATTACATGGTGTGAGTGATCAGAGTTGTAAAGGACTGAAACAAATACACTCCTAAAACACACCAACTCCCTGTTTCATCTGATCAATTTACGCAGCAATATTATTATGACGTAAACATGAGCCAGCTAAGTACTTGTGCTGCATCTGAGTGGTACCCTGAGCGTACATTACACAAACACCATATTAAGTTAATGTTTTGACAAAACAAATATAATATACACCCCAGATGAACCCATACATACAACTTCTGCTTCTTCGTCGGAGCTGTGAGGCTCATTTTGCTAAAACACTAGAAGTCAATAGTCACCCAAATCGTTTCTGTGAGTACATGCACAAAACTTTCTCTCAAACCACATCCAGGTCTTTATTAAGGTCGCTTATACTTGAGATCACTGTATATAACTTAGTACGAATGCTGCCATTTTTAAACCACTTATAGCTTCAACACTAAACTGACTATTTCTGGCTTAAGTGGAAAATTGTGTAAACTTGATCAGTGTACTTATTTTGAACACATAAACCAAGTTACTGTATTTGCCGCCTGCTGCTTTAAAGACCCCATGCACTCAAAACTGTGTCTTTTTAAATGGTTAACTCCTCTGTGATGGCATATTATGGTATACACACTCATATTAGTATCAAACGTGTTACCATATCATTCACATTTCACATTTTTCTATTGAAAACGGGTTTTCTCAGGACAATATGTGGGGCACTCTGTAGCAGCTTAGCTTTGTACATCACGAATGAGCTTGAACCTATCATGGTCCAATATACTAACATATGCTAATGAGCCACACGCCACGAATCTGGCACATTTCCATTACGAAATAAAGATGTTGATTAATGTGAATTGTACCTGTTAACCAAAGTAAAGTAAATAAAAGCTGCATGAGCCCAACCTACCAATGCTAAACCAGCATCAACTGGCATTCGTTAAGGGCAGCACAAGCACCCGAGCTGAGAGGGAGAGACAGAGAGCTTGTGGCCTGTGTTGCCTCACGTCCTACGGCAACACCACTGGGGTCGAACTGCGTGGTCAGGCAGCTGCACCACTAGATGTTATGCATAGAAGCTAGCATTAGCTAAGCAAGAAGGCCTAAACTTTAATTCTGACCAGAGACGTTACAAAGGTAGGAGACCGGTCACTGCTTGGAAAATGAAATTTCTCTTTTGTGCCTGGTTTGGAAAATGAATGTGGGAAATTTCTCAATTTCTAAACAGAGTCAACTGGGAAAAGATCCCCTCAGTGTTGAGATCTCTGAAAGCACAGAAGCCAGAACAAGCAACAAAATAAATAAATTAATTAATTAAAAAAAGTTTTTTCTGTGTTATTTGAGCCGATCGCTATTTGCGATTCTTTTCAGAGGTTACCAGCAATTTAAAATGTGTTTTTACATGATAATTTGGCCTTTTAGAGTTTTTAGGTCTCTCCTCCCCCCATTCAAAGAGAGAGAGGAGTCTGGTCTGCCTGGTCTGGAAATAACTGCCCGGCGGCGTTGTCAAGACGGCCGCCGGCAAAACAGACTTTCAGGCAAGTTTAGAGAATAAACACCCAAATGTTACTTCTGAGTTACATGCTTGTTAGCACCTGAGGATAACACTAGCTTAGCAAGACGGCTAAACCTCCAACACTTTGATGCCACAGTGAGGCAAGTTTAGAAGATGAAGACTCAAATCTGAAAAGATGGCTGAACTGAATGCAAAAAATCTGAAATCAGCCATATTTATAAAAAATAAATAAATAAATACTTTTAAGGTACAGACCAAAAGTCGTCGGTCTCATAAGCATCAGTGAGACAATAACTATTCTTGTTTAACACTTGGTGACTGGCCGTCTTAATTACATCTCCACACATGTAATTAACATCAGCGCTTCTTGATTAGTCTGCAGCAAGTAAATAAACCTGCTTCCCGCACCTCAGTCATTTCTGGCTTAAGCCACACCTACATTCGCTTTGTATTTTAAAAGACAGAACTCAAAACCAAAGATATTTTAAAACTATAAGTTAATTCATTCAGAAGAGCAACAGTACAGCTTCCATTATCATGCTTGCTTCTGACCACCAACCAGTCCTCTAATAGGACCACAAGGGCATAATCCCGATCAATTTCCCATCATTCAACTTCTCATTAAGCCATGCTATGAGGGATTAAACAGTGAAGAGTGACTGCAGAAAGCTCCTGTGTTCACAGCACCGTTTCAGCTGTTGCTGTTGGGACAAAACAAGATGCCAATAAAGATTAGTGAAGCAAGATTAGCTAACGCTAAGGCTATTGATAGCTCGCATCTACTGTGGCTGCAGAAACTCAGGAAAATTCTTGCTGTCCTGCACAGGACAAGAAATGGACAAAATAACAGAAACACTAATTTATTAAAGGGCTCACATCTTACATTTTTCTTGGATTTTGCTTTTTTCCCCCCTTGAGATCCACTTGATGTATGTGCGGTTTAATGCACCAAAACCAGACATGCTTCATTTTTCCATGATAATTTTCCAACCTCTCTTTATACCTTAAAATTGAAACAGGCTGCTAATTTGTTTGTATGCGAGTTTTCGATATCTTTTTTCTATCTTTCGGTTATTTTAACCATGAGGATTTGGGTTCAGATTCTCCAGCATGGTCTGTATTAGCATGATACAGTTCAACAGAGTACACAACTGTAAGTTTTCATCAGGTATTTTTGCAGATACTAATACTGGCCGTTAATATTGGTGTATATTATCGGTCCGGCTCTAGTAAAGCTAACGAACTAGGAAATCCTGTAAATCCTACAAATAAAAGCAGAAACTTCTTTCGGCGGCAGAGATCCTCTCAGAGACTTCCACTTCTGCATTTATCCAAGTTTGCAAAAGACAGAAAGTGCAGAATTCGTTTCAGCTCCATAATGCAGTCAGTTTACTCACAGCTAAACAACCATGAGTAAATTTTTCCAGAAGCACACAAAACAACTCACAGTGAAGCAGAGTGAGACATGAAGGCACATGAAACACTCTGTTCCAGGTTCTGTTATACTGCACTGAATAAAAGATCATAACTTCAAGGTCCACATCATTCGAAGATCACATGTCTCATAGGGCCTATGTTCTTTATTCTAGATGTGTTTTTTCATTTCAATGTTTTATCTGTTTATTGAGTCTTTCTCAGTCCAGCACATCTTGCAAATAAAATCAGGTGCAACATATAACATTATTGTTATCGTTATCAATTAAAGCTGACTGACACAGGCATATGTTGGGCTGCTCGATAATTCATTTTGTTTAATTGTGATATAAAGGTGGGCAATACGATGATATATTGTCACTACTGTGATAAACAAAATGCTTTTCAAAGCATATTGTGAATATCATACATAAACAACACTGACCAACTGCATGTTTCATTACAGAGAGCATAAATAATCCTGTTTAACCGGATTGAGTGCAGTGAAGTGTGTGACATGAGAAAAAACACAAGACATATTTTTGGCTGTTTTTAAATGTTGCACTACTTGTGCTTTGTGTCTGTATGTAAAAATACAGTGACACATATTATGTTCTGCAATATCGTGATAAGTAATAATCACAAGATAATATTTTTGCCATATGGCCCAGAACTCTTCATGTCTTATACAGTACTGGATTTTGCAGGAGTTTTTTGGACCACGCCATACATCTTTATGAATTTACATCACATGCACAGACTCAAAAGATTGGGTTTGATGTTTATTATACTGATAAAGATATAATGACAATAGTAGATCATTCACTTGCATCCTCTGAAGACAAGTCCTTCACCAAGTTTATGACAGTTCTCTTTCAAAACTCTTAACATGTTCTCAATCATCAGATTAATTTTGGGCAAAAGGGACAAAGCAACTCTACATGCTGCGTGCAGTTCCACAATTCCACCAGAGAGGTCTCCACATCCCCAAAACTTACGTGGTGCAGCTTTTCATTTTCCGATTTTATTACTTTTCAAGGACACTTTTAGTACTGTAATTTGGCCTTTATATTTTCCAGGAGCCGTATGAACCCTGTGTCAGCACTTGGGTACACGGGGCTGTTGGGAACTGTTTGAAAATTCCTTATTAAACTGCTAATAGCAACACCACAGAGAAATTTTTACATGCTTTCATGCATATCTAATGATATATGTAATCTAATGATATATATAACACATACATACACACACACACACACATTTCCAGTTTCAATAGTTTTCAATGTTGAGGCCAAGATTTAATTTTATTTTATACACTAATAATGCTCTTAATTCAGTGCTCTAATTATATACTACAGTACTGCAGAATGGTTTGGCTCAGATAAATAAACATTCTCCACCAGAACTTTAACGCCTGTGCCTCCACCCTTTAACCAAACAAAACAAATGAACAAAAAAAAAGTCACTTGAGTGAGACTGTGCGCATAGGATGCACTCAGATGCCTAGTTTTCACTACTGACAGTGGGTTTACATCTCTATACAAATAGACTGCACTGAGAATGGTACAACCTGACATACATACATACATACATATATAACTATATATATTATATAACTATATATTTATATAACTATATATATCAACCACTGACATCAACAGAACATCAAACAGTGATTGCTGATCAATCACCAACTATTTTTATAACTATTATTTCACAGAGATTTATGTGCAACTTGGCTAATGTTGAATGTCGTACCGTTACACTATAAAATATCTACTACACATTAGCAGCTCCACAACACCAAAAACACCAGGTTCTGTCCACAGAACTGCAGAGAGGCGTGATAAAGGACCAAAAGTGACTTACAGGACCCCTTCATGCACCTCCATACTCCATTAATATAACTTAGAAATATATATTTCAGGCCAAAATCCAAGGGTTATTTCAAAGCTATCACAAAACAAGGACTCAGACATCAGGCAGCGTATTCACAGCCTGTTCAATGTAATAACTTTCTGTGAAGGAGTATTTAGAGGACTTCAACTTCTTCAGACATCTGGTTCCCATCACCGCTGCTGTGAACAGTTCTCGCTAGGTTTCCCCACAACAAAGCACTTCATATCGATCAACTCTGTACTACTTTGTTCACATTTTAATTGTTTACTTGTGGAGAAATTTTGAAACATCAGTAGAATCCCCTTTAACACTGGGATGCAGTGTGGCTATAATCCTTTCTTTGGGATGTTTGAGGAGATCCGAAAGACCACTTTTCTTTTCTGAAACTCCTGCTTATATCTTAAACATGACGATATGATATTTACAGACATTTCACGACCGAATAAAACACGTCTCTGAGAGCGCCGTGTTGTGCAAATGTGCTTTTGCGCTCACGGAGCCGCTTCTCCATTCTTTTCTTCCAAGGAGCATCCAAGGCAGCCTGAGGCTCGAACAAAAGCCGAGACTGCTGAATGAACAGGCGGGCAAGTGGCAAGAGGGGAGGCGGGGGGGACCTGCTATTGTCTCATAGTGAACAAAGATGAACGTCTAAGCGGTTGTGGATAAGTAAAACAGTACACAGGCTAAAAGCACAGCATGTTATACTGCCTAAATGAGCACTGAATATGTGGCTCACATTTCTCTCACATAGACCGGCGTCCAGTGATGCGATGTGCGCCATCCAAGCTCAAAAAATAAAACACGGTCGCACTCCCCCTGCCAGCTGGCACGCGTTAGGGCTAGATTAAGCACTTAAAGGGGAACTCCATCGATTTTTTAAAAATTCTACATAATTAAATGGTTGCGATGTAAACAAAGATACTCAGACTGGCTTGGTGTGAAATGCTCCGTTCTAGAGAAACTTGCCTTCTTAGAATTGTTCACAGTGGTGCTGATAGGAACCAGACGTCCGCCTCTAAAAGCTATTACATGAAATGGTGAGATACATGCTGCCTGATGTCTGAGACACTGTTTTATGATAGTTGTGTGAAATTTTGGCTTAAAATGTGTTTTAATCCATTTATTTTAGTTAATTCATGGCAGAGGGGTACACACAGGGCATTGTTAGGCAAAACAGTCCCCAAAGAAATCTTATGTCCATTTTACCATCATCAATACTACACATAAAAACTCAGAAGACACGTGCAGGTTTACTGGTGGTTTTGGATAGTAAATTAAACGGCTATACTGGTGTTGTAGACACTGTGACCCCTGGTTCCTATCACCACCACTGTAAAGAAATCTGAGTCTCAAGGACCTATTTCACATCAGACCACTCTGAATCACTGTTTACATCTCAAGGACTGAATTATTCAGAAATTCTGAAAACCTGGTGGAGTTCCCCTTTAAAGCGCCTTAAACACGAAACTCTGGGACACTTTATAGGGGCAAGTTTCATTTTTGGCCCTCTCTGTTTTAAGACGGACTCAGTTACTGACTCCAAAGAAAGAGCGAGGTGCTAGCTAACTTTATGACTAACGTTAGGCGCGAACCAGCATCAATAATAAGCTATTAGTTAGCCAACTTGCTAAGCTAACCCCCTCGCTTTATTGTCCAAGGCGCGAAGTTGAGGACAAGTTATGTTTTCTTGGGCGCTGTTGTCCAAAATACGCCACGGCTACTTTAATATCTCCCCAAATTAAACTTCTTACACTTTGCTGGACATGGTAGTGCGGCAGCTAGCTAGCTTCAAGACGAAGCTGGAGTCAGCGTCTTATTCGAATTTTCCCGGTCCACCTTAAACAGTGCAGCAGCTACATGCTGGTGCCTCATGCGCCACAATACAGCTGCTGCCTCATTTAAGGTAGACCGGAGAATTCGGACAAGAAGCTGGCGAATACGCTGCCACACTTCCAACGTGGTGAAGTAAACAGCGCCTTGTCTGGTACGTCTGAAGTAACATTCACAGCTGTGGTTAAACGCCACAGATTTAAATTAAATCATTATTAAAAAGCACAAACTCGGGTTTTTACTACAAACGCAAACACGTAACCCAACTATTAAATGCTGCATTCGCTCTAGCCTAGTTAGCATTAGCATTAGCGTTAGCGTTAGCCAGCGGCTAAGGCTAAGCGTGCCGGACACAAAGGCTGGAAAAACAAACCGCCGAGCGCTCACTCACTGTTGGAGAGGTTTAAGAGGGCCGCGTCCTGGGTGGTTTTCACCTCCAGCCGCAGAGGCTGCTGCTCGGAGTGCCGCTGGATGTCTCCTTTCGCATCCCCAATGGAGAGGAGCCGCACGCCGGGGAACACGGACACCGCCATCTTCAAGCTCGGGGGGAAGAGAGCAGCAGCAGCAGCGAACACGCAACCGCTCCGATCCGATCTCCCGCGGACTCGGCGGGGAAAGCAGGCCGGGCTCATTAGCGCCTCCGTTCGGTCAAAGCGGGTAGCTTAAATCTTATACTCCTAAAATGTTTCTTCAAAGGTTCTTAGGTAAAGGCAATGGTTCTATCTAGAACCATATGTTCTGTACAGAGCCATTTCAAGCTTAAATGGTTCTCTGCACGGTGAAATGGTTTTTCAGATTTACGGAGAACGTGTTGTGTATGGTTCTGAATAGAACCTTTTTGAAAAGGGTTCTATATAGCACCAAAAAGGGTTCTTCTGTTGTTACAAGCTTGATATATATAGAATAATTTTCAACACGTTGTCCAGCACCAGGCACCATGCAAAGAACCATTGGTAGAACACGTGGTTCTAAACAGAACCATTGGCTTTACTAAATAACCCTTGAAGAACCTTCTTTTTAAGCGTGTGTAGTTACAAGCCTGATATGGTAGCAGAACCCTTTTTGGTGCTATATAGAACAATTTTCAAGCAGGTTCTATGTAGGTCCATACTTCTATGGATCTACATAGAACCTCTTTGAAAATGGTACTATGTAGAATCTGAATCCCATTAATTTGAAGAAACATTTCACCATGCAACTAAGCATGGAAATGGTTCTACATAGAACCCTTTTTGGTGCTATACAGGACAATTTTCAAGTAGGTTCTATGTAGATCCATACGTATATGGTTCTATATATGTATATGGGTTTCTATATAGAACCTGCTTGAAAATGGTACTGTGTAGAATCTGAATCCCATCAATTTGAAAGAAACATTTCACCATGCAATTAAGCATGGAAACGGTTCCATACAGAACCATTGTCTTTACTAAAGAACCACTGAAAAGCAGTCCTTTTTAAGAGAGTAGGAAATTCTTGTGTCAGAGGTTGCTTAGAAAAATTACAACAGAAGATTAAAACACAATTAAGTAAAAATTTAATAAATAAATGTAATATTATTTATTAGAACGGAATAAAAATAAAAGTAAGATAAATGTAGTAAAGGAGGCTAAAACAGAAATGTAGAAAGGAGTGTTACACATGATACTGAAAATCATTGGCAATGATATTGAAAAGTATTAAAGTAATTATTGCACATGATATTGAAAAATAATGTTACACATGTTATTGAAGAGTAATATTGCAATGATGTTGAAAAAAGCCATATTGCACATAATAGTGACCATATTATTCTCAGTGTTCAATGTTTTAGCTGTCCTGCACACTTAAAAAAGATGGTTCTTTAAGAGTTCTTTAGTAGTCTTTTGTGGTTCTTCAGTGTGGTTCTTGCCACACTGACCCCAGTGTGGCAAGCAGGGGATGAGAGGCATCGTTCATAATTCTGAGTTCAACATCCTGCTCTCCGACACCTTCACCAAAGACTCCAGTTCCACTCCCAGGACAGAACCCGCTTTCTTGATGAACTTATTGGGCCTCGTTCACCAACCGTTCTTGAAAATAATTTTTTTCTTAAAATCCACTTAGACCGCTTTCACAAAGATTCTGACCTTCACCAATATTTTCTTATTTGGGATTTGTTCTTAGATAGACTCTTAAAAAAAGATGGTTCTCCAAGGGTTCTTCAGCGAAGAAAATTTTTTCATACAGAACCATAAACGCTCAAAGAACCATTTGCATGATTAAAAGGTTCTTTGCATCATGAAAGAGATCTTCGGATTAATGGAAAATGTGCATGAATATGCTGTAGATGGTTCTATATAGAACCTTTTTTAAAAGGGTTCTCCCATTGTTACAAGCTCGACACCATAACAATAGAAGAACCCTGTTTGGTGCTATATAGAACCATTTTCAAAAAGGTTCTACAATGCACGCAATCAGAAGAAGCCTTTTCATGATGGAAAGAACCCTTCAGTCATGCAAATGGTTCTTTGAGTGCTCATGGTTCTATATAGAACCATTTTCTTTACTAAAGAACCCTTGAAGAACCATCTTCTGTTCATGAGTGTAAGAACAGAATCTATGCACAGAGTACAAAGCTCTGAACAATTCTGCGGTTTAAGAACACGTCATGAATCTGACACAGACTTTTTCTTATGACCTCTCTCATAAACACTTAAGTGTATTTCTACACGACATGACGCTGACCACCACTGAGTGAAAAAACATCTGCAGCACGGTTTCGCAGACGTTAAAGAGTTCTTCTGCAGGGTCCTTTGCCAAAGTGTGGAGACCACCCTTCATTTATTTATTTTAATTTCCAATCAAAATGGTCATTAGTTATTAGTAAAGTTATTTATATTCAGGAGATATTTTGAGGAGATTAGATATAAATAATCCACTTGCACAAGAAAAAGGAAAGAAAAAATAATCATTGAAAGATACAGAGAAAATGGAACTCCTAACAACCGCGCAACCAAGACAGAAGCTCCACTTTTGCTTCAGATCTGAAAAAAGAACCACAGCCATCCTTCCACTGTGAGAAGACAACTCAGCCCTATGGGTCTGAAAGGATGTGTAGCTGTCAAGAAGCCTCACTGAGAAAAGGAGACAGACACATCAAACAAAGAAGCTGCTGGTGATCTGAGAAAAATGGACTGACTGATGCAAATACTGCCACATAAAAGTACAAAAAACGTCGAATTTAACTACATAAAAAATTCACATTACTAAAAAAGCATTTATATACTGTTGTATGTACAAGTTTTGGTGCCCCTGGTCAAATTATGCTTAGTTGACTAACACATCCTACAGAGAACACGTTTTAATGCACAATTTAACATTTCGCTGTTGTCGGAAGAAAACCTCGTATCTCCAAAATGATAACTTTACAGGAGAAGGAAAAAACCTACTTTATCTTTAATGTAAGTCAATGGAACCAGACTTTTTTCCAACTCATTTTGGGCCATTTCTTTTGGGCCATTCCTTATGAAATTTACAAACAATGTGAAGGAGAACAGGCATTTTCAAATTACGTCAAAAACAGAAAAACGACAAAAATGGAGATACGAGGTTTTCTTCCGACAGCAGCGATAATATATAACATGGCCTGTGCAAAAGTAATGACACATTTTAAATTTTATGCTTTATTTTTTCCAAAATGTTAAACATATCGATACCTGTATTGTTCAGGATAGTTTTAAGGCTCTAAATGACCTTAAGGCACTGCTTACATCACAGTGTCTGTCTGTTTATGTTCCAGCATGTGATCTTAGATCTGCAAATACTGGTCTTCTACAAACACCCTCTGTAAAATATAGAAAACCTGGAGAGACTCGTTCAGTTATTCTGCTTCTAAACTGTGGAACTCAATTCCACCTTTTATTAGACAGTCAAGCTCAGCGCTCACTTTTAAGAAGCATCTAAAAACGTCTCTTTAACTCAGCATTTAATTAATCTCATGGTATTTATCTTTTAATGTGATCTGTGTCATTTTCTTATATGATTCTAAATGAATGCTTATAATTTCTTGTATGACTGTTAAGCTTTATCACCTGTCTGTAAAGAACTTTGAGCTGCCACCGGCATAAAAAGTGCTATATAAATAAAAAAATTATTATCAAACAGAAAGTGTGCAATAAGATTTGCCTAAAAATGAAACAGTTCCCTGTAGAGGACGTGTTTACCTAATTTTACTTAGAAAGTCAACAAAACATGCAATTTGACTAGGGGTGTTCCCACTTTTGCATACACCTACACCGGCCCTTTGCGGATTTGAACAGTCAGTCATCTGCCGTCACTTGTTACGTGATTAAATATTAAAAAATACTTAACGCATGAAAACATCATTGTGAAATAACTTTATTGGAAATGTGCATCCATAATATATATCATAGGTGCGTGTGTATTTCAAGGCACTGAGCAGCTGATGGTTTAGTGTATTTAAAAATGCAAAACTGCATAAAACCTGTTCAGTAAACACATTACAGGATAATAATTTTTCATCCTTCAAATAATGTCTTTATATAAATTCAATTACACATTTCATGTAGGCTTGTATAACACAGACAAAACACATGTGGTCAGATCGTGTGAATGGGTGTGGGTCTGTGGAAAGCTCCCAAAACAGTTTTTTAGGTGTTAAGCAGGGATTTCTGTGATTTTCTGAGTGCATATTTGCCGTTATAGGTAGGAATGCTTAGCTTTAATGCAGTAGGTGTCCTATTAAATGAAATACATTGTACTGCTGCCACGGTTGGTTTTGATATATGACAGGTGTCTGAATGGCATATATTACACATTTAATCTCAGATGAATAGGCTTTTATATGTGTTTCTTTTTCATCTTCACTTTCTTGGCACTATACGTAGAATTTCTGCAAACAGTAAAAATAATACAATATGAACCGACATCTTCACTGTGGAGAAAAAAAACAAAGAAAAAAGTACCTCATTTAGTATTCAGACTGTTTAAATACACAAAAAATATAGATTTTACTTGGATTTAATTCAAATGTGTACATAATTTCCACATGAATAAAACATATCATATATAATATCAGTGCTGTGCAAAAAGTCAGACACCATCCTTCCAGTCAAAATGGCTATCGAGTAAAAAAAATGATTACAGATCGAGAAAATGGGGCTCCTAAGAACCGTGCAAGAACTGACAGACCACCAGAGCTGTACCCATCAGATACTACTTTAAGAGAAAGTGCAGCCAACTTCTAAGACTGAACTTTGGAGGTGTGAAAAAATATCCCTGCAGATTTCTTTGGAAAACTGAAAGCGAGTCTTCTGAAAAGACCGGAAGCTGTAGTAACAGAGTGGACATACTAAATACTGAAAAAAAGATATATTTAGTTGCTGAGTTCATATTTCATAAGCTACATTCAAAAGGTGGGTGTCATATGAGAGCTGTAACTGTCTTCTTTCCAGTCAAATAGATGGGGTAATAAAGAAGCTGAACTTTTTTTGTCTACTGAAAGTCGACCGATTTTTCCACAAATCTGAGCTAGAAACTATAAACAGATGGCGTCTCTTCAGTGATCTGCTCTGTGAAAATTATTTTTATAAAATAACACAAAGAGCGACAAAAAAGATTTTTGGCTTTCAGCAGTAAATTGTAAGCATATAGCAATCTGTGTGATCATAAAACACATGTTCTGTTAATTTGAGGGGAGCTTTTACAAAAATAATAAATAAAATAAAAATTTATATTTATTTCATGCAGTTACTGAATAATTAGCCTTACAATTTGGTCATGTAAATTCAGATGGAAAAACCAAAATATACCCTGGAGAATAAGAGGTATATGTTTCCTGCTTTTGTGCTCATGCTGAAAAACCAATCACTTGTACTTAGTGGTCATTTTGACTGGAAATTAACTAAATGAATGGGTCACTGACTTAACAGTACTGTATATGTAATACATTTAATTCCCATGGAAATGATGTATACAACTGAATAACGTATATTCAAAGCATATCTTCTTTTCAGTGTTTAGACCTTAGCAATAAAATCCCTGTTTCATTTTCAGTCAACAAAAGATCTACAAGCAGGGCTAAATAACAGGGTTTTGTATTGTATCTGCTGTTGTTACTGATAACTGGCTCTTCCAATTTGCTTGACTGTATTCGTGGCAAAATACAGAACAGCACTGGCTGATAAACATGCCATTAAAACTTATTTACAACTTCAGTTAGCTAAACTGGCTGATTTTGGCACTTTTTAAACTGACCCAAAAGTCAAAATATTACACACATCTCCTTTAAATGGACTGTAAAGGGTTAGAGTTTCATTACATGTATGACCTTAATATTTAAAGTACATTTGACTTTCCACCAAACTGAATACGTCACAATAAAGCTGTCAAATTGTTTCTGCCGAATTGCATCTCACCTGTCCAATGAATTTGACTGACATTTGAGAAATAAAAGACAAGAGAATGCAAATTTGTTTAAAGAAAAATTAAGACGAGAAAGTAAGGATATTCAGTGTTTGGAATAAAAGGCCTGAGAATTTTGTGTTTCATCTGTTTTCCTGTCATGTTAGAGCTTTCAGGACTCAAACTCCCCTCATTTTACAGTAAATGATACAATACATAAAACTATATCTCTTAAAGGGCCCATTTGAAGTCTCGATATACGATGTAAACAAAGTTTCAAAACGTACATGGAAATTAACCAGCAAAAACAGCCCGTTTTGAATCCATTGTTTATGTGATGTCACAACCCAGCTCATTTGCATACATCTGCCTATTCCGTCTACAGTTCAGTCACGCCCTTTCAAGCCAAAGTTATAAGAAGCGTTTCGGTGTGATTTTTAAACAAGGCACAAGATAGGTCAGCCAATCAGAACGCAGCTCATTTACATATCGCAGCTGTCAGAACAAAACCTCGTATCTCTATTTTTGCCATTTTTGATTTTTTGACAATGTGAAAAGGCCTGTTGCCTTTTATATTGTGTCTAAATTTCATCATGAATGGACCTTCTCCTGTAAAGTTCTCATTTTAGAGATATGTTTTCTTCTGAGAACATCGATATATCAGTTTTACAGTAATAGAACAGGCTGTTTAATTCTAGGCGATAAAAAAGGTTGGAAAATGTCATGTAAAAATGAAAATGACGTTTTTGCTTAAAAAAAAGAAACACAACTGTCATAAGTGGATCCCAGTATGGAAAAATAAATTACAAGAAAAATGATGTATATGGGCCCTTTAAAGTGAAATTACAATACATTGGATTTTAACAGCAAAGCTTCAGTAGCGTCTCCCACAAAAAGAAAAAAGGTCAGTGTAAATGTGCAAGTAGTGTCGATCCAGCGATGAGTGTCACTCCTGAAGTGAAGGAAGAACGGGAATGAGCTTTTAAAGCCCTCTTCATCTTTATACATTCAGAGAGGGAAAAAAGAAAGAGAGAAAGGATTGTTTTTACAGTTACAGTACAATAACAGAGGTGATATAGAGAAGTAGCAGAATTAAAAATATGATTAGCATCATCTCGCACACCGATAATCACTGATGATTCATCAATAAGGTGCGTTTTAATAGATTTTTACTGATCTAATACTGTAGATAAACAGACAAGCAGACAGACAATCCCTGAGAAAAGCTGGGTGCTGTGGCAAAATCACTGGACATGCAGTACTGTGCAAAAGTCAGAGACCGCTCTTCATTGGACATGCAGTACTGTGCAAAAGTCAGAGGCCACTCTTCACCTCATTTCCAGTGAAAACAGCCAATAAGTACAAGTTCAAAAATTTCAGCATCAGGAAAATAGCAGAGCAACATATTTAATAGAAAATTACTCAAAAGCCTCAACAACTAGCTACAACAAAAATTTTCATCCTTTGCTACCTTTTTTTTATCCTACTTCCTTCCCTTCCATTCGGGAGACTTACTTTCATCTATTTTTCCACCCTTCTGAAGTTCAGTCTTAGAAGTTGGTTAAATTTTCTGCTTCTCACAATCTGAGTCACAATTGCAAACACATTCAGTGATGCTGAGGTCTGGACGCTGGGGTGGACAGTCCATTTTTTCTAAGAACACCAGCAGATGTTCTTTTTTGTTTATTTCTTTTCCCAGGGAGGCTACTTACGACGGGCCACTGTTAATAAAAATAAAAATAGTAGACTTCGAGAATAAAGTCATACTATTTCAAGAAAAAAGCCGTAATATTTGGAGGATAAAGGGGGCTAACTGTAGGGGGGCTGCCATAACGCGTTGGGGTCTCGGTTGCTGTACTGGCGCTGGAGCTCCACTCACTCCTGTCTCCTTGTGGAACGATCATTTTGATCATCATTCTCACTGTCTGTGAAACTTCATGCCCTCTTTGAATGGCGCGGAGATGTAGCCACCGATAGCCGTGTAGACGACCCTGCGATTCTCCTTCAACAACACAGACAGACAGTTTCCTCCGAGTCCGTCTGGCTCTCTATTCTAGATAAACAGTTTCCTGCTCAGCCGTTTCAGATTACTAATAATAATCTGGTGCTGATGTGCAGGAGAGACAGGGAGACTGAGTGTTTCTTTATGGGTGAAATCGATATGAAAGTATAACTCCACCAACTCACCGCCCCTCATTTAACACGAGGAGGTGCTGCCTTCCCTTTGCAAAGCCGTTGGCCACAATATTGCGACCTTTCCTGGTATTAATGCCACTTTAATGTCATAATTCTACGACTTTTTTTTTCTCAAAATATTATGACTTTATTCTCGAAGTCTACTATTTTTATTTTTATTAACAGTGGCCCTAAAATGCCGTCGTAGCTTCTTGGCAGCTACACATCCTTTCAGACCCATAGTGCTGAGTCGTCTTCTCACTGTGGAAGGATGGACAGAAACACCTGTGGATGTTTTCAGATCTGAAGCAGCTTGATTTTCTCCTCTCTCTCAAAGATGAAACCTTTAAATGAAACCAAAGATGAAACAGAAGATGAGACTCCTAACAACCACCTGAAAAATGTGGTAGACCATCAAAACTGTCCCCCTGAGATAAACGTGCTGTTTATCTCAGGGGGACAGTTTTGATGGTCTACCACATTTTTCAGGTGGTTGTTAGGAGTCTCATCTTCTGTGTCTCTTTTAATCACTTTTAAAAACTCCTGTTTTTTCCACTTATTTTCCTTTCTAAAGCAAGTGGTTTCATCTTATGTCTGATCTCCTTGGAAATATTTTGGGAAAGATGAAAAATGTGTCCTTAATGGCTGTCTTGACTGGGAATTAAATAAATGGGTGGTGTCTGATGTGCACAGTACCCAACACATGTACACAAAAAAAAAATGATACCAAATGCGGAGGCAACATCAAACCAAAGCGTTCACATTTTGTGGTGGTATGTAAACAACAACAGGGTTTTGGGGGCATCCTTGAGGTAAATGTAATACTCTTAAAGACTTTTTTTAATGCCACTTCAAATGTACTTTAAGGTCACATTTGCAGTGACGATATACCAAATATACTCTCTCTAAACAAAAAAATGTAAAATAAAATGCAAGAAAAACAGCAGGTAACGTTGCCACAACAACCCCATATTACTCAATGTCTGCCGCATGATGACATGATGTCAAATATATATATATATATATGTACATACACATTTATATATAAATTCCAATGTAAATGTCCATCCATATTAAGCCTTTTATTTGTAAAACATAAATGTTAAGCTTTTTAAGGACCCACAGCCACTCTGAATAAATGTGATGTGCCTATGACAATAATTTGATTATGAACCATGAGTTGTTGTCCATATGCAAATTCTGTCCTATTACTCATCATAAGAGATTAGGGGTGAGGTAGCGTGTGTTGTGCAGTCTGTAAATAACCCTATTTTCCTATAAAAAAAAATAGTATTTTAGCAGGGTGGCAGGGCCCGAGCTCCGAGCAGGGACGAAACCCGACGAGACAGCCGCAAGAGCCGGGGGGACAGGCGAATGCCACATCCAGATAATAGCTAACTACAGAATGACAACATAACATCTTATGGAGTTCTGGACAGTATGGCCAAAAACGAGAATTTCTGATTGTTTTGTAGTGTGCCTGTTCAAATAAAATCGTTTTAGATGCTTAAGTTAACCTGTTTGATGTCCCTTCAATATTTAATATGAACCACTTACCAACCAAAGTAACTCTGAAATATTTTATTATGCAAAATAACACAAACAAAACTGAACAAAATATAGATAAACCTGTCTAGAGCTAAATGTTGTTTCATGTCTGAATTTCTACAAGGCTGATTCAACAGCCTACTGTTCGAATTTTCCATTCCACCTTAAATGGAGTAGCAGTTACACTCTGGCACTTGTACAGATGCCTAAATGTAACTGCTCCAGCATTTAAAGTGGAACGAGAAATTCAAATCAGAAACCTATTTTAGCTTCGTTAAATTCTCAAGTTACTTGTCTCGTGTGTTCCAGAGGTCCTGTTTACACCACGCATCAACATGCGTTCTTGTTGATCGGGTCTTGTTTGAATTTCACGTGACAGCCAGAAGTAAACACTCCCATGACCAATTGTGAGTGGATTAAGATCCATCACTCAAACCACATTCGGAACTGGTCAGAGATGAATCTTGACGACATTTAATGTGTGTTCGCTGTCTGTGTATAATTAAGTGAGTGGAGATGTGTCTGCCCAGCGCTGACTAGCAGGAGGAGAGAATAAATAATAAGTGTGTTTACATGCACTTAATAATCTGATCATAATATTATTTCTGTAGTTATCTGATTATTCAAAGGGTCATGTAAACAGCACACTCCGATTTCTTAGACTGGAGTAAAGTCTAAAAATCCGATTAAGAAATCTGATCAAGAGAGCTGGACTTTAGCTCAGTAATCAGATTTCTCAGTGCATGTAAACTCTTACTCTGATTTCTTTCCGATTTCACAGTCTGCGCATGTGTGAAAACAGACATCAGTACCGGAAATAAGCGAGCAGCATCGCCGAAAGACGCAGCAAAACACTTTTGGAGCAACGCTGAAACCAAATACATGCTTGACAAAATGAAGGATTTAAATCTTCTAGATGATTTATGTTCATATTTTCAGGTAAAGTGGCTTGGAAAAAAAAGCTGCGGCATAAAGTTTGAGTTTTACGTTACGTTTACGTCACGTCTTCTTCTGTGAGTTTATTGGCTGGTTGTAAAGCAGAAATCTGAGTACTGCCTGACTCAAGTGCATATAAACAAACAAAATCTGATTTTCGGTTTCAGTTCATTGGATTGTTAGGTAATTATGCAGGTAAACGCACTTAATGAAATAAAGGATGGAGGATACGCAGGCTGGATTTATCCTTACACATGAATATACATGCTTATTTGAAGGTTTTTGGGGGACTTTCCAGTGATGCTAACTTGCATTAGTAACGACAGGCTTGTTGTCCGCTGGACAGTGTTGACAAGCGCACCATCGCACCATGCACAAGGCATTGGATTGGTTTAGAAGTATCACTCTCCGTTTGTTCTCACCCTAATAAGTCTAAAAAACGCATCTCATCTGGTCAAAATGGGGACGCATTTTAGTGAAAAGTCTAAGTGGAATTCGCACTTCAGACGTCTGGTTCCTATCACCACCACAACAATTCTGACGCAGCTTTTCTAGACCGGCGCATTTCACATCCAACCACTTTGAATGGCTTCGCTTACATCTTAATTGTTTAGTCATGCATAAATTTTTCAAAAATGGTGGGGTTCCCCTGTCCATCAGTAACTGTTATGTAATTACAGTATTTAAATTGTAATGTATTTCACTGCTTTGTTACAGGAAAAAGTAATTATGCTGCTTTGTAATGTGTCACTCCTAGCACTGGTCATTACCTCAGAAGAGCTCACAGGATTTTGGGGGCCGGAATGGGTTGTCACTGGACGGGACCCCCATAAGCAGCGGGTCTTTATGGGCATTTTGCAAGCAAAAAGCCTTCAGGTCAGCTGCCGCCTGGGACACCTAACAACATTAAGGAACATAAACAACAGGAATACATTAACATTCAAAAGTTTGGAATCATTATTTATATGAATAATTACTGTTATTTTATTTTAATAATGACTTACACAGTAACTTTAAAAGTAATTTTAAGATGTTTTATTCAATATTTCAAATGCTTTAGGAAAGAATCATTCATCATAATTCATGTAAAAACACTCTGCCTTGATATTTGAACATCACAAGAAAACTCATTTGTTTAGAATTTAATTATTGATATAATTCAGTCATTATGAAAATGTCTACAGCTCTGTCCACCATTCTGGCCACATCTATCATAGTAACACCGCAATACAATCGTTTTACACGTGTATTTTCAACGCAAATTAGCTACATATTATGGAAACCTCAAAACCTTTCAATAGTAATCTCCACTTTTGTCAATTTCTGCTTTTTTCCATAAATTGTAAACTCCGTAATTTGTTACACTGACTTCCATTACAAGTAAGAACACAAGGTTTTGTTCCAGCAGCGACTCTATGTATTTTATTTATTTATATATTGTGCAAAGATCAGCTTCATTTATTCAATTTCCTGACAAAATGACCATTAAATTAAAAACCAAGTAATCATCTGTATAAGTACATGCCTCTGTGTGTGTATAGGTGCATATATATTATTTTATTTATTTATTTATTTTAGTTTTTAGTTAGTTTGCATGTTCTGCCAATTTTATTTCCTATTTGTATTTGTACTTATGTTTATTATCACAGTTTAATTATAGTACTTTGAGCGGAGTAGAGAGATAAGGGCGGGTCTTTAGGGAAAAGGGTGAAGGAAACCAATAAAGGAGTTGTCTTTTATTAGTGTACACCATGCTGTGTCGTCATTGTTGAACATTGCAAAAAAAAAAAAAAAATGTTCAAAAAACCAAGTAACCCACTCGAAATTCAACAGAAATATCTTTTTTTCTCAGTATTTATTGTGTCACTCTTCGCCTTTCATTCTTTTCAGGAGACTCACTTGTTGTTCAAAGAAATCTGCAGAGATATTTTTCCCTGTTGGTTCTCATTTAGTGATGTTGAGGTCTGGACTCTGGGGTGGTCAGTCCATTCTCACAGCTTTTACTGTTTATCTGATCGTTTAATTCTATTTTAAGCTGTATTGGAAACTCTTGTTGTTTTTCCACTGAATAACAAGAGGTCCTGACCGTTTTGTCTGGGCATTAAATGAATGAACCGTGGTCTCTGACTTTTGCACAGTACTTTATGTGTTTCGTTACTATTAAAACGGGAAAAAGGAGGAATTGTTTTTGGAGCTTCCTTGATGTTACACTTTTAGCCGTCTCTTCCCGCAGGGAAAAGCATGTGTCTCTAATTAGGATTTGGCCTTTAGCAGCCAACAATCCTCGCACTGTCACACGGTTTACAATCAACAAAGAGCTTCTCTGTTCGGGGCACATGCTCACTCTCACTCTCACCACAGCTCAACTTCAATATGTAGAGTTCTGAGCGAGAGGGACTACAGCAGCCTGGACTAAAACCACAGCGTATGAACTAAAACCTTATCTTTCTCACTTACTCTCACCTTTTTTCGTTTTTGCTTTACCTTAATAAACTGAAGCACCCTAAAATGTGAACTCTTGACAAAATATCGGCGTCACATAATACAGATCTGTATAGTGCACAAGAAAACACTAATAAACAATATACTATATTCTGATTTATACTCATTTTGAATTTGTATTGATTTACATACTATGCATAGCACTTGTTCCTCATTTAATTTCACTGTTTGTTTCTATGTCTTATCTGATTACATTTGCAAACTACAATAATTTCCAAGTAAAAGAAAACTTACAATAAAAATAATTTTCCCTTTTTTTTTTGTTTTAGTTTTAGCACTGTAGCTTGTAACGGAAGTTTATACACCACCAATTAACGTGGTGCTAAGCTACACTGTAAAAAGTGACACATTAACTAGTGTTACCCATTTTAACACTTTTTGCGTCAGACTGTTTTCTGATTTAACACATTCCGTGTTAAAAGCAACCCAACGTGTGTTACCTTTAACTGGGTACAGAAATATTTCGCCACGCTGTGTTAAAAGTAACCCACTGATGTGACTATTTAAAGACAGAATGTGTTGTTTTTAACACACATCCTTTAAGAGCGTAACTGCATGTCTAACTCATCACACGTTTGCCTCAAAATGTGTCGAATTGTTAGTTAATCTCAAAAAACTACACACAGTTAGCTACTAAAATGGACAAGAGATATAATTTTAAGATTATTTCACAACTCAACAGGGTGGAGTGATGATTTAGGCACACAGTTGGCACCGCGCTAACCAGGGGTGGATTTAGTGATTCTGGGGCTCTAGGCAAAAGACAGGAATGAGACCCAGTGAAGCATGAGAGGCTCTGGGCTCCTCAGTGGCACGACTCTAGACTTGCCAGCATATAAAAAATTATATCCTGGCAAGTGAAATCATCTTAAATCTAGCCTATATATCCAATACTTCTCATTTTGAGTTAGTTGTAAAAATATTAGATGATTTAACTGTTGCTATACATTGATACTTAGCTTATTTAATTAAGGTGATAATATCTCACTATACTGGCAGACAGATTTTTTTTTAAGAAATAATGCTTTAAACAAGCAAAATTATCTGCCAATGTAGAAGGATAATTTGGTACAGAATAACACAGAAGTAATAAGTAATAATACCTTTTTTCAGAATGTAATAAGTACTGTAATCATTACATTTTTGAAATGTAATGAGTAAATTGAATGGATTACTTTTTTTGAGCAACAACAGGGAAAACGTGGCCGGGGAGCGAGGCTGCAATAAAATTACAGAAAATATTCGCCAGTCGCCAGTCTTTTAAAAATGTATAGATATATACTGAAACAGAGCATTTAACCTTAACGCTTACAGTATAATTATTTGTATTTTCCTGGGGGCCCTCGGCTCATGGGGGCCTCCCTACCTTCGCCTAGGGCAAACGAGTACTAGTTAACGAGGCAAACTTCAAACACGTCCTGACTGACCGACTAAATTTAGAAAAAGGGGTAAAACTGAAAACATATGATTTTTCGAAGAACCACTGCTTTAAAGGTTTGTCTGGTAGTGTTGAAGCTTTATCAACAGAGCGGAGGTGAATGAACAGGTGCTAACTTAGCTTCTAAAGAAGGGTCGCAGTTTCGAGTGGCTAACAGTTGCCTGGCTACCCAATTAACATTATCCGTCTAATTTGAACTCCGAAAAATAATTTTCTGGTATATAAAAAAAGGGTATTTCTCCAGAAACAGACTCTGTGCTGTCTTAAAATGTTCCAGCTTTCTGGTTTGACCACTGTACAACAAGTTAGTCCGGTCACGCCCTCGAAGACGAGGCTGAAGTGAACGTCTAATTCTCCAGCTTCTTCTTCGAATTTCCCCGTTCCACCTTAAATAGTGCCCGAGGCCAGAATGTAACCGCTGCACCATTTAAGGGAGAATGGGAAACTTTAAATAAGAAACTGACTTCAGCTTCGTCCCTCGAAGTCGGTCAGTCAATGGTTTCCTCTCTCTCTCTCCCTCTCTCTCTCTTCTAAAGCTCCGTTTGTTTTCTCTCCCTACCTTTATCCGGCGGACGCTGGCCTCCAGCCGCAGTTGTTTTACGGCTTTTTGGGCGATAACCAAACTGCTTGCGCTGTTGTTTGACATCTCATCCGACCGCGAGGCTGACAGGGAGAGCTCCGAGCTAAACAGTGATTAAAATAAAAGAGGGACGACGGCAAAAAAAGCTCATCTCCGCCCCCTCTTCAGACTAACTTTTCCTTCTGCGAGGACGGGCGCGTCTCGAATCGAGCCCTAGTGCCCTACGTAGCTAGTGAATCACTAGTCATGAAGGAGCGCAAAATGAACGGGTTAAGATGGCGAATTTGAGCAAAATCATAGTCTGTAAATACAAACATTTTTATATGGAGGAATGCGTTAATTTACTGAACACAAAATAGGATAAAATATTTTAACGCCGCTGTTATCTTTTTGAGCGCTTTAGTACTCCGATTATAGGACTTAAGGTGCCTTTTGTTCATTACCTTCAGTCAGCCAATGTACACGCCAATCAGTTCGCCAACCAATCAGCATTCAGTAGCAGTAATGCTAACTAATCAGCAATCAGTAGCAGTACTACTAACCAGTCAGCGTTCAGTAGCAGTAATGCTAACCAATCATCACTCAGTAGCAGTAATACTAACCAATCAGCACTCAGTAGTAGTAATGCTAACCAATCAGTCCTCAGTAGCAGTAATGCTAACCAATCAGCTCTGAGTAGCAGTAATGCTAACCAATCAGCTCTCAGTATCAGTAATGACAACCAATCAGCTCTTGGTAGCAGTAATGCTAACCAATCAGTGCTCAGTTGCAGTAATGCTGACCAATCAGCTCTCAGTAGCAGTAATGCTAACCACTCAGCGTTCAGTAGCAGTAGTGCTGACCAATCAGCTCTCAGTAGCAGTATTGCTAACCAATCAGCTCTGAGTAGCAGTAATGCTAACCAATCAGCTCTCAGTATCAGTAATGACAACTAATCACCACTCAGTAGCAGTAATGACAACCAATCAGCTCTTGGCAGCAGTAATGCTAACCAATCAGCTCTTGGTAGCAGTAATGCTAACCAATCAGTGCTCAGTAGCAGTAATGCTGACCAATCAGCATTCAGTAGCAGTATTGCTAACTAATCAGCTCTCGGTAGCAGTAATGCTAACCAGTCAGCCCTCAGTAGCAGTAATGCTAACCAGTCAGCGTTCAGTAGCGGTAATACTAACCAATCAGCTCTCAGCAGCAGTAATGCTAACCAGTCAGCGTTCAGTAGCAGTAATGCTAACCAATCAGCCCTCAGTAGCAGTAATGTTAACCACTCAGCTCTCAGTAACAGTAATGCTAACCAATCAGCCCTCAGTAGCAGTAATGCTAACCAGTCAGCATTCAGTAGCAGTAATGCTAACCAATCAGCCCTGAGTAACAGTAATGCTGACCAATCAGCACTCAGTAGCAGTAATGCTAACCAATCAGCACACAGTAGCAGTAATGCCAACCAGTCAGCCCTCAGTAGCAGTAATGCTAACCAATCAGCGTTCATTAGCAGTAATACTAACCAATCAGCTCTCAGTAGCAGTAATGCTAACCAATCAGCACTCAGTAGCAGTAATGCTAACCAATCAGCTCTCAGTAGCAGCAATGCTAACCAGTCAGCGTTCAGTAGCAGTAATGCTAACCAATCAGCATTCAGTAGCAGTAATGCTAACCAATCAGCACTCAGTAGCAGTAATGCTAACCAGTCAGCATTCAGTAGCAGTAATGCTAACCAGTCAGCGTTCAGTAACAGTAATGCTAACCATTCAGCACTCAGTAGCAGTAATGCTAACCAATCAGCACTCAGTAGCAGTAATGCTAACCAGTCAGCATTCAGTAGCAGCAATGCTAACCAGTCAGCGTTCAGTAGCGGTAATGCTAACCAATCAGCTCTCAGTAGCAGTAATGCTAACCAGTCAGCATTCAGTAGCAGTAATGCTAACCAGTCAGCGTTCAGTAACAGTAATGCTGACCAATCAGCCTTCAGTAGCAGTAATGCTAACCAATCAGCACTCAGTAGCAGTAATGACAACCAATCAGCTCTCAGTAGCGGTAATACTAACCAATCAGCTCTCAGTGACAGTAGTGCTAACCAATCAGCTCTCAGTAGCAGTAATGCTAACCAATCAGCTCTCAGTAGCAGTAGTGCTAACCAATCAGCTCTCAGTAGCAGTAGTGCTAACCAATCAGCTCGCAGTAGCAGTAATGCTGACCAATCAGCCTTCAGTAACAGTAATGCTAACCAGTCAGCACTCAGTAGCATTAATGACAACCAATCAGCACTCAGTAGCAGTATTGCTAGCATTCTACTGCCTAAAACCTGTAGAAAAAAGGAAATTTTATTTGCTTTTTTACTGAAATCCGTTCTTTACTTTCTAAAATTAAAGGAAGGTCCTGGACAAATGATTAAAAACTATTTAAGCTTTTTATTTTTTACCTTCAGCCGTTTATCTCCATTGACCCCCACTCATTTAGGACTCGCTCGAGGGCGTTTAGCGGTCATCTTTTTGATATAGAAATAGGACGTGGCCAGGCTCCCCTTTTAAGCGGCTCTGGATTGAGACACAGCTCAAGGCAGGATCAGCTTACTTCCACTAGGTGGCAGTAATGGGCCTCGCGCTGTCCAGTTTGCCACACGAGCTCAAAAAGAAGAAGAGTCCGGGCTGAGTAGACCGCACTTTATAAATAAGAGAATAAGATGTTATTACGAGTAAGTGAAGCTCTTTTTGCGAAGACAGTTGCCTTTTGAGCTTCGAGTGGGTTAAAATCCACAGTCTCAATATTTACTGAAGTCAGGATAGGCCTGCTTAAGTGTATTGGGCAACAGCAGCAGGGCTAGGCTAACATTAGCTCCAACGACACAGTCCCTCGTAACGGCCGATCAGAGGAGTTTGGGAGAGATTAGACTCGATTAGACAGCTCGGAATAAAAGGCTAAAAGCTGATATATGTGCTTTTTCCGTACCTGTATGTCTTGAACCTCTTTCACTGGTCTTTAATGCGCTGTGTTTTTAATTCCAGAGGGTGTTACAGTGTGGAAAGTCTGCACTGAAGGGCAGCCGGTCAGTCCATCAGAGCTCTCCGTGGAGGAGCCCTCTGATCCCTATAGTGGTCGAGCAGACGGTAAGAAGAGCTTTTTAGGGTGAAAATGGCTCTGAGTGAGCTGTCAGTCTGTTTATTGTCAGTAATAAACCATAAATGCTGCTTCTGTCTCTCTTAAGGGGATGTTTAAAGGGGAGCTCGGCCCATTTTTCGATTTTTCTGCATAATTGAATGGCTGAGATGTAAACAGTGTCATTCACAATGTCCTTGAGTTAAAGAGAGACACCCAAGGTAAAAAATTACTCCAGTAAAAGTAGAAGCTCCTCCCTTTAGACCTCCACTTGAGTAAAAGTACAGAAGTATTTTCCTTCAAATGTGCTTAAGTATCGAAAGTAAAAGTACTAAAATATTAATTATGATTTTAATGTCCTATTACCATTTTTGTAACAGGACTCTGCTTCATTAACTCATTTTAGGTGAAAATACTCGAGTGTCACTCTTGGTGAACCAGTCTTTTAATATCTATTTAAATTATCATAAGCACAAAACGCTGAAGGCAAACCATTTCCATTAGGTAGAACCGAGTGGCTCCAAAATAACCTTTTACGAACAAGCAAAGTTTCAGTTTAAGGTTTATTTGCAAGTTTAATAAAAGCTTTAAACACAGGTTCACAAATGAGTTTCCTTTACTAAACTGCATCTGTAGGTCTCTGTTCATAAACATAAACTAGCCAAAACAAATTTACAATAAAATGAAATAGTGTTTGTATAAATTCAGAAAAAAGACACGTCAGTCACAACTGCATATGGTACATATTTCATTATTGTGGTCTATTTACACAAAGTTAGGTTAGTTCCATCATCTATGTTGGCATAGGCACCCAAAATTTTACGCGGCTGCACTGACGTTGAACGGCTGAGCAGGAAACTGTGTTTATCTAGAATAAAGAGCCAGACGGACTCGGAGGAAACTGTCTGTCTGTTTTGTTGAAGGAGAATCGCAGGGTCGTCTACACGGCTATCGGTGGCTACATCTCCGCACCATTCAAAGAGGGCATGAAGTTTCACAGACAGTGAGAATGATAATCAAAGTGATCGATCCACAAAGAGACAGGAGTGAGTGGAGCTCCGGCGCCAGTACAGCAACCGAGACCCCAACGTGTTATGGCAGCCCCCTACAGTTAGCCCCACTTTATCCTCCAAATATTACGGCTTTTTTTTCTCGAAATATGACAACTTTTTTCTCGAAATATTACGACTTTATTCTTGAAATATTACAACTTTATTCTCAAAGTCTACTATTTTTATTTTTATGAACAGTGGCCCTAAAACGCCGTCGTAGAACCGTATGCTTGCACTTGGTAGGTATGTCCAACAGGTCAAAACAACCTCAAAACAAAGTGCGTGCTGTGCCCTGATTGGTGTGCTGCTTCACGCTTCTTTCATTTTGACTTTGAAAAATATTACGTTTTTATACACACATAAACCAAAAGGAACGACAGATTTCGCATAATGTAGTGGAGTAAAAAGTATGATATTTGACTTTGAAATGTAGTGGAGTGAAAGTAGAAAGTCGCAGTAGAAAAATGGAAATACTTAAGTAAAGTACAGATACACGAAAAAACTACTTAATGAATTACATTTACTTTGTTACTGTCCACCACTGGTCATTCAGAGTGGTTTGGTGTGAAATGCTCTGTTCTAGAGAAACTTGCCGAGTCAGAATTGTTCACAGTGGCCTTGATAAGAACCAGACGTCTGAACAGTTTAATGCCTTTAAAAGCTCCCTCACAGAAAGTTATAACACAAAATAGTTGTGAATATGCTGCCTGATGACTGAGACATTGTTTCATGATAGTTGATACTAAAACATCTTATTAATCCTTTTATTGTAGTCCATTTGTGGCAGAGGGGTGCATGTATGGCATTGTGAGGCAAAATAGTCCCTCCAGAAAATATATATTTTTTCAGATTTATCACTATTTTACCATCATAAACATTACATATAAAACCCAGTAAGCACGTGTTGGTTCACTGGTGGTTTTGCATGATAAATAAAATGGTTATATTTGTGTTGTAGACACTGTGACCCCTGGTTCATTCAGACCATTTCACATCAAACCAGTCTGAATGACTGAATCTGAGTCACAATGATGGAAATATTCAAAAAAGTTGAAAAATTTGAGTTTTTGCAAAATATCATTTAAAAAATATTTGAGCCATTTTCATACAAGAAACCAACACATCTCTGCTACAAATGAATACATAACATTTGTTCCCAACATTTACTGATTATGAACAACTCAGTAGAGAAGAAAGCAAAGTGAGTGCAGATGTTATAACCTCACAGGCAAGATTGAAGGGCATATGTCCTGCGTTTTTCCTAAATTGTAAAGTTGTTCCTCGTGTCCACTTTTGTGTTCAACATTTGTGTGGCCTTTTGTACCAAAAACAGTCATAATCCATTTTTACATGACCATATTACATTCTCTCTTCACCCCTTAGAACTAAACAGATGTAGTTACTGTGCCTTTAAGACTAATATAAGATAAAAGCTTTATATGGATGGCCTGTTTTGAGGCCCATTAAAAAAGCACTTGGAGCTGAAACTCTCCTTATAGCTTCAGTGTTAATGGGTGGAGCTGAACTACTGTAGAATGAATAATACATGAAGGCTTTCGTTCTAAAACGTATTATAATTCACTTTCAAGAAATTAGAATATGTTTTCCATTGTATGTCAGCAGTGACTCTTTTCAAAAAAATGTTTATATTCAGAACTTTTGCAAATGGATATAAAGCACTTTGGATTGAAACTCTTCATTTGTAAAAGAGTTCTTGTGACATCACAGAAATAATGAAGCAAAGTTTCCGTATATGGACCATATAAACAGAGTGGTGAACGGTTATGAACCAGCGCAAGCAGCTTTCATATGTTTTGAAACTTAACATTGTTTACATACTGCATCAAACTTCTTTATTCAGAAATAGTGAGGTAAAGTCAGTTTTCCATGATTGGCACTTTAATTGTTTGCTTACAAAAAAGGCAAAGAATTGTTAATCATGGATAGGTAGCTGTTTATGATTGTGACAGGCTTATGTACTGGACATCTACTATGTTTCAAATGATGTAGAAAAATGTAAATTTTAAATAAAAAAAATTGTAGACTTTTTTTGTTTTGTTTTTGGACAGTGATGAAATGTAGAATATAGGTCAGATTGTTGCTTTCTGCCAAAACAGAGCTGGAAAACGAACCTTCTCTCTTTTATTGCCGTCTCTCCCACAGGGCCGAGGAGAGCGAGCCTATGATATTTACTCTCGTCTTCTGAGGGAGAGAATCATCTGTGTAATGGGTCCAGTAAGTGTCTCAGCTTGAGATCAAGGTGTGCTGTGGAGTTAAAAGTCATTTCCATTCAAATTCTCTCTTCTTTTTTCTCTGTCTTTAGATCGATGACTCTGTGGCGAGTCTAGTGATCGCACAGCTACTTTTCCTTCAGTCAGAGAGCAACAACAAACCCATTCACATGTACATCAACAGTCCAGGTGAGAGACTGAAATGTTACTCGCAGGGCTGACAGATTGCTGACTGATGATTTTAAGCCAAATTAACTATTCAAAACCAGCCTTAAAACGCTGATACATACCAAATACACACACAAAATTCTACATCATCAACAGTCAAAAGTCAGAATTCGTCCTATAATACTAGTTTACAGCCAAGGTAATGTTCATATGTGTGCTGTAAAAGGTATGAGCAAAGCAAAAGAGCTTCAGCGCAAGCATGAAATTGTCTTCCAGTTCAGCTCCGAACTGTAACATGGTTCTGATCACTGTGTTGGGGTTTATTATAATTTTTTTATTATTATTATTATTATTATTATTATTATTATAACTGCCATTGAGTTACATTTGCAGGTGCGTGTGGCTCAACAGGAGCAAATAAAATGTAAGGCAGATGTAGCTGCCTTTCCATTCATGTATTTTATGGGTACTTTGACTTATATAATAAAAAGAATTAATGTAAAGCTCCAAATATCTGCTAAAAAGAGTGTGATACATTGCAATGGAAAATGCATTAGCCAAAAAAATACATAAATGAAAATGAAGTCATATGATAATAATAATAATAATAAACTTTATTTATATTGCATCCTTCATACTCATGAGCAGCTGAAAGTGCTTAATAAGAAATAATGCAAATTAAAATATATTTCTCAGTGTTTATTTTATTTATTTAAGCATGACATGGAGTTTTATTTTCCTGTGCAGAGCTGATGGACATTTGTGTTGAATTTTGACCTCTGGCTGCATGTAATCAATAAAAATCACACTTAAAATGTTTTAAAACATTAAGCAGTGCAACGCCTTTGCTTCCCTTTTTGTAATTTGTGACTACAGTTGCGCGTGTGGTCTGTGAGGTCATGCTGGTGTTTCCTCTTTTTCAGTGATAAATCTACTTGCGTGCTAATAGCACCCCCTAGTGGAGATTTACAAGCCAGTTTCGAGGGCTTTCTCTGTATTTTCCTGCAGGTGGTGTAATTACAGCAGGGCTGGCGATCTACGACACTATGCAGTACATCCTCAACCCCATCTCCACATGGTGTGTGGGTCAGGCAGCCAGTATGGGCAGTCTGCTGTTGGCTGCAGGCACCGCTGGCATGAGGCACTCACTGCCCAACGCTCGCATCATGGTGCACCAGCCCTCAGGGGGAGCCAGAGTAAGAGCCGCTTGTTACTATGCATTTTATGTAGTTTCTATCCACATTTTTTTCACATGACCGCTGTATTTTAAGACTGCGGCTGAAATATCCAGCAGGGGAACATAAGTGTTATTAAGTTGGCTCGGTATCTTCTTCTTCATCTTCTTTGTACCATTTGCACAGGTCACAGTTTTCAATCTAGAACGACAAAACTTGGCAGGATTGTAGAGCCTATGAGGGAATAGTGCGCTTGTGGTTTTGGGACAGTTTTCATACACATTTAAACATGTTTTTTTTCCCCCATAGGAAATGAATGATAAATTGTTTTGTGTTAAGAAGGTTCAAATCTAGCTTCCATGTCCTATGTGACATCTCTCACACTGACCCTTGTAGACCTTGCATACACACATTACATACATGCTAGCACACTAACACATGTGCACACACACTCACACATATATAGTTATGTATGTATAGCTTAAAAAGCTTAAAAAGCACAGCTAACCTAAGACTAAATAATGCTTATTCCAACAGGCGTCATCTGTCATAAAGGCTACTTTAGCTAACTGATCAAAATTGGTCAATTTTATAGCCTTTATAGCGGATGACACCTATTGGAATAAGCATTTATAAACAGTTATGTAGGGTTATGTCAGTCGTCATGACAAGCTTACGTAGGTGTCATGTAGCCTTATGAACAGCACCCTACAGTAAAGTGTTACCAACAATACTTTTCCCTTATGATTTCTCTGATTTCTTTTTTTTTTAATCCTGTTTCATAGTCGCTGTACATACGTAAAACAGCTAGTCACAAAACCAATGTTCAACATTTGAGAAACCATTTTTAATGTAAAACAATATTTTTAAAAGGTTTAACTCAGGAATTTATAAAACAGATTTGTGTTCACTTTTTATATCATTAACGTTGTACTACATTTAAAAAATACGTATTTTATTTAAAAAATTCATTTGTCACAGAGATTTTGGTCTCTGGTGTTATCAGGACTCTTACGTTACATTTTAACACAGTATTTTCAGCTCTATTAAACAGAGTCCTTTGTTACTGCTGCAGAATCTGTGGAGCGTCTAACACACTACTGATTCCTGATTTTAGGGTCAGGCGACAGACATCGCCATCCAGGCTGAGGAGATTCTTAAGCTAAAGAGACAGATTAACAACATCTACTGTAAACACACAGGACAGCCTCTGGAAACCCTAGGTACTGTATCTACTATCTACCAGTTTTTTGTAATGGCTATGTTGGCTCCATTCTTGTGTTTGGGTTTGGAAAAAATGATGTTCCATGCAGAGGTGGGCAATATGGCAAAAATGTTTATCATAATAACTTCAAGAAGTTTTCACAATACAAAACGTCACAATGTTTGTTTAGATATATATAATAAGTCAGGAAAGACAGTGCAGTGTCACAATTAAACAATACCATCTAAAACTATAAATCCAATGATTTGTATTTCAAAATTCCACATACTGTGCTGCACTAAATCTAATTAAACAGGATTAATTATGCTCTGTAATCAACCATGCAGTTTGGAAAGTGTTTTTTTAAGTACTGAAGATGTTCATGATGTGCTCAGAAAAGCATGTTGTGACATATTGATGTAATTTATCACAATAACGATAAGTATTGTCAAACTGCTCAGCTGTTTGACGCCTCAGCTGTTCCATGCCTCATAGCACAATTGCTGAAAAAAGCGGCAGTACATGACGGATGGCGGCATGCATCCGTGTAATTGTTGCTATGGTGACACTGTTATTGCTGTTTACAGTGGCGTTTCTGCCTGCCAGATTTTGTCAGTAATCCGATCAATGTGTTTACATCCACTTGGGTAATCAGATAATGGGGAAACTCCAGGTCTACATGAGTCAGGCGGTAATCGGATTTCTGCTTTGCAACCAGCCAATAAACTCAAAGAAGACGTGACATAAACGTAACGTAAACTCAAACTTCATGACGCGGCTTTTTAAAACATTGAAAATATGGACATACATCATCTAGAAGATGAAAAATATTTAAATCCTTGATTTCGTTGAGAATGTAGTTCGTTTCAGCGTTGCTCCAGAAGTGTTTTGCTGCGTCTCACAGCAATGTCGCTTGCTTATTGTTGGTACCGCAGTCCGTCTTCGCACATGCGCAGACTGAGAAATCGGAAAGAAATCAGAGTAAGAGTTTACATGCACTGAGAAATCTGATTACTGAGCTAAAATCCGGCTCTCTTTATCTGATTTCTTAACCAGATTTCTAGACCTTACTCCGCTCTAAGAAATTAGAGTGTACTGTTTACATGACCATTTAAATAATCGGATAACTGCAGAAATCAGATCATAATCATCATAATCAGATTATTGAGTGCATGTAAACACACTCAGTTACGCATAGAATAACACTGAACGAAAACATAAATGAGACACTTTTTACTGAAGAAGATGCCATGGAAACAGAATTTTCCCATTAGTATCTGGTGTGATCACCTTTTGCTTGAAGCAGCGGGACACGTTTTTTCAGGAAAAAAACTGGATTTTTCTTTTATCAAAATGCTGCAAAATGGTAGCAAGACCAAACATGTTGCATTTATATTTTTGTTCAGTATACATACTTGAGTAATAAATTACATTTACATTTACGTTCTTTATAGACAAGTTTGAGCCTGCACTTCTGACTGAAAAGCAGCAAAAATGTAAAGTTTTTCTTTCATCAGATTCAAATCATAATAAAATGGCTCCTCTTTTACTTAAGTTCTCAGCTTGTTTTACTAAGCTGCAGGTGAGAAAAAGAAATCGATATAGAATTCCAGCATGATTTTGTCATCAGTGGCTATCACGGCAGATTGCAGGGGTTAATCAACTTCCAACAACTGTGAGGCCGTAGAGATTCAGTGCTTATTAATCTTAAATCTACAGTTAGCACACTGTATTTGTCTGACGGCAGTTTTTTTTTCATGTTTATTCCTTTCCCAGAGAGCGTGATGGAGCGAGACAGGTACATGAGCCCAATGGAGGCGCAGGACTTTGGCATTATCGACAAGGTCCTGGTTCACCCACCTCAGGCAGGGCAGGATGAGCCTCAGCTGGTTCAGAAAGAGCCGGAAGCTTCTGCCAGCCCCACCGCTCAAACAGCAATTTCTGAACCAGCCCAGACTGGGGCCTGCCCCCCGTCCTCTTATAAACCCGAACCCTGAGATGCAACTGGAGCTGCTACTGTGACGCTATGAAAGGACATCTGAGATGAAGAGTTCTGTTTTTTTTTCTTTGTAACTTCTTATGTGCCGTGTTTTCCGTTTATTTGGTCCACCTACCTTGTACTTATTCATTGGCTATTATTTTGGAAACACATACTATGTAGGTACGTTTTGTAGGTTTACAGTTAGTCTGTTTCAGCCTTCAGTCTCTGACCACAGGACCTGTGTTGACCAGATATTATTTGGGTTTTGGACCATTTTCTGCACAATAGTGTCACTGCTAGGTTGGGTTTGGTCCACTTCCAAAAAAATGTCCATCCAGGAGCTCTGTGGTTGCAAACTGACCATTGATGACAATCCAGTTTCCAGTCCTGGATTTTTAAATCACTTTTAATATGACTGACTGACCACCTTTATAAATCCAGTGATTAAAAAATCCAGGTTGGGAAACTTCAAATAAACTGATGGGCTTTAGTCTGTAATTGTAAACCTACAAAGTGCACCCATGTGGTAGGTGTTTCTGATAAAATGGCCAGGTGCACGGTAGGTGTTTCTAATAAACTGGACACTCGGCCTACCCAAATCTGAGCCTTTTTGGAGTCTCTGATAGAGCAGGTCTGGTCTTGGTACAGTGAAGATTAACAGTATGAGGTCAAAACATTATGGACTCTTTTATAGGAACATAGAACTTTGTCTAATTTTCCTATATGTTCTACAAAACCTTCAGATTTTAATAATCAGTATAATGGAATAAAACATTGATGTGTACACAGTGTTTCATGTTCAAAGATAAGGCAAACATTTATTTTAGGAGCCAAACCTTGTCTAACAAAACAGTTTACAACGCATTCTCTTTGAATTAGTACTTACAAAACATTGTCTACTATGTTATAAATGTGCCTCTTAAATTTGTACAAAGCAATAATCCCAAGGTGATTTTTGGGATTATACATCTATGCCAACTCCAATCTTGGAGGCCCAGCCACACCGCATAGTTTCAGTCCTGTCAAGTCATTCAGTGCAACATTCTTTTCTGTCTGATTTGGTGTTCATACAAAATTAATATCAATATTGTCCTTTATATCAAGTAAGGAGGACCATTAAGGTGTCAGCACACTTTCTGTGTACGTTTTTAGTAGATTTTTTCAGAAAATAAAGAACACACTGGAATATATAGTAGAGAAAGGTTTATGATTTATGACCATACAAGTTCATACTTGTCTGGACATTTGATTTTCATGGATGTAAACCAATACATCACAGCTAAATAAGAATCATGATATGTCAAACATGCTGCTTGTGCAACTGTTGAACTGTACTGTCTATGTAGTACATCTTTGGCCAGCCAGTCTGCCTCCTACTGGAGAAGTAGTATATAAAGCAAAAAAAAAAAAATCCACACAATTTTATCCTGGTTCAAATCACAGTGGTCTAAAGCATTCAAACAACATGTCCTCCTTCCAGTGCTACCCAAAAGTACTGCAACTAAGCCAGTAGGGTGTTTCTTGCATGATTTTGTTTGTTACGGTTGCTTTTCTTCTCTGACCATTCAAGCTAGTCAGCTCCTGCTATAAAAATGCCTCGTTTTCATCACAGATTTAACAAACAAACCATCTTCACATCACAGAACATCCTCCCCAGCCCTTCTTTTTGGCCGTGGTGGCCCAGCGTAGCCAGCCCAGTCTCCTCTCGCTGTATGGTGGGTAGCGTAGCATGCTAATGCGCTCCAGCCCCCATCCCCGGAGCATACAACCACGCCTGTGGCTGAACGTCTCGAAGGTCCAGCGGCCGTGATAACTGCCCATCCCGCTGGCACCTGAGCAAAACGGTTGGGACTGTCTTAAACAAATGTGACACATACTCAAGACCATATCTGAGCACAAAAATAACATGTAAACAACTTCTCGCTCAAATATACACACTTAAAAAGGGTTCTTTAGTAAAGGCAATGGTTCTGTTTAGAACCAAGAGTTCTATATAGAACTATTTCAGGCTTAAATAGTCCTTTGCATGATCAAATGGTTCTTCAGATTGATGGACAATGTGTTGTAAAGGTTCTTTATAGAACCTTTCCGAAAACAGTTCTGTATAGCACTAAAAAGGGTTCTTCTACTGTTACGATGCTTGACATCGTAACAACAGCAGAACCGTTTTTGGTTTTATACAGAACTATTTTCAAAAACTCTAGTCTATTAGCTACACACTTAAAAAAGATGGTTCTTCAAGGGTTCTTTAGTAAAGAAAATGGTTCTATATAGAACCGCTTAGCACCGAAAACGTTTCTACAAGCTGTTGGAAACTCCTAAGAAGTTAGTTTCATCATAGAATCATTTTAAACACACATCTTAAAAGACATTGGTTTTATATGAATGAAATTGTGACCCCAAACTTTTGAGTAGTGGGGTATATTCAGTTACATCCCAACCCTGCAGAAACCACATAAGTAAGTCTATTTGACATCACTTAACAACTCGGCACGTTTCGAAGTAACTGTGATGACAAAGGCATGAATGCGCCATGCATACTGATGTAGTATAAGCTTGTTAGCTGCGTTAATGTAGTAGCTCCGGTGTTAAAGAAACAAACATGTTTTGGCTAATCGACTACATCTTAAGTAAAGAGTGAAATTATCTAAATCTGATCATTTTTTACCAAAAATAAGAACAGTGACATCCCATAAACACACTGCAGTGCAGGCACTCACCCACTCCTCCAAAAGGCAACCCAGGAAGTGTCATATGAACGATTCCGTCATTAGAACAGAACCCTCCACTGCTGGTTCTCTCCAGAACTGTGGTCACAATCTGCACAAAAAACAGAGAAACACCCAAACTGTTTCACCTCGTACTTTCAGTAAAGGGAAATGCTGGTGGCTTTTGGTTTGTATCTGGTGTCGTACTCGAGACTCATCAGAGAAGACGTAAAGCGCCAGAGGCTTCTCTCTCTGGTTGATGAAACTAATGCCCTGATCCAGAGACTCGATGGTGATGATGGGGAGAATGGGGCCGAAAATTTCCTCCTGCATCAGAGCGTCCGACTCCTTCAAATCCACAATCACTGTTGGAGCTGGACAAAGAGGAGAGGACAAGTAAGGTTACATACATACATACACATACACACACACATTTTATATATATATACATATTATATGTTATTTATTTATATATAAGTATACACAGAATATTTCATTTGTATTATTAATAATAATAATCAGAATCATCATACGACTGATATAATTGCAAATGTTATTTTATTAATATTTCTTGGAGAACGGGTATAAAAATATATTTGCATAAATAAATAAAAAATACCTTATTATTATTCAATATTCTAATTATTTTAAAATTATTATTACAAACCATAATACATTTGCTATTACTATTATTATTCACAATAATGGTAGGGTTATTAGTGGTTGTTTTTACTGGTGTTATTATTATTAATTACTATTATAATAATATGACTATTTAACAGAAATAATAATAACGATAATAATAATAATAGTTGCTTAGATGTAAATGACCTTGTATAAACAAATGCTGAATGGTATTACAATCAATCATAACTTCACCTTCAGATCAACACATTTTTATATTTTATGCATCTAGTACACATTTTTTTTTTGTGTATTTTTAATGTTTGAAAATAGAATGAAAAAAACGTTGTTGAGTATAATCAGATGTATTTTTACACCTCTACTCACCGATGTACCTGTCCTCTTTAACTCCATCTCCTCCTATGACCACTTTCCCCTCTGATTTTCCCAGAAGCTCCATCAGTCTGTCGTAGTGTCTGTCTGTTATGATGCGGCCGTAGTCCGGGCTCTGCTGAGCTTGAGTCCCGTAGAACTCCTCTAGAGCGTCCTTGATCGCGGGCAGGAGTGCGTCCCTCATCTCGGTCGTGCACAGAACGTAGTCCGGGGCCACGCAGCTTTGACCTACATTGAAGAACTTGGCCCACACCAGCCTCTTCGCTCCAGCCTTGATGTCCAGCCGGCCGTAAATGAGGCAGGGACACTTTCCCCCCAGCTCAAGAGTGACTGGGGTCAGGTGCACCGCAGCTGCCTGGAGGATACTCCGAGCTACTGCCTGTGAACCTGGTGGAGGATGGATAGTTTATATAAAGAAGGTGTGGGGGTCATTATTTCATGCCATTCATACACAACAACTACAATTAGTATGGAATTCAATAACATTATTTTCATTATGTAAATGCATGGTTCACATGAACCTGAACATGAAACATGATTTTCAATGTTATTTATTTTTCAGCATGAGGAAAAAATTCTGTTTTTTCCCCACTTATTTTCCTCTGACTTTCCCTTTATTCATGCAACTGGATTAGCTTATATATAATCTCCTCATAAATATTTTGCAAAAAAATGAGTGTACTTCATGGCAGTTTTTACTGGAAATTAATTAAATCTCTCTGGTCTCTGAGTACTGTAGGCTCATAAAATGCTATGTTTAACAATTATGTCTAGAAAATGTGAATATCTGAATAGCAGAAATTATTAAAAAGTGCATCCAAAACATAGAAAGATACAACAGATTCTGTCAAGGTGGTTACAAAAAAATATGAACTGTGGCCACTTACCGGTATAGAAGATATGATCAAATCTGTTCTCCAACAACAGCTTGGTTTCCTCTGCTCCTCCACACATCACAGCATAGCACTCCTGTAATCCCACACAGCAAATAAGGCAAGATTCGAGCAGCAGGCAGGAGAGGTATGCACATGTCAACCACTACGTAATGCAAAACTTGTTTACAGTACCCATATCACACATTTGAGTTGTGTGTTAACGTCTACGATATTTGTGAGGGTTTTATGTATCAAGAGCAGATTTAAACAGGCTGCTTTTGCCAGTGTGCCTTTAATGCTGATATACTGTAGCTGCTGGAACAAAACCATGTATCTCCAAAATGGTCACTTCACAGAAAAAGGAAAAAATATAACTTATAACAGGAATTTATGTAACCAAAAGGTTTCCCCAAGTAATTTCAGACAATTTATGGTGGTCTACTGATCACAAAAATCTAACATAACGCAAAGGGTAAGATTGAGATGATATGTAAATGGCCTCAGTTTTGATTGGCTGTCAAAAACATTCCTTATAACTTCAGTGTGAATGGGTGGGGCCAAACTGCTGTAGGTGGAACAGGTGGATTATGTAAATGCATTGGATTTCACAAAAGCAATGAATTCAAAATAGCATAAATAGACTGGAGAATTAATGATGTGTTTTGAAACTTTAACAATGTTTACATACTACACAAAACTCATGTCAAAAAGGTTCTCTGTGATATGGGCCCTCTAAAGCCTCAATCTGGAGTCACTGCAAAGACAGTACGTTACCTGAGACAGGTATTTGGGTATGAGCTCCGAGAGAAGTTGCTCAGTTGCTTTACTGACCTCTGACGGCTTCAGAATGGCACAGTTGCCTAAACAAGGACATAGAATAAGGTCCAGAATAATGGACGAGATGCTGTTAACTGGTATTAACAGATAAATCTGTGAATCTCTAAATATTTTCTGCATAATTAAATTGTTAAGATGTAAATAAAGTTACTCAGAGCAGTTTTATATGAAATTCTCCATTCTAGGAAAACTTGCTAAGTCTGAATTTTTCACAGTGGTGGTGACAGGAAGCATACATCTGTAGAGTTTAATGCCTCTAAACAGTCATTTATGGGAAGTTATTACATGAAATGGTTATGGAAATGCTTCCAGATGACTGAGTTACTGTTTTATTGTAGTTTTGAGATTTTTTTTTGGACTTAATACCTATTTAAGAAAAAAAAAGAGTACATGTAGGGTGTTGTGGGGCAAAATATTCCCCACAAAAAATACATTTTTTTAGATTTTTGACTGTTTTACCATCATCAACATTACATCTAAAAACTGAGAAGACACAGGTAGGTTCACTGGTGATTTTGGATAGTAAATGAAATGGCTATATTTGTGTTGTAGACATTGTGCTCCTGGTTCCTATCACCACCACTGTATATAAATCAGTACGTTTCCCTACAATGAACCATTTTCACACCAAACCACTCTGACTGTTTACATCTCAACCACTGAATTATGCAGAAATGTTGAAAAATTGGTGGAATTTCCTTTAAAGTAGGAATATACAAATTCTAGTAGTGGTGATCCATATTTTCAGATTCAACTGTTTTGATTCTACATAGTTCTAATTATATACTATATATTTTGGCTCAGATAAATAAAAGCTCTCCAACAAATTTATTCAATGCCAGCCAAGTTGACCTCTAAAAAAATAATTAAAAAAATACATGAATAAAAAAATTACAACTGCTAGGACTTAAGCTTTTTGAGCATTGGTGTGCCTTAAGCCCCGCCCCCTACACATACTTTACTATGGTAGGTCACACCCAGATGCCTAGTTCTGATCACTGACAGTGGTTTCCATGAAAGATGTGCAACGGTTTTATATTCTCATTCTTTACTATACTGAAACCAGCCCACCTGCAGCAATAGCACCGATGAGTGGTGCCACAATGAGCTGGAGAGGATAGTTCCAGGCACCGATTATCAAAACCAACCCTAATGGCTCCCTGCGGACGAAACAGTCATCGAGCTTTGTTGCCTAAAAGCAGTAAAAAAGTAAGATAGAGAAAGAGAGAGAGAGAGAGAGAGAGAGAGAGAGAGAGAGAGAGAGAGAGAAATATGAGTGCATCAGCAAACCCAGCATTTCTGCTTTTCAGTCCTGTAACACTGGAACATCTCCAACTCAGTCATAAGGCAAACATTTCGCAATTTGCCTGTCACAGCAGTTTGGCCTTCGTGCGGCAAAGCAAACAAAAACAAAACAAGCTGTCACGAAAAATCAGTTGACTCAACGCCTTACAATACAAAATTGTCATGATACTTAAGCCTCGACTCAATTCTACTGCGAGGCTGTGAAAGATCAGTCATGTGATATTCTGCAATATATTGCAATTTATTACTTTTCACTATAAATTATGCCTTCAGCACCATCCTAAGGACTATTAAGATTAATGTGGGCTTAATACACGTTAGAAATGTTAATAATTAAATAATGTAACATCAATCCTGTTTTTTTCTGTGTACTATTTTTAAACCCATAATGTTATTTTGAACCAAAACACTGTTATTAAGTTGTATAGATTTTCCCCCATCCATACAGAAAAATCACACAAATCTTACCAGGTTCTTCCCCACATAGCTGGGCTGCATCCAGTTGTGCAGGTTACTAATGGTATAGCAAAGATCGTTGACCACAAGGTCTATTTCAGACAGCACAGCCTCAAACTTTGGCTTTAAAAGAGAGAAAGAAAGGAAGAAAGCATTGTTACTGATGAGCCAAAAATTAGCTGCTGCTAATTGTTTACTAAACTGCTGTAGGCTGAATATGGAGGATATGATCAGCTGATAAGAATAAGGGTTGCATACCATACCATGGAGGCATTACTAATCTGATTAATTATTTCAGATATGTAAGTATGATCCAAGTACCACTCAGTGGGCTACATTCCTGGCACCACAGCTAATTAAAAGAAAAGGAGAAAAAACATGTTCCTGCCTAAAGCGGTCATGTGATGGAGCCGAGCCAGAGGCAGTGTAGATTGGACACATGGTGGTATTCGGATAAGGATCACTAAAGGACAAAAAAAGATGTTCCTGCCTAAAGCGGTCATGCGATGGAGCCGAGCCAGAGGCAGTGTAGATTGGACACATGGTGGTATTCGGATAAGGATCACTAAAGGACAAAAAAAGATGTTCCCGCCTAAAGCGGTCACGTGATGGAGCTGAATCAGAGGCAGTGTAGATTGGACACATGGTGGTACTGGGATAAGCATCAAACTTGGCATGCCTACGTAGTGTACCAACCTCTTAGCACAAATTCCGCAATGAGCATTTTCAGTCGTCCCATAATTTAAAATGCTTCTACACATGACGACCAATCTGATGACCGCTCAGGCGTTTCTGCTCTTTTTGGCCATGACTGTAGTATATTTTGTAGTATATCTTTAAACGATGTTTTTGTGTTTTAAAATGTCCCAATGACATCATGATAGTACAGTTTGATCCCTGGTGCGTACCTTGGCGAGGTCTTTGTGCATGGCCTCCAAAATCTGGGGCTCATTGTCCTCAAGCAGAGTGAGCAGAGCCTGTAGCTGGGTCAGACGGAAATGGAGGGGAGTGGTCACGCCTGACCGGAACGCAGTCCGAAGCCTTTCAATCACCTGCTTCTGGCTTTCCATTTCAAACAGACCTACAAGAGAGAGAGGGTGAGAGAGAGAGAGGGTGAGAGAGAGAGAGGGTGAAAGAGAGAGAGAGAGAGAGAGGGTGAGAGAGAGAGAGAGGCTGTGAGAGAGAGAGAGAGAGAGAGAGAGAGAGAGAGAGAGAGAGAGAGAGAGAGAGAGAGAGGGTGAGAAAGAAGGAAAAACTGAACTTCCAAATACTGTTTTGTGATTTAGGCAGATTTCAGTTTCTGCTATAAAGAACACTCAGAGCCAATTTCTCAGACATGTAAAATTTCTGCATAATTCAGTCGTTAAGCTATATAACTTGTGGACGGTTGCGATGTCTACAACACACATATAGCCATTTTATTTATTATCCAAAACCACCAGTGAACCTACATGAACCTACATAATGAAACAATGGTCAAACTCAAATCTTCCTTAAGGACTATTTTGCCTTGCATATAGCATCTCTGCCATGAATATACTGTTAAAAATACACTTCAAGCCAAATTCTAATCTCAAAACTATCGTAAAACAATGAGTGCGTATACATGCACTCAATACTCCGATTTAATTGGATAATTGGATTTCTGCAGTTATCTGATTATTCAAATGGTCATGTAAACACCACACTCCGATCTCAAAATCTGATTAAGAAATACGATAAAAAGAGCTGGATTTCAGCTCAGTAATCAGATTTCTAAGGGCATGTGAACTCTCACTCTGATTTCTAGCGGATTTCTCAGTCTGCGCATGCGCGAGATCAGACGGTGGATGTCGTGAGTCACAGCAGAAACACTGTTGGAGCGGCGCTGAAACCAAACACGAAATAAAGGATTTAAATATTCTTCATCTTCTAGACGATGTAAGTTCATATTTTCAGGTAAAGTAGTGCGATGTTAAAAAAGCTGCGGTTTGACATTTTAACGTTATGTTTACGTCACGTCTTCTTCTGTGAGTTTACTGGCTGGTTGCAAAGCAGAAATCCAATTATCGCCTGACTCATGTAGACCCGGAGTTTCCCATAATCTGATTACTCAAGTGCATGTAAACGTGTTGATCGGATTACTGACAAAATCAGATTTTTTGCAGTTATCTGATTATTGATTGCACTTAATGTCTCAGACATCAGGCAGTGTATTTATAACCATTTCATGTAATAATTTTCTGTGAGGGACCTTTTAGAGGCATTTAGAGGCATTAAACACTTCAGACGTCACCTCCATTGTGGACAATTCTGAATGTGGAAGTTTTTAAGAACAGTGCATCTCACATCAAACCACTCTTAATGACTTTGTTTACATCTTAACTATTTAATTAAGTCTATCCCCCCTAGGAAACTCTTTTTATTCTGAGATCTGGGTGTGGGAGAGCAGCCCTCAATGTTTCTGTCTGTAATCCTCTAATAGTGAGGTCACCTCAGGTTTTAACACAAGGGGGCGCAAGTGTTTAGGTTTTGGTGTGTTAGTAAGCACAACTTCACTGTCTTAGTTATAACCAGTTCCATTTTACAAATTGAATGGACTTGCACTTTCAAGATCTTTTTTACTTTTACCCAAGTATTTTAGTGAGTAAAGGAATCTTTTCCCTCAGTTCCTTAGTCATTAGTGTGTACACTACCTTAGTAAATCACTGTAATCCAATTTAATGGCAGTTATGTACTAAATGACTGTAATATGATGCTAACATTACACAGGATTCAAGGATTTGTAGGAGGCTGTAAAAATTCAGAAATGCTAAATGATGAAAGGAGCTGCTGCTGATTACACAATAGCTGAGAAAGCTGTGAAGCGTCAAGAATTAACTCAATGAAACTACTGTCCAGAATGTCCCACATTCAAAAAGCGACCCAAACTGATCAAACAGCTGTTCATAGTTAATTTTGTTACAATACTAAATAGAAAAATAACTAAATAGATAGTTACAGTTCATTATTTAGTAACATTTTCATTTTTGTACCATTTTTAAATTGCAAATTAACCATTACTTTACATTTTGGTTTATTACACTTGATTCTAAACCTATGAATGGTGACATATTCAGTACTACTTAACATAAAACAAACACAGAAATCTGTGTCCATCCTTCATTACAGCCTTTATCCTTTTCAGGAGACTCACCTTCAGTTTTTCAAAGAAATCTGAAAGGATTTTTGTTTTTCATTTTTTACACACCTCCAAAGTTCAGTCTTAGAAGTTGGTTGCAGTTCCTGCTTCTCACAATACAGGCAATCTCAACCACATTCAGTGATGCTGAGGTCTGTCCATTGGTGGTCTGTTCACTGGTGGTCTGTCCATTGAGAACCCCAGCAGCTTCTTTAGTTAATTTGGAAATTTCATCCTTTGCTTCTCTTTCTTTTTCTCAGTACGTGCCTCTTCACAGCTACACATCCTGTTCAGACCCATAGTGTTGAGGTGTGTTCTCACAGTGGAAGGATGGACAGAAGAAGTTTGATCGTTGTTTTCTCGATATAAACCCAAAGTATTTATTTGTCTACTTATTATCTATCATTGCCAAATCATTGCGTAATTGTTTTGCTATCCTAGTCGATGACGAGTTCCCCTTTTAAGTTCCTCTCCAGGTTTCTTCCTTTTGCTATTAGGCAGGTTTTTGTCACAGTTACCCTTGGCTTTCTCTTTTGGGGCTTGGACCCTGAATTTTCTGCTAAGCTATTTGTGACAAAACCTGTTGCAAAAAGCGTTATAGGAACAAATCTTGCACTGAACTGAATTTAAACGCCTGTTTTGGTGCTCTACCAGGTCTTGCAGGTGGTTGTTAGGAGTCCCACATTCTTTATATCTTTTAAATACACTCCAGTTTTAGAGACGCCTGTTTTGTCACTTGACTTTCCTCTTCGTTATGTCAGTGGAACATCTCACATCTCACCTCCTCAGAAATGTCTCCTGCATGTGCTTCTACTGTCACTGTAGGATGAGTTTAGGATACTCTGCACTCCTCTTCTGCTTCTGCTGACTTTATTCAAGTTTGGATGACAGAAGAGAACCTACACACTGATGGTTCTTCGCGGGATCTTTGGTCAAGGAGTTCTACATAGAACCATTTCAGACCTAAAAGGTTCTCTGCATGGTGAAACAGCTCTTCGGAATGATGGAGAATGTTTCATATATGGTTCTATATAGAACCTTTTTAGTCCTCTACAGCAACAAAAAGGGTTCTTCTACACTTTAAGAAAGAAGGTTTGTCAGGGTTCTTTAGTGCGCTCAACACTCAAAGAACCCTGCATGATTAAGGGTTCTTTGCATCATGAAGGGGTTCTTCAGAATGTGCTGCATATAGTTCTATGTAGAACCTTTTTGAAAAGGGTTCTATATAGCAGCCACAAGGTTCTTCTATTGTTACGATGACAAGCTTGTAACAATAGAAGAACCCTTTTAGGTGCTATTTAGAACACTTTTCAAAAAGGTTCTATATAGAACCATCTACAGCACATTCTCCATTAAACTGAAGAACCCTTTCACATGCAAAGAACCATTTAATCACGCAAGGGTTTTTTTGAGTGCTCATGGTTATTTATAGAACCATTTTCTTTGCTAAAGAACCGTGACGAACCATCTGTTTTTAAGAATGTACTGTTAAAAGCTTGACATCACAACAGTAGCAGAACAATTTTTGGTGCTATACAGAACCATACACAACACATTCTCCATCTGAAGAGCCAGTTTACCATGCAAAGAACCACTTAAATCATGCAAAGGGTTCTTTGAGTGTTTATGGTTCTTTATATAACCATTTTCTTTACCAAGGAACCCTGATGAACCGTCTTTTTTAAGAGTGTACTGTTAAAGGTTTGGCATCGTAACAGCAGCACAACCCTTCTTGGTTTTATATAGAACCATATATAACACATTCTCCATTGATCTGAAGAACCATTTCACCATACAAAGAACCACTCCTTTTACTAAAGAACCCTTGAAGAGCAATCTTTTTAAGAGTGTACAGAAGCTGCCAACAGTCTAGACAGTCTATCTGTGAAAAGCTTCAGACTGAGAATGGACAAAGTCACACCCTCATTGTCAATGTCATCCTCCCCCTCAGCCCTGTAAGCAAATCTCCTCACTGTCTTCATACAAATCTGCCCTTCTCTCAGCAGTACCACCTTAAAGAGAGCTCAACACAGAACAGTAATACGAGCGTGGTTTGTCTCATTGTGTTAAGGGAGAGGCGTTCGGCTGCACCTGCTAGTTATCTGGAAACGAGCTAAGTTAAATACGAGGCTGAATTCAGCTTCTTATTCGAATTGTCCCGTTCCACCTTAAGTGGTGCAGCAGTTACATTCTGGCGCCTGGGGTGTTGCAAGTGTTCCAACGACTGCTGCGCCATTTAAGGTGGAACGGGAAAATTCGAACGAGAAGCTGGCGAATAAGAAGCTTCGTGAGCAAAAATGCTAAAAACACGTTCATGCAGAGGCTATAAATCGCCATCTGTACACGAAGTGATAGCACACCGCACTTTTTCACTCAGAAAAGGTGTGAAAAAGCTTAAACCTTACCTAATATTTTTATGAATCCTTCAAGAAGTCTTTTTTTTTCCTGCTAATCCATCTGCTAACTTCAGTCCAGTGGCAGCTAGTTCCGGGTGCTAGTTTCAGGGGAAAATCTAGTCGGTCGGGTTTTGCACCTGAAGAAATGTGGAAGGATTTTCAGAGCCTACAAGAAAAACCCGTTGTTTGTGGGAATAAATGGCCGAGCCACAGATATTAAACAAGCGTTTCTTTCTTTCCAGTCGAACACGTAGGCCTCGTAGAGCAGGAAAACTGATTTTCAGTCACACATTCATAGGGAATCACATCATAAGAAGTGTTTAACACTAACAGCAGGTCTGAAGTGTCAACATTCACAACAAGTATAGACATGCAGGCTCGGACTGTTCGACTCCGGAGTCGTTGCAGTCGACTCGGACTCTGATGGCATATGACGGGAATCAGGGGAGTCGGATCCATGAGTCGATTCCACACAATAACTGTCACGATATTCAAATCAAAATAACGAGTGCAATAAAATCGATTCTTCATTCAGCTGAATCACTTCTTCATTAAAGTAAATTAGTTCAATCAAGCCTTCAGTAAGTCAGTATTGGTTTAATCAAACATTCATTCAGCTGAATCAGTTTAATCAACTCCTAAGTTAGAACGGTTTAATCAAACCTTCAATAAGTTGAACTAGTTTAATTAAATCTCCATGAAGCTAAATCAGGTTAATCCATCTTTCATTGATTTATATTAGCTTAATCAATCCTTTAATAAGTCATATTAGTTTATTCAAATCTTAATTCAACTGAATCAGTTTAATCAATCTTTCTTTTAGTTAAAATGGTTCAATCAAACCAATAAGTTACACCAATTCAATAAATCCCTCATGAAGTTAAATCAGGTTAATCCGTCCTTTATTGACATATATTAGTTTAATCAATCCTTTATGAAGTTACATTAGTTAAACCTTCATTGAGTTCTATCAGTTTATTCAATCCTTCTTTAAGTTAAATTAGTTTAATCAGTCCTCATTAAGTTTAATCAGTTTAATCAATCAGTCAATACATTTAATCAGTTAAATGAATCATTCATTCGGTTTAATCAGCCACTTATTTATTTACTTATATTAATGTCATTAATACTTCATTAAGTTAACTCAGTTCAGTTAAACAACCCTTCAAAAAGTTTAATCAGTTTAATTAATCCTTCATTTGGTTGTATCAGTTTAATCTTCATTAAGTTAAATCAGTTTAATCAAACCATAATTGAGTTAAATCAGGTTGATTAATACCTTATTAAGTTAAATCAGGGCCACTTGAACAAATCATTGAGGAGAAGATGAACTGAACCAATGATCTAACCAAGATTTCAACAACTTTACTGAAAACAAGACATTCTGCCTATTCATTTTTACTGTATTTTGGTTTATTTAGGTTTATTCTAATATTATATAATGTTTTTACTGGCAAAAACATACTCACTGCTGAGATTTAAGCAGTTTTCATGGCTGCATAAGACTTTTCACAGTACTGCATACACTTAACATTTACTTTGCATGTAAATGCTTAATTAACTTCTGTATAAAATAGATTGATCTATATATTATTTTAAGCTAGAAGTGAAGTGGGCCTAACTGTTGTGATTCAGTGGTTGACATGAGCAGCTGGAACAGATTTGCTTAACAAACTAAAAAGGTTTAATGCTTGAGAGGCTCTCAGATGTTCATGAGTGTTTCAGTGTGCTGCTTCAGGCTCAGCTGGTTCCTGTCAGGGTAAGATTAGATGGGACGGTGTGAGCAGGGACTTCACCCGAGACTGTCTGCGTTCAGACTGAAATCTCTGTTTTCAGATAGCCAGAAACTCATTTGCACAGAGCACCTGCTGATTGTCTCTTCATCACAACGTACCTGACGGTCATTCACATTGTATTAAGAGAATTTTTGTATTAGTTCATTTATAGGCAGATATTTTAGCTGGAACTGTTTTGATTAAGTGAGTAAGTCCTGTTAATTACCCCCATGGTTCACTATCTCATTACCTCGCTTACAGGTTCCTGTCATTTTTTTGTAAGATGTTCTTTATCTACATATGTGCACGATGTGAGATGGCCCTGGCTGAATTTCATGCTTTGTTCATTTTCTAAATAAAAGTAAATGAACACCTCCTCTACACAGAACACACTTCTGCACATTTGAATGCATAATTAGTGTTTATTTGCTGGACAAAACATATTGGGAAAAAAATAAAACAAACAAAGAAACAAAAAATATATTTTAAATATTGAATGCTTTATTTTTTCCAGTATACTGAACTCAGCTAACCTGTGCAGACGTGTGCTCTCTGTAGAGGATCTGTTAACTTATCTTCAGTTAGAAAATCAACAAAACACTTCCTTTCATCAGTGTCACCCAAACATTTGCAGCTGACAATATAACCCTTTACGGGCCACTCTAATGAATTAGTTTAAACTGCCAACCTTAGATATTTACAAGGATCACGTTCTGATCTATTTATACCCAAAGCATTAATTGAGATGGTAATAAGCTAAGCATATATAAAATCCCAAACCTTAACCCCTAAATTTACACTTGTGAAAATAAAACTTACATTTTTGTATTTTTTAAAATTTCTTTTAAAGGAAAAGTTAAGTAAAAGTAAAGTAAAGTTAAGTAAAGTTTTAAGTAAAAAAAAAATATTCATTTTTGGAAGGAGGTTGTTAATTCAATCTCTTCTCTGACCGAGACATTCTTCCCCATGGACCCTCAACTTCATTTAATTAATGATAACTCTAAATTCCCATTATGGAAAGAATGAAGAGGAAGAATGTTTACTACTATGTTGCATCACCACTTCTTTTAACAACACTCTGTAAGCGTATGGGAACTGAGGAGACACTGCTGTAGTTTACAAAGAGAAATGTTTTCCCATTCTTGCTTGATATAGGATTTCAGCTGATCAAAAGTTTGTTTCTCTTATTGTATTTTTTCTTTCATAATGCAGCAAATGTTTTCAGTGGGTGACAGGTCTGGACTGCAGGCAGGCCAGTTTAACACTTCTACGCTTTTACTATGGATCCATGCTGTTGTTATATGTGCAGAAAGTGGTTTGGCAATGTCTTGCTGAAATAATCAAGGCCTTCCCTGAAAAAGACAAATGGCAGCATATGTTGCTTCAAAACCTATATATATATTGTTCAGCATTAATGGTGCCTGCACAGATGTCCAAGTCACTCATGCCATGTGCATTAGTGCACCCCTATACCATCACGGATGTTAGCTTTTGAACTGTGCGTGGATGACAAGCCGGATGATCCCTCTCCTCTTTAGCCTGAAGGACACGGCATTCATGATTTCTAAAAAGAGTTTAAAAATTTGATTTGTCGGACCACTGGACTCTTCTCTGCTTCACCTTAGTCCATCTTAAATGAGCTTGGGCCCAGAGAAGGCGGCAGCGTTTCTGTATCCTGTTTATATATGGTTTCTTCTTTGCATGGTAGAGTTTTAACTCGCATTTGTGGTGCAGTGATAAACTATGTTCACAGACAGTGGTTTTCAGAAGTGTTCCTGAGCCCATGCAGTGATTTCCACTACAGAATCATGTCTGTTCTTAATGCAGTGCTGCCTGACGGCCTATATTTTTCAAAAAAACAATAAAATTTCTCACTTTCATAATTTGATATGTTGTCTTTGTAATATTTTCAATTGAATATGGAGTTTAAATGATTTGCACATCATTGCTTTCTGTTTTTATTTACATTTTCCACAGCATCCTAACTTTTTTGGAAACAGGGCTGCAGTAGACTGACCATTAGATAACATGCTAACAGGCCAACAACCCACCTAACATGAAAAGTCAGCCTGAGCGTGGATGCTGTGTGCCGGACTCAGCTAAGATGACGATGTATGAACCGGTCAGACTTACACCAAGGAGAAAATGGACAACTTGGGGGAACATCAGAAGCAGTGAACCTACACATTCTCTGAGTTTTTATATGTAAATTTCATAATAATGAAACACTGGTGAATCAAAAAAAAAGAATAATTTTATTAAAGACTACTTTGCCTTACAATACCCTCACTGTACCGTTCCACCAGAAGTGGATTTTAAAAATGTATATTTTGGTCCAAAAACTGTGTCTAATCTATCATAAAACAGTGTGGTAGACATCAGGCAGTGTAGTAGTAACTACACAGTGAATGTTTTTGGAATTACACAGTGCAGAAAGTGTCTAAGACTGAACTTTGGAGATGTGGAAACATATCCCTGCAGATTTCTTCAAAAAACAAAAAAGCAAGTCTCCTGAAAATGGAAACTGTGATAAAGATAAAGGGTGGACACACTAAATAGTGAATAACTGATCATATATCCAGTTGTTATATATGGCAATATATGACATAAATATATGAAAAATGAATAAATTGTACTGAATGACTTTTTGACTGTGAATTCAGTAAATGAAGGGTCTCTAAGTTTTGCACAGTAAATCAAGTTTATTGCATGTTTATTACAGTTGGTTGTAATACAGGTTAATGTATTACATGAACAAATTGTAAGACTCATTGACTCATTACTAATTAATAATAATAAAAATAATAATAAAAACTACTACTACTACTAATAATCATAATGATACTTCACTGGTGTATTATATATGTATATTACTGAAAGCTTGGTCATGGTTAATGAACTTCTCAGAAACAGGATGCATCTGTTCTTTAAGCGCGTCACACTTCACCTGTGTTTTCTGTTTCTGGTCACAGTAAAACTATCATCATCATACCTCATTATACCACTGAGATCAGAAGTCATCTTCATATCTGTGACAAAAATAAAATGAAGTATGTAATGCAATATTGACACATTTTAAATATTACTCAAATTAATCATGTGTTCTATTGCAATGTAATAATTTAACAACGCAGTTAGAATTACATTATTGAAAAGCATAAAGCGAATAAATCCTTTTATGAAGTTTAGATACATTTATAACATGGAGCTAAATCAACTTCTTCATATTAAGCTTAAAAATTCATTTGTATTATAGAATTTACAATAATTGATCATTTTATCATTTGATTATTATTCAAATTTTGTAATATGCATTATAAGTCAAGTGATATTTATCTATAGAGCATGTTTAAAATCAACAAGTGTTGTAGAAAAACTGCAAAACAGTTCAAACAAACAAAAGATTATTAAAAAGTCTTTATTCTAGTGCAATGAATTTGATAAAATAGCATTACTGCAACATATATATATATATATATATAATATATATATAATATATATGCATACACATATATACACATATATATGTATATGTATATATATATATATATATATATATGTGTGAATATATATACACACACATATATATATATATACACACACACATCTTCATTAATGTTAGAAAAATAGATAAGAAGAGGTGTCTTTATATAAAAATAAAAAATATATTTATATAATGAAATTTACAATAAATATGATTTAATAAGAAAATAAACATATTTTATGATTTGAGAATTATTCACATTTTGTCTGATCTGATTAGTCAAGTCATATTTATTTATAGAGCACATAGAAAATCATTATGTTGGGCAAAACCTGCAAAACAAATCAAGCAAACAAAACATTACAATAATGCAATGAGCTAATATTATAATTTAAAGCTTAATTAAAAATAAATGAAGGAAGCCTATAAATTGTGAGGGTGAGAAAGATAGAATGACTTCAGTGTCTTCATGTGAAGTTAAAGCCTTATGATTCTGCTTTTAAGTTCTATAGATTTATTAACATGAAGTTTTTTTTGTCAGAGAAATACTAGAAACCGTTCTGAGAGCAGCTGCAGGAAGCAGAAGCGTTCTAACTCAGGAGTTTAACAGATGTTCACAGCAGAACGCTGTCAGTATGATATGAAACAGATCTTGAGACACAGTGACTGACCAACCGAATTAGAATTCAAGCCTTGACAGATGCAGTAACAGCAGAACAAGCAGAGCATGAGATCCACAGGGCACTCTTCTGAGTCCACAACCACTCAAAGCTTTAGACACTGAAGGGTTTTGCTTATCTTCACACAACTGTTTTACTAATTTTAATCAAACTATAGAATAATACAAGCAGCTGTGCTATAAAACAAAATACAAAATAACATCAGGAATCAGGAATGAAATGTCTAAAATGTTGGAAAAAAAAACCAAAATGTGCACAGGTCACAATTTATGTTTTATTTTTTGTTTTTGTATTAAATTCAGTAAATTATCAGTAATTGTGCATTAAAGTGTGCAGAAGTGTGTTCTCTGTAGAGGATATCTTCACTTTTTTCCACTTAGAAATTTAACAAAACCTATTTTAATCATGGGTGCCCAAATTTTTGCAAGCCACTGACTCATCCTACAATGACAGTGTTTTATATGAAAAGGATTTTCCACAATTTCTCAATATCAGAAATCTAATTTAAACAAGTAAAGAAGTTATTAACAGTAGTAAACAACGTTATCTGACATGTATAAAATCTAATTCTGCCACAAATTAGTTATATTTTCTGTAATGTGTGAGATACACTTTTATTACTTATTATTATATAATATTTGTTATGTATCAAAGTTCTTATTTGTCTTGTGAATTCTGACTTCGTTCAGTCAGGGCTGTTTTCTCTGTGGTGTCTTGGCAGAAACAGCCAAGCGAGCTCATGCATTGGTTAGGCCTTCAGGAGCTGAACTGAAGGCCTAACATGTCAGATTAACCACTAACAGTGAATCAACTGTTTTCCAATGGTGAGATCAATGTTGTGAGAAAGAATACCACTCTAGAACATTCTGGAAGTTCTAGATATGTCACAAACTGAATACAAACCAGTTTCAGTTAGATGTTAAGCATGGACAACAATGGCAGCTCTGTGTTGGACTCTTTACCTATGGACCCACCACTTTGCTGATGCTGGGCATTTTAAGGCCTGAAACATACTCATTGAATGCAAACACTTTGAGCTCCACAAACAGGGTTTTATGTGATGATGTGTTCTAAAAACAACAAAAATAGCAACTGTGAAGTACACAAATGTAGAATTATGAATACATTCATGCATGTACACTGACAATGTAGGACAGGACCATAAAATGCCACATGAAAAATCGTACATAAAGTAGAAAGTGATTTTTTTTTTAAAGTGGCAAAAATCTTCTACTCGGTGTGAGAAAATGCAAAGTGTAGTTGAGTAAAGGGAAAAGATTAAAGGCCAAGAAGAGTAAGAAGAACTGCAGGGGGCGCTGGAGTACAACAAATGAAGTGCCAACGTGAACTACACAAATCTGCCACACACCCAGTACATTATCAGAGATACATAGCAGACAAAATCCTAAATAATGAGACAAACACAGCAGAACTTTCACAAGAAGAGCCAAGCTGTGGACAAGAGACACAAACAACACCATGTTAAACACAACAGAGGCAGCAGTGGAGTGAAATGACAAGGTAAACATGGATAAAATTACAACAGAAACAGTCAGGATTCATGAGATTTAAAAGCAAAATGAAATGAAAATCAAGCCGACCAAATTGTTTGTGGATCATTTCTGACAAAATTCCATTATTACATTGTCTTCGAGCTCATTAGAACTGGACTGGAAGTAGATTATCTGTCCAAAAGTGTCCATGAGTTCAGCTACTTTAAAGGGCTGGCTACATTTACATGCAAAGATTTTGGCCAGTCTGATTAAATACAGTCTGATTATAGATTAAGACTGAGATGTTTATGTGCACTTTATTCAACCTGATGGAAAATCTCCGTTTACATGCGCACTACAGGTATTCCATACCACTTCAGTACCACTTAGTGTGGACGTTACCATGTCAACCAGCATCACGTGAGTCCAGTCAGAGTGAGATGAGCAGCAGTTTGGTACCTTTTAAACTGGCGCACTTGTGTTTTTAAATACTTTAAAATGATGTCAGACTGAGGAAAACATACTTCATATGTACTTATTAAAGAAGGCCGAGAGGAAGACGTCGTATTCTGAGACACATAAGCTGGACACACGTCCCACTGCCATCTTTTAAAGCCCATAAATTTTGTCTCTCGCCATGTTGAACGTTATAAACAAACACACATGTGCAGAACGTACTTTGGGATTGGGAATGTAATCGCTGAGATGTAGTTCACAGTGTTGGTGTTTAAATGGTTTATTGTATAGAAACTTACAGATTAAGATTCTTTTCAGTGTTGACCTGAAACAGAGACCAGGGGTCACCATGTCTACAACACAAATATAGAAATATAGCCATTTTATTTAATAAAATAAACCATCAGTGAAACTACACATGTGTTTTTATATGTTCATAATCATAAAATAATGCTAAATCTAAAAAAAAAGTTTTCTTTGGCAAATATTTTGCCTCACAACACCCTGCATATACCTCTTTTAACAGATAGTTTTGCCTGCTAATGCTGGAATGTAGTGTTTCACGGTGGTTTAACCATTTTATGTTGTAGTGATTGTCCATCACAACACCATGACTGACATTTTATTTCCATCCATGACATCACGATGTGAATCCACTGTATTGTGGGTCCATCCAGTACTTATGTGCTGCTGAGCTGAGTGGAGCAGTAGAGTCTCATCAACACTCACCATGAAGAACACACTCTCCTTATTACTGATACTACTCAGCTTCAGCAGTGAGTTCCTGAATGATAAGTGTATCTCTGTGTCACAGCATAATACATTATTAATAAGTAAATATTCTACTTATTTCAAAGTCTAAAATCATTACAAACTGCACTTCAGCTAAAACCTGGAGAAACTCTGAGTCTCTCCTGTAGAGGATCTGGATTTACCTTTGGAGACTATGGCTTTCACTGGATCAGACAACAGGCTGGAAAACCGCTGGAGTGGATGGGATATGTTTATTACAGTGGAAGTAGAAATAACTATGCAAAGTCTTTTCAAGGAAGAATAGAAATGATCAAAGACGGTTTTAGCAGCATGGTGTCTCTGAAACTGTCTGGTGTGACAGTAGAGGACTCAGCTGTGTATTACTGTGCAAGAGACACACAGTGATAAATATCTGTGCAAACACTGTACAAAAACATGGAGCTGCTTTTCAACTTGATAAACTATAAAACACCCATGTTTTAGAGATTAAAATCTCCTGTCATTTGTGTAGTTTAGTTTAAATAAATTAGTAAGTGTATATTTTACTCCGTATATTTTACTCCGTATGCATGTCCAGCCCCGGCCGGGCGACCAGGGTCATTTCTGTGTGGAGTTTGCATGTTCTCCCCGTGTCTGCGTGGGTTTCCTCCGGGTACTCCGGTTTCCTCCCACAGTCCAAAAACATGCAGTCAGGCTGATTGGACATGCTGAATTGCCCCTAGGTGTGAGTGAGTGTGTGAATGTGTATGTCTGTCTGTCTGCCCTGCGATGGACTGGCGACCTGTCCAGGGTGTATCCTGCCTTCCGCCCAATGACAGCTGGGATAGGCTCCAGCACCCCCCCGCGACCCAGAAGGATAAGCGGTTTAGATGATGATGATGTATGATGTATATTTTACTCCTTAATATATATTTTTCTTATATTGATGTGAAACTTTTTGGCAAGTAAACTGCTTCCTTAATAGTAGCTTCTCTACCAGTTGACTTCTACAGACTAACACAGACTAACTGGTAGCTTACTGAGCTACAGTTTTAGAAATACAGCTTTTTTCTGTACACTGATATAAACCCTACCTAAGCTGGCCGTCTTTAAGATCAATTCAACACACTGGCTCTTGTTCATCAAAGACGCATACGATCTAATTGGATTGTAAAATGTGCGTATGCAAATTTCACCAACAGTTTTGTTCTTATCAGTTCCATCTTTGGGGTAACAGTACGATCAACTCACCATTTGGGATTACATAGCCAAACTATTATCAATGTCATCTATAATAACAATAATGAGAATAAAAAAAGAAAATAATAGTAATGCTAAGAATTTGTTCATAATACATATTACATACACATTGGTATAAACTATTTTATATGCCATTTACAGACATATTACACTTGTGTGGTTTATACTACTCACTCAGCCCACAAAATAAAAACTGTATCTCTGTCACATAATTATTAATACATAATTATTAGATCATTAAATAAGTACAACACTTATGTAATTAAATAAGTATAACAAATGAAGTGCAAATGTGACAATAACAAATCCTCCAGAGACCCAGATCATTATCAGACATACAAAGCAGAGCAAATCCTACATAATAAAACAAACACAGCAGAACTTTCATACATTGAGCCAAGCTGTGGACAAGAGACACAAACGACACCACTTTAAAAACGACAGAGGCAGCAGTGGAGTGAAATAACAAGGAAAACATGGATAAAAAAGACAACAAATGGTCAGGATTTATAAGATTTCAAAGCAAAATGAGCCAAAAATGAAATCCAAGCCAATTCAAACTGTTTGCAAAGCATTTCTGACAAAATTCCATAATGACATTCTCTTCTAGCTCATTAGAAATGGACTGGAAGTACATTATCTGTCCAAAAGTATCCATGAATTCAGCTACTTTAAAGGGGAATATTTTTCCAATGTTTTTATTTCTGCATACACGAATCACTGAGATGTAATTCACAGTGGCTTGATGTGTAAATGGTTTAGAAACTTACAGATTAAGATTTCTTCACAGTGCTGACCTGAACCAGGGACCAGGGGTCGCCATGTCTACAACACAAATATAGCCATTTTATTTACTATCCCAAACCACCAGTGAAACTGCATGTGTTTTTTTATATGCTAATAATCATAAAATAGTGGTAAATCTAAGAAAAAGTTTTCTTTAGCAACTATTCTGCCTCACAACACCTGCATGTTCCTCTTTTAACAGATAGTTTTGTCAGCTAATGCTGGAATTCAGTGTTTCACAGTGGTTTAACCTCTTTATGTTGTAGTGACCCTCCATCACAACACCATGACTGACATTTTGTTTCGATTCATGACATCATGATGCAAATCCAGTGTGTTGTGGGTCCATCCAGTACTTATGTGCTGCTGAGCTGATTGGAGCAGTAGAGTCTCATCAACACTCACCATGAAGAACACACTCTCCTTATTACTGATACCACTCAGCTTCAGCAGTGAGTTCCTGATTGATAATCTATATCTCTGTGTCACAGCATTAATACATTATTAATAAGAAAATATTTGACTTGTTTCAACAGGTGTGAAATGTGAAAGTATGGAATCTTTACAAACTGCAGTTCAGCTAAAACCTGGAGAAACTCTGAGTCTCTCTTGTAGAGGATCTGGATTTAGCTTTGGAGACTACGGCATGAACTGGATCAGACAACAGGCTGGAAAACCGCTGGAGTGGATGGGATATGTTTATACTGATGGAAGTGACAATGACTACTCAAAGCCTTTTGAAGGAAGAACTGAAATCACCAAAGACAATTCCAACAGCATGGTGTATCTGAAACTGTCTGGTGTGACAGTAGAGGACTCAGCTGTGTATTACTGTGCAAGAGACACACAGTGACAAATATCTGTGAAAACACTGTACAAAAACATGAAGCTGCTTTTCAGCTTACCGGTTGTTAAATAATCCTATGCCTAAAATAAGTTTTAGGCATAAAAACTTCCTGACTTTTGTTTCATACAGCATAGTTTAAATAAGGCTTCACTTTCCTCATAATACCATATGTTTTTTCATGTTGATGTAATAACTCCACATCATATGAAAGTTAGATGAATTGGACGCAGAGGAGTTTATATGTCATTATATTACTATTCAGATAGATAGATAGATAGATAGATAGACAGATAGAACTTTATTGAGTGTTTCAGTAGCAAGACATATAATTACAGATAAACTTACATATACTATGCAGAAAATTAAAAATAGAAATAAAAATAGACATAAGTATAAGAAAGTAGAAATAAAATTATATCTATTTGCATATTTACATTTAATATGAGACAGATTTTTTGTATTTACATGATAGCAGGTACTGAGCGGAATGAGGTAGTCTAAAAGCACAATGAGTACAGACATAACTATGAGTTGCAGAAATATTACAGGGTAAAGTGCACAGTGAGAGTGTCATTACAGTAGCAGTTATGATATAAATCGGCCCTTTTTTTAATGCTACTTTGATGCATAAGAACTTTTGTTTCCAAGCACATATTGCATGCTGGTAGTTTGAGGCCTGAAACGTACTTGTGCGAGAACACAAATGCTTCATGCTCTGCCAACAAAATTTCGCATGTTGTTCAGTTCTAAAACAACCAAAATGTAGTATACAATTGATGCAATTGAAGCAATTATACAATTATTAATATATATGCATATTTATAGATATGTACACATGTGCAGTAAAAATGTATCTACATAAAATTCTATAACCATGAACATAAAGTGCCAAGGAAGAACTAAAACTGTCCATGAATCTGCCAGAGAGAAATAACACATAAAGTGACAAGTGAAAAAAATATTATGCCTTAACATCCATTCTACAATGACTTTCTGTATTTCTACTGTGTGAGACAATGCAAAGTGTAGATGAGGGAACAGTTTAAATGTAAAGAAGAGTAAGAAGAACTGCAGGGGGTGCTGGAGTGCAACAAAGTGCAAATGTGAACTACACACATCCTCCAGAGACCCAGAACATTATCAGAGATACAAAGCAGACAAAATCCTAAATAACGAGACAAACACACCAGAACGTTCACGCATAGAGCCAAGCTGTGGACAAGAGACACAAACAACACCATTTTAAAAACAACAGAGGCAGCAGAGGAGAAATAACAAGGTAAACATGGATAAAAAGTGTCAGGATTCGTAAAATGTAAAAGAAAAGGGAGACAGAAACAAAAATCAAGCCAATCCAAATTGTTTGTGGATCATTTCTGACAAACTTCCAGTATAATATTCTCTTCTAGCTCATTTTAAGTGGCTTGAATGTATGTCACTGTTCCAAAAGTATCCAGACAGACCATCTAATAAACTAATTCAGCTACTTTAAACAGACTTTTCACCGATAGTCAGATTTTCTCCATAATTGGGATGTAAAGAAAGTCAGAGTGGTTTGGTGTGAAATGTTTCATTGAAGAGCTGCTTACAGACTCAGTTTTCATTTCACATCTTCTAAGTTTTTATATGTAATGTTAATGATGGTAAAATGGAGGTCCATCCAGTACCTTTGGGATGAGTTGGACTGATCCAGAACTGACTATCCAACATCAGTACCTGACCTCACTAATGCTTTTGTGGCTGAATGAAATCATATCCTAGTAGAGGCTTTTACTGCAGCAAAAATGGACACACTTCCTATTAATGCCCTTCATTTCAGAAGAAACACTGGTGTCTACAAACATTTGGACAGGTTGTTATGTTGTAGTGATCGTCCATCACAACACCATGACTGCCATTTTATTTCCATCCATGACATCAAGATGCAAAACCAGTGTGTTGTGGCTCCATCCAGTACTTATGTGCTGCTGAGCTGAGTGGAGCAGTAGAGTCTCATCAACACTCACCATGAAGAACACACTCTCCTTACTACTGATACTACTCAGCTTCAGCAGTGAGTTCCTGACTGATAAACTGTGTCTCTGTGTCGCAGCATTAATACATTATTAATATGAAAATATTTAACCAATTTGCTGTATTTGTTTCAGCACGTGTGAAATGTGAAAGTATGGAATCGTTACAAACTGCACTTCAGCTAAAACCTGGAGAAACTCTGAGTCTCTCCTGTAGAGGATCTGGATTTACTTTTAGCGGCTACAACATGCACTGGATCAGACAACAGGCTGGAAAACCGCTGGAGTGGATGGGATTTATTTATAATGATGCAAGTGGCAGTTACTATGCAAAATCTTTTCAAGGCAGAACTGAGATCACCAGAGACAATTCCAACAGCATGTTGTATCTGAAACTGTCTGGTGTGACAGTAGAGGACTCAGCTGTGTATTACTGTGCAAGAGACACACAGTGAAAAATATCTGTGGAAACACTGTACAAAACATGCAGCTGTTTTTTTTAGCTTGCTGGTTGCTAAATAATCCCAGTTTTAGGCATAAAAACATCCTGACTTTCATTTTATACTCACAGCACTGTTTAACTAAGGCTTCACTTTCCTCATCATAGTGTATTTGTTCTCATGTTGATGTAGAAGCTCCACATCATATGAAAGTTTTATATATCAGACGCAGAGGAGTTCATACTTCATTACATTACTATTCACATGTAACATTAAAAATCTGCCCTTTTTAAATGCTACTATGATGAGTAAGAACTTTTGTTTCCAGGCACACATTGCTTGCTGGTCTTTTAAGGCCTCAAAAAGGCCCCCAAAACAACCAAACTAGCCGCAGTGCAGTATACAATTGATGCAATTGATACAACTATACAATTATTAATAGATATGCATAAGTAAATGTACACATGTGCAGTGAAAATGTATCTACATACAATCGTATAACCATGAACATAAAGTGCTAAGGGGAAACTAAAAACTGTCCATGAATCTGCCAGAGAGAAATAATGCATAAAGTGACAAGTGAAAAAAATATTATGCCTTAACATCCATTCTACAATGACTTTCTGTATTTCTACTGTGTGAGACAATGCAAAGTGTAGATGAGGGAACAGTTTAAATGTAAAGAAGAGTAAGAAGAACTGCAGGGGGCGCTGGAGTACAACAAATGAAGTGCAAATGTGAACTACACACATCCTCCACAGACCCAGTACATTATCAGAGATACATAGCAGACAAAATCCTAAATAACGAGACAAACACACCAGAACGTTCACGCATAGAGCCAAGCTGTGGACAAGAGACACGAACAACACCATTTTAAAAACAACAGAGGCAGCAGTGGAGTGAAGTAACTAGGTAAACATGGATAAAATGACTAAAAAGTGTCAGGATTTGTAAAATGTAAAAGAAAATGGAGACAAAAACGAAAATCAAGCCAATACAAATTGTTTGTGGATCATTTCTGACAAAATTCCAGTATAATATTCTCTTCTGTCTCTTTTTAAGCGGCTTGAATGGATGTCACTGTTCCAAAAGTATCCAGACAGACCATCTAATAAATTAATTCAGCTACTGTTAACAGAAATTGAACCGATGTAGACATTTTCATCATAATTGGGATGTAAAGGAAGTCATTCAGAGTGATTTGATGTGAAATGTTTCATTGTAGAGCTGCTTACAGACTCAGTTTTCATTTCACATCTTCTAAGTTTTTATATGTAATGATAATGATGGCAAAATGGTGGTAAATCCAATTTTTTTTTCTTTGGGAACTTTTTACCTCGCAACACCCTGCATGTGCCTCTCTGCAGTGAACGACTTTTTAAAATATGTTTTAAGCCAAAACATTATCTTAAAACTACCGTAAAAGAATGTTTCTGGCATGAAGCATCATATCATTTCTATTTCATGTAACTGCTTTCTGTGAAGGAGCTTTTAGAGGCATCAAACTCTATAGACGTCTGGTTCCTATCACCACCACTGTGAACTATTCTGACTCAGCACGTTTCTTTAGAACTGAGCATTAAACCAATCTGGTGAAATTGGTTAACATATTAGTTTTAGAGTCAGGCAAGACCATCCAACGTCAGTACCTGACCTCACTAGGCACTCTTGGTGGAGGCTTTTACTGCAGCAAAGAGAGAAAAACATCCTATTAATGCCCTTCATTTCAGAAGAAGCGCTTGTGTCTACAAACATTTGGACAGATAGATTTGTCGACTAATGCTGGAATTCAGTGTTTCACAGTGGTTTGACCTCTTTATGTTGTAGCGATCGTCCATCACAACACCATGACTGAGATTTTATTTCCACCAATGACATCATGATGCAAATCCAGTGTGTTGTGGCTCCATCCAGTACTTATGTGCTGCTGAGCTGAGTGGAGCAGTAGAGTCTCATCAACACTCACCATGAAGAACACACTCTCCTTATTACTGATACTACTCAGCTTCAGCAGTGAGTTCCTGATTGATTGTATCTCTTAGTCATATAATTATTATTATGTAATTTGTAGGTAAAAATATATTACTTGTCTCAACAGGTGTGAAATGTCAAAGTATGGAATCATTACAAACTGCAGTTCAGCTAAAACCTGGAGAAACTCTGAGTCTCTCCTGTAGAGGATCTGGATTTAGCTTCGGTTGTTGTAGCATGCACTGGATCAGACAACAGGCTGGAAAACCGCTGGAGTGGATGGGATGCATTTATTATGATGGAAGTAGCAATGACTACTCAAAATCTTTTCAAGGCAGAACTGAAATCACCAGAGACGATTCCAAGAGCATGGTGTCTCTGAAACTGTCTGGTGTGACAGTAGAGGACTCAGCTGTGTATTACTGTGCAAAAGACACAGTGATAAATATCTGTGGAAACACTGTACAAAAACATGGAGCTGCTGTTCGATGATTATTTTCAAGAGTGGATGTTTTTCAGGGTTTGAGTTTCAGCAGATGCTGAAGAAGGTTTGGTATAACAAACACAGGGGACAGCAGAGGACAATAAATGAAGTACAGGATGAACAGTGTTAAAACCTTTACATGCTGCATTGTGTTGGGATCCAGCACTGTCATTAGTTTATCAGACTAACATCATGGTTACATTTAAAGTGACAACAACAACAATTTACCCAACTAAATTTTCAGAAGACACTTTTCAGAGTCAGGTTTGACTGATTGTGTGCCGGGATACTTCTGCCTGCAGTGGAGTGTGACTAGGCCATGAGCTGGAAGACTTGTCACCTCAGTGCTGGCCGTGACATGAGGACTTCGCACCCCAACATCCAAGGTTAACTAGGCCACAAGCTGGGATATTTCTCATTAAGGTAGCACACTGTGACTAGGCTTCAAGCCTGGATACCTCTCACCATGACAGCAGAGATTGACTAGACCATGAGCCTGGACAACTCCCACTGCGGTAGTGAAATTTGACCAGGCTGTAAGCCGGGACACATCTCACCGCAGTAGTGGAGTTTGAGCAGGACTTGAACCAGGAGCCAGGGAACTATACAGGAGTTTTTGATGTTACTGATGGCCAGATGTACACACAAGTGCAAACTATGCCTTGATTCGACCGTGTGCTCACAATGCTAACATTTGATTTATTAAGCCTGAGTACACGATCGCATAGAACTGCCTACTTTGTGTACGTTAATGAGATGCAGAGTTTAAAAGGGCAGCCAAATAATGGCACCATCACCACACCTGAGACAACACAGTAAAAGAAAGTTCACTGACAAACAGACAGAGATGGAAATAAATAAGGTTTTTTTTGCCACCAAAATATTCTACAGGATCGTCATTATACTCTAATTATAAAAAATCAAGATCTGTGAAACAATAACACAAACTTTACACACAAACTGCGGCTGCATCTCGACATATTCTGTGCTGTGTCTTCTCACACGTACATCTGATCTGAGCTGAGATAATATAGTATGGATAAATATTCTTTCAGCACGTGTTCAAGGCTCATGTTTCTGTCTAGCTGAGGTCTCACAACCACACACTTTTCGTGATCAACTTTTTATTAGCTTTCAAAAGATATATAGCTTACATTCCTGTTCAGTGTAAACCAACATGAATATGTACATATAAAAACACTGTCACACCAGATAAGAAAATGAGTATGGGGTGAGTTTTGTGGGCCCTAATGCTTTTGAGACACTAATGCAAAATTCAGTCTGGTTTCAAAAGGCAAATTTAGTGGAACATCAGCCGCACGTGTAATATCTCCACTCATTTCCACTCATGATTCTTACACATCTAGTGCATTAAGTGACTATAAACTGTGTGCTTAGCCTTGTGTGACAGTGTTTTACATAACACAAGTGCAGAATTTGTACCTGAAACTGCTGCAAAAAGAAGCTTAGCACACTGGGCCCTTATTCATTACCCTGATCGGGGTATGGCATGGATCAATTCAGTTTCTCCCAATGATATTTTATAGTGTCTCCACATTTAGAAAACCCTATTTCACTGCAGAATGCCTGCGACATAAGCTGATGAAGCACACAGCATGCAGGATGAATCATCTCCTAATGTAGACTGAAATATAATAAACCAAAGCAAGTAAAAAAGGTCACAAAGATCAAAATGTCTTAGAAGCCCCAAAGATAACATTAAATCATTCTTCCATAGTACCAGTGATGGTCATAGTATTCTTTATACAGGACTCTTGAACTGGGTTTTAGCTGTGGATCTGCAGTTCAGAAAAAACCTGGAGAAACTCTGAGTCTCTCTGGATTTAGCTTTAGCAGCTACTACATGCACTGGATCAGACAACAGGCTGGAAAACCGCTGGAGTGGATGGGATGGGTTTATACTGATGGAAGTGGCAGTTATTATGCAAAGTCTTTTCAAGGAAGAACTGAAATCACCAGAGACAATTCCAACAGCATGGTGTATTTGAAACTGTCTGGTGTGACAGTAGAGGACTCAGCTGTGTATTACTGTGCAAGAGACACACATTGATAAATATCTGTGGAAACACTGTACAGAAACATTGAGCTGCTTTAAGGCTGCTAGTATTTAAGATTTGACATGACATCATGATGTAAATCCAGTGTGTTTAAACTTCATGTTCATGTAATTTAAATATAATTAAAAATTATATTTTCCTTCCTTTCAACAGGTGTGAAATGTGAAAGTATGGAATCATTGCAAACTGCAGTTCAGCTAAAACCTGGAGAAACTCTGAGTCTCTCCTGTAGAGGATCTGGATTTAGCTTTAGCAGCTACAGCATGCACTGGGTCAGACAACAGGCTGGAAAACCGCTGGAGTGGATGGGATATGTTTCGAGCAGTGGAGGCAGCAAAGGCTACGCAGCATCATTTCAAGGCCGAGCTGAAATCAGCAGAGACAATTCCAACAGCATGGTGTATCTGAAACTGTCTGGTGTGACAGCAGAGGACTCAGCTGTGTATTACTGTGCAAGAGAGACACAGTGATAAATATCTGTGGAAACACTGTACAAAAACACAGAGCTGCTGTTAGATGGTTGTTTACATGTTTAAAGTCTTTGTGTCAGCAGGTGGCAAAGAAGGTTAAGTATAACAACCACAGAGTCACAGCATTAATATATTATTAATAAGTAAATATTCTACTTATGTCAACAGGTGTGAAATGTGAAAGTATGGAATCATTACAAACTGCAGTTCAGCTAAAACCTGGAGAAACTCTGAGTCTCTCCTGTAGAGGATCTGGATTTGATTTTAGCAGCTACAGCATGCACTGGATCAGACAACAGCCTGGAAAACCGCTGGAATGGATGTGCTGTATTTATGGTGGTGGTGGAATTACTTATGGAAAAGGTTTTGAAGGTCGAACTCAAATCTCCAGAGAAAATTCCAACAGCATGGTGTCTCTGAAACTGTCTGGTGTGACAGTAGAGGACTCAGCTGTGTATTACTGTGCAAGAACCACACAGTGATAAATATCTGTGGAAACACTGTACAAAAACATGGAGCTGCTGTTAAACGGTTATGTTCCTAAGATTCTGCGATGCAGAGTCTTAGTTTCAGAACGTGGTATATAGGAAGTTAAGCTGAACAACACACAGAGGTTGTAGACGACAACAAATTAACTCTAATATGAAAAAGCCCTAGATTGGTTTCAGTCAGACCTCACTGACAGACAACAGTTTATCACTACAGATAAGCACCTTTGATCCACTGCTCCTGTTAACCATGGTGTGCCTCAAGGTACAGGTCTTGGGCCCCTTCTATTTTAATATATATGAGTAAATCATTCACAGCTACAGCCTTAGCTTTTGCTACAGCGCTGATGATATCCAGATACATATGTAAGCGCTAATTCCACCACTTCTTCCTTAGATAGATAGATAGATAGATAGATAGATAGATAGATAGATAGAACACTAAAAATTGCCAAGGATAACATAGGAAACATAGTAAAGCCATAAGCTTATTTCTGCTGTTGTCCTTTAAAAATATTAAGATATAAAATATTTGGATGGTTTTGCTCCAAAATGCATTAAATGCCACTTTTTGCATGGTATATGTTGTTAGGAGGTATCTTTGCACATACACAAAACATCAAAGCAATATTATGACTAATACCACCTTTACTAGAGAAATAAAAACATTTTTTCCATTATAGGTCACGCATTAATTGCAAGTGATTTCCTAAAATTAGGGCTATGACAATATTTGTCATTATTGTGATAAATCACATTATAATAAATGTCACAATATTATTCCCTGAGACGAAATAGATATTGTCAGTACCTAAAAACACTCTCTAGCTGCATGTTTGATGACAAACTGAGCATAATTCATCTTGTTTACCTGGACTTAGTGCAACAAAGTATGTGAAATGTTTAATACAGATCATTGTATTCACAGTTTTTAATAGAATAGTTTGTCATTTTATCAGAAAAATATAGAAGCGGAAAGTTTATGCAAGAAATTCAGGTTCCCATCAAATCCCAAGTGGGTGCTAAAGTGTCGCAAGGTCATGCTAAGTTGTCCTAGGTAGTTGATAAGGAAAAGGTGTTGCTAGGGCATTGCTATGTTGTCCCAGGTGGTTACTAAGTTGTTGCTAGCCATTGCTATGGTATTAACAAAGTCTTACATGCAGTCAGTCCTGAAAGCACAAGTGCACTATTGGATATAGGCTACTGAAAACTTTCGTGGTTCTAGCTTGAAAACCGTGACCTGTGAAAATGGTACACAAAAAGCACAGAATAATAAACTGCATGAAAATGTTTTGAATTATTGTGATATTACATTTTTTACCATATCACCCACCTTTAGCAGGAATTCAGCTATAGATGCTTTTAAAACCATGTAGTGCTGTCATATTATAATTTTAATAATTTAACTAACCATTGGGGCCCTTTAAATGTACTTTTAACAATGGACTGCAGATGCAGTGTTACATAGTGGTTAAACCTTTCTATGTTGCAGTCAATCACAATTGACTGATCAAAAATGACTGACACCTTAAATCCATCATAAAACTTTGTGTTTATGTGATTAAAAAATTATTAACAATCATGTTTAAATATATCAACAGGTGTGAAATGTGAAAGTATGGAATCATTACAAACAGCAGTTCAGCAGGCTGGAAAAGCACTGGAATGGATGGGAATTGTTTGGACTAATGAAATCAATAACTATGCAAAATCATTTCAAGGAAGAACTGAAATCACCAGAGATGATTCAAACAGCATGGTGTATTTGAAACTGTCTGGTGTGACAGTAGAGGACTCAGCTGTGTATTACTGTGCAAGAGACACAGGGTGATGTATATCTGTGGAAACACTGTACAAACACATGGAGCTGCAGTTAGGTGGTTATTTTCATGTTGTTCAGAGTCTGAGTTTTAGCAGGTGGTGAAGAAGGTTAAGTAGAAGAACCACAGGGGGCAGCAGAGGACAAGAAATGGAGGGCACCTTGAAAGACCTTTAGCAAACTTGATTGTCTTTTTTTAGTCAGCGCTGTTACAAATTTATCAGTCATGGTTATTTAATGCTTATTAGGACTGTTAGGTTGCTAGGAAGTTGCTATCAGTCCCAAAAGCACAAGTGCACTTTTTTTTATTTAGGCTCTATGATCCTGCAAACATTCATGGTTCTAGCTTGAAAACTGTGACCTGTGGAAAAGGTACACAAGAAGTGTGGAATAACAAACCAAAGTAACAGTACGTTGGCTTTGTGAAAACTGTGACACATCGTGTATGGTAAACCTGTGTTAAAGTATTGTGATGTTACGCGCCACATGACCCACCTTTACCTGGAATTCAGCTATAAATGTCTTTGGAAAGTCATGTAGTATTATGTATTCATAATTTATAATAATTTAACTGACTACCAGGAGCCTTTAGCTGTAAAATGCAGCAAAAAACAGCAGATTCAATGAATCACACTGTGGGAATCAGTGCAGAATTTACTCTACAGTTGCCTAATGGCACCATAATAACCCAGTGAATTAACAGTGAATAAAACTTTGTTTTTACATGTTACTTAATGTTAATTCATATGTTGTTTAAAGGTAAATTAGTCCTCTCTAGTTCTCTGTCATTTCTTTTTCTCACCTCAGGACAATCGCTTTGTAAGAATCATCATGTCAATCATCAACAATACATCAGCTTACATGTCAATCATCAACAATATCAGAAAACCGTCTCACTCAGGCCTACAATCAACATGATTTAAATCAAGGTGCATGCTCATACTGTACAAGCAGAGCATTTAGGACAAATGTACACATGAACAGAATTGTAATAGTTTGTGATTATTAGTGAGTACAACATGAATCAGCTTACTATCCAAGTAAAGAAAAGAAATAAATAAATAAAGCCGGCAGACACATTTAAAACAATGAAAACAGTAGCACAAAAACTATATATATAAAAATATGACTGAAGAGTTTGGTGCATGGTATGGGGGGGGTGGGTTGGCTCCTTGTTTCACCCAAATTCTAGAGGTTTCTGTCTCCTACTTCCATATTTCTATTTGAATTAGTGTACAGGTATGAGGTCCAAATTCCTACTGACTATGGTAACTGTTGGAATTCTGTGTTTTGACCTTATGTTGTAGTGACCCTCCATAACAACCCATTGTATTTCCATCCATGACATCATGATGCAAATCCAGTGTGTTGTGGCTCCATCCAGTACTTATGTGCTGCTGAGCTGAGTGGAGCAGTAGAGTCTCATCAACACTCACCATGAAGAACACACTCTCCTTATTACTGATACTACTCAGCTTCAGCAGTGAGTTTTTTAACAATTGATTAAAACTTCATTTACATGTAATTAAAATGTAATTAACAATCAAATATTTTGCTTGTTTCAGCAGGTTTGAAATATATATTTAATAAAATCTTTTCCTTCAACAGGTGTGAAATGTGCAAGTATGGAATCATTACAAACTGCAGTTCAGCTAAAACCTGGAGAAACTCTGAGTCTCTCCTGTAGAGGATCTGGATTTACTTTCAGCAGCTACGACCTGCACTGGATCAGACAACAGGCTGGAAAACCACTGGAGTGGATGGGATATATTTCGGGCAGTGGAAGTAGCAAAAGCTACGCAGCATCATTTCAAGGCCGAACTGAATTCACCAGAGACAATTCCAACAGCATGCTGTATCTGAAACTGTCTGGTGTGACAGTAGAGGACACAGCTGTGTATTACTGTGCAGGAGACACAGTGATAAATATCTGTGGAAACACTGTACAAAAACATACAGCTGCTGTTAGATGATTATTTTCAAGAGTGGATGTTTTTCAGAGTCTGAGTTTCAGCAGATGCTGAAGAAGGTTTAGCAGAACAAACACAGGGGGGCAGCAGAGGACAAGAAATGAAGTACAGAATGAACAGCGCCAAAATCTTTACAAGCTGCATTGTGTTGGGATCCAGCACTGTCATTAGTTTATCAGACTAACATCATGGTTATATTTAAAGTGGCAACAACAACAATTTACCCAACTAATATTTTTCATTTCTTTTCAGAGTCCAGTTTGACTGATTGTGTGCCGGGATACTTCTGCCTGCAGTGGAGTGTGACTAGGTTGTGAGCTGGAACACTTGTCTCCTCAGTGCTGGTCGTGACATGAGGACTTCGCACCCCAACATCACAGGTTAACTAGGCCACAAACTGGGATATTTCTCATTAAGGTAGCACACTGTGACTAGGCTGCGTGCCTGGATACCTCTCACCATGACAGCAGAGATTGACTAGACCATGAGCCTGGACAGCCAGGAGTTTGACCAGGACTTGAACCAGGAGCCAGGGAACTATACAGGAGTTTTCGATGTTACTGATGGCCAGATGTACACACAAGTGCAAACTATGCCTTGATTCGACCGTGTGCTCACAATGCTAACATTTGATTTATTAAGCCTGAGTACACGATCGCATAGAACTGCCTACTTTGTGTATGTTAATGAGATGCAGAGTTTAAAGGGCAGCCAAATAATAGCACCATCACCACACCTGAGACAACACAGTAAAAGAAAATTCACTGACAAACAGACAGAGATGGAAATAAATAAGTTTTTTTTTGCCACCAAAACATTCTACAGGATCGTCATTATACTCTAATTATAAAAAATCAAGATCTGAGAAACAATAATACAAACTTTACACACAAACTGTGGCTGCATCTCGACATATTCTGTGCTGTGTCTTCTCACACGTACATCTGATCTGAGCTGAGATAATATAGTATGGATAAATATTCTTTCAGCACGTGTTCAAGGCTCATGTTTTGTCTAGCTGAGGTCTCACAACCACACACTTTTTGTGATCAACTTTTTATTAGCTTTCAAAAGATATATAGCTTACATTCCTGTTTAGTGTAAACCAACATGAATATGTACATATAAAAACACTGTCACACCAGATAAGAAAATGAGTATGGGGTGAGTTTTGTGGGCCCTAATGCTTTTGAGACACTAATGCAAAATTCAGTCTGGTTTCAAAAGGCAAATTTAGTGGAACATCAGCCGCACGTGTAATATCTCCACTCATTTCCACTCGTGATTCTCACACATCTAGTGCATTAAGTGACTATAAACTGTGTGCTTAGCCTTGTGCAACAGTGTTTTACATAACACAAGTGCAGAATTTGTACCTGAAACTGCTGCAAAAAGAAGCTTAGCACACTGGGCCCTTATTCATTACCCTGATCGGGGTATGGCATGGATCAATTCAGTTTCTCCCAATGATATTTTATAGTGTCTCCACATTTAGAAAACCCTATTTCACTGCAGAATGCCTGTGACATAAGCTGATGAAGCACACAGCATGCAAGGTAAATTATCTCCTAATGTAGACTGAAATGTAATAAACCAAAGCGAGTAAAAAAGGTCACAAAGGTCAAAATGTCTTAGAAGCCCCAGAGATGACATTAATTCATTCTTCTGTAGTACCAGTGATGGTCATAATATTCTTTATACGGGACTCTTGACCTGGGTTTTAGCTGTGGATCTGCTATATCCCACATGGAGGCCCAAATACCCATGACGTCATGATGCAAATCCAGTGTGTTGTGGCTCCATCCAGTACTTATGTGCTGCTGAGCTGAGTGGAGCAGTAGAGTCTCATCAACACTCACCATGAAGAACACACTCTCCTTATTACTGATACTACTCAGCTTCAGCAGTGAGTTCCTGATTGATAAACTGTATCTCTGTGTCACAGCATTAATACATAGTTAATACGTAAATATGTTCTGGTTTCAGCAGGTGTGAAATGTCAAAGTATGGAATCATTACAAACTGCAGTTCAGCTAAAACCTGGAGAAACTCTGAGTCTCTCCTGTAGAGGATCTGGATTTAGCTTTAGTTGCTGTAGCATGCACTGGATCAGACAACAGGCTGGAAAACCGCTGGAGTGGATGGGACGTGTCTGGGACAGTGGAAGTGGCAATGACTACTCAAAATCTTTTCAAGGAAGAATAGAAATCACCAGAGACAATTCCAACAGCATGGCATATCTGAAACTGTCTGGTGTGACAGTAGAGGACTCAGCTGTGTATTACTGTGCAAAACAAGCACAGTGATAAACTTGTGTGGAAACACTGTACAAAAACATTGAGCTGCTTTAAGGCTGCTAGTATTTAAGATTTTAAGAACTTTTTCTCTAATTGTTTAAGCTGCAATATAGCTTCTTGAATTATGCACTGCCTTCACTTCAAAAATGTAGAAATGTAGCCAAATCATTTAATTTAGACATAATATCGTTTACCCTAATCATCTACATAGATGTCTTAACTGAATGCAGTGAGTCATTAGTTTGGGAATTTGAGAATTTAAATGTTCAAATTCAAACATTTGAGCCACAGAGAATACAAGTAAAATCACACAAATGAGAGTATGATAGCATATGATAGTATTTTTAACAATATCAATTATCACTACTTAATGTAACTTGGAATTATTTATGTGGTTTATTTTATAGCATGGGATTAATATAACCAAGGGATTAATATAACCTAGGGTTGTTTCTCTGGCTTGTTTTATAGCACTATTAACATAAATTGGAATTATATGCACAGTTTTATATAGCACGGCATCAGTGCAATTTAACCGGATTGTTACATAGTATGGGATTAATATAACCTGGAGTTATTTCTACAATTTCTTTTATAGCACAAGATTGAAATAACCTGAATTTATTTGTATGGCTTGTTTTTTTTTTTAGCATGGGCTTAATATAATCTGGGGTTATTTCTAGAGCTCATTTTATAGTACATGATTAATATCATCTGGGGTTATTTCTACATTTTGTTTTGTAGAATAGGATTGATATAATACAATGGAATATTATATGATAATAAACAAATATGATATTAATATGTTTCTGCAATGCCTTCCGCCCAATAGCCACTGAGATAGGCTCCAGCACCCACTGCAACCCATATCATGTGTGTGTGTGTGTGTGTGTGCGAATTTCTACAGTTCATTTAAAGGTGGCTAGTTAGCCACAATCATGAACACTGAATATATCCTATTAAATAAAATAGAATATTGAATGCTTTAAACATGATTCTGTGTATTTCCATGTATATTCACATGCAAAAGTTTGGGCTCCCCAGTCACATTACGTGCTTTGTTGATTTTCTAGGTGAAAATAAGTGAACACGTCCTCTACAGAGAAAACACTTCTGAACACTTTAATGCGGCCTGTGCAAAAGTTATGGCACATTTTCTCCTCAGCTGACATCACATTTTCAGCCTCTGATGCTCTGATAAGCATCCGTTCATACTTGTAGGTTGGCGTGCTGCAATGAATGCTACACTGGAGTGTCTTGTAGAGCGAGGCAAATAGTTTAGTGTTGACAGTGGTTTAATCTTTTAGTTTCACTGCTCTCCATTACAGCTTCATGACATCATGATGCAAATCCAGTGTGTTGTGGCTCCATCCAGTACTTATGTGCTGCTGAGCTGAGTGGAGCAGTAGAGTCTCATCAACACTCACCATGAAGAACACACTCTCCTTATTACTGATACTACTCAGCTTCAGCAGTGAGTTTTCTGAATGATAAAGTGTATCTCTGTGTCACAGCATTAATACATTATTAATAAGTAAATATTCTATTTATTTCAACAGGTTTGAAATGTGAAAGTATGGAATCATTACAAACTGCAGTTCAGAAAAAACCTGGAGAAACTCTGAGTCTCTCTTGTAGAGGATCTGGATTTACTTTTAGCAGCTACCACATGCACTGGATCAGACAACAGGCTGGAAAAGCACTGGAGTGGATGGGATGGGTTCGTAATGATGGAGGTAGCAATGGTTACTCAAAGTCATTTCAAGGCGAA